>NC_051155.1:25135256-25435256 GCF_013339745.2 Dermacentor silvarum
AGGTGCGATGTTGCTCGGCGAACGAGAGGCGTAGCTGGCTGTCGAGCGGAGAGAAAGGGTTTTTGGGTCGAGATGCGGCTGTAGAGGCCTGCTTCTTCCAAACGACGCCTAATCAGCCGCTCACTCAGGTTTAAACCGAGGTTGTAGCGAATCTCGCTTGCCGTGTCAAAGGGGTCCACTACACATGCCGCGGCACTTAGCAGGTCTTCAGGCGTCGTCGCTCGAGAAGACATGAGGCGTCGTGCAGGTGGCCCTCTTGGGCGAAGGCTAGGCAGATTCGGTTTACCGTTGCCAACGACCGGCGCATATTTTTGCAAGTTCACATTGCGCTACCCCGGCTTTCGACATTTCAATAATAGCAATCAGTTCTTCTATCGGTACGCACGACATTGTGGTTGCTTCTAAAAAAATTAGCAACTGTCGTCCACGGCTAAGGTAAAAAATGTGTTTCAGGTGTCATGATGTCCCATTTATGTTCACTTTTGCTGATTACGTCATAAAAACATTGGCTTAACCCCACGAAAGGTTTCCAGATGAGGTAGATTTCAAAAAACGCCCGCGTAAAAGCTGCTCAGTAGCGTAGCAGAAGAAATCGGCTGATTCGCACGGCAGCAGCGAAGGGCACATGTTTTATTTCGTCGCAGCTTCCCGTTCTCGTGGCTGGGCCGCGCCACCGGTGTCTGTCGTCTGCTGTTATTTTGTTTCAGCTTAGGCTGTCCATAACTGTATATGGATTTGTCTAAACTTCGTCCTTGTAGCTTCAAACGGCTGCGTGACTCGGTAAATTCATCGTTCTCAACAAAGTGCTGTGTAATACTTAAATGAACATTAGTACAACTGACCGACGACAGGATTGGTAAACAGGACCTCTACCACAGAAGCCGGATATTGAAAACATTACGCGACGCACCCATGCATTGACAACCGGCTTAATGCGGCCTTATGAATTCCTCGCGGGCGAGTCAGCGCGTTGAGATGCTTAGAAGGTTTCGATATGTCCGCCTCGAGAGGCTGAACCGCTCCAATTAGTAGCCATTTTGAGTTTTCGCAGAGTCTTCTGCACTTAGAAAAGCATAGGTTGTTCTGAAATTTAGTAGATTGAAGGTATTTATTGTAGGATACAACTATAACAGACAGCAGTTGGCAACAAAGGCAGGCGGACCACGTGGGGTTGTGTTATTCCGCCAGCCAATCACAGAAGCAAACAAAATAGTCGTCATGTGACCTTTTCAAGATGGCGTCGTACTTGATACGACCTTGCTTGTCGTACTTGCACGCTCCACTATAATAGACGCGTTAAAACGCATAAAATTTCGCGCTTATAACTTTATTTTCGTGGTTTCCGCCTTATTTAGGTAACATGGAAAGTTTGAAGTACGAACTCTTTGCAGCCTCGCGGAAGAACAGTGGCTGGCGGTTATGAGGGTGTGGGCGGGGCTTCACTGCAGACTTGAGTTGTATCTGACTATAATGCGTAATAAAGAAAGCAACAGGAGCGTATGAATCCACAAGCACGAAGATCAGACGAATCCATTTACTACCCGTCATTCCCATTGTGGCTGAACGACTGCAGCGCCAGTGTTCCCTCTAGCGATTATTGAGGAAAATCCACGACGCACGACAGCTTCTAGGCACTATATAGCGATAATGTGGGAATTGTCGGTGTGTTCCGGCGTCCATGATGCGCGGAAAACCCAATTGGCCTAAACCTCCTTGCTTGCCCCACGCGGCGTCATCCGTGCGTTTGCACCAATAGAAGTAGTACCTTCTTTCGCGCGCCCAAGAAGCACCTGCGTGAGCGTGCCCAAGATTGTGCCGACGCACAGGGAGCTCCAGAGGCCATTCTGCACATGTGACGTGATGAAAAGGTCCAAACGAGTTTATCGCGTCGCCTTTCGTTCTCTGTCACGCGCCTGCCACGTATGTGCACCCTCTGAACCACCTCTCCACGCGTCGTGCAAGACAGCAGCAGCAGCAACAGTGGAAAAGTCGAAGGAAGAGGAAAAGCAAGCTTCATTTTAAAATTCTACTACTAGACATAGCCATAGTTGCCGACAAACTGTAAAGGTACGGTACGGCACGTTTCTATTTCTCAAAAATAAGCGATGTACAATGTTGCTCCATTTCGGACAACTGACGCAAGGTGTGCAGATACAACGCAGCATTAAAGCACAGCAGAGTAAACAAGACAGGCTAGCGGCGGTCAAGAGAATCAGCACTTCAGCTACGATGCAATGCGCCGTGTGAGGGAATGAGGGTGCGAACGTTCTCCCAGGCTACGAACAATGACAAAACAACGCCTTGAGCGAACATGTCTCCCCGTGTTCTCTATGTACTACGTAGACAAACAAAGGTGGTGCATCCAAGGTACCATTTAACATCACATCATGAATGTCGTATGCCGTCAACGTCACCGGCAAATATTGTCAACATAACAAAAATAAGAAATAAAATATCGGCAGACAGCTTCGGTTCCATCGATTTTCACAGTGCATGGGACCCGCATATTCCTTTTCTTTCTCAAGTGACTGCTTTTATGTATAACAATGGGCCAGGACTAATGTTGTACCGTAAATTATTGCAATGCACTGTCTGTTATCGCTTTGTTTTTGTTTTCATGTAAGTGCTTATATTGCGATAGCAATTATATGGACACTTCAACCGGATTTCTGCCGTCGGCGTCGCCGTCGCCGTCGCCGTGAGGTTCCGTATAGATAAAATCTTCACCGCGCGCCGTATGCCCGAGCGGAAGCGTGCGGGGACGCGCGCTATCACGGAGAGCGAACGCACTCAATCTCCCACGCGCAAGCAACGAAGCGGGAAGCCAGCGCCGGAGGGAGCGGGGGGGGGGGGGGCACTTTTACTCTGCCAGCAACCGCGCGCGTCGCTCGACCGCACCGTCTCTTATCTCTCCCACGCGCAAGCAAGGAAGCGGAAAGCCAGCGCCGGAGGGAGCGGGGGGGGGGCGCACTTCTACTCTGCCAACAACCGCGCTCGTCGCTCGCCGCACCGTCTCTTATCTCCACACGGCTCTGACCTTTATGCACTATGCATTCGCCGCTCAGTTTCTGTTGAAGCGATAGACCGCACGTACCTTCGCCCGCTGCAGCGTATGGGCTTGCTGCCAGCGTTTTGACAGTCGTTGTCTGCAGTCATTCCGTGTTATCTATTCATGTTTGTTCGTGCGCGCTCACACCACGCTTGTTCATTCAGTTAGTAATAGTCGGGCCACATTTTCCAACGCACGCTACACATGTAATGCTGCCCGGATCGGCAGTACAGCGCTACAGGTGTGTCCCTTCGCACGCGCGCTGCCCACGGGAAGCGCTTCTCATCAACACCACCGTTTCACACGCGCCTTCTCGTGGTCATCGAGTCTCTCTTCATGTCAGTCTACTTACGCCGCAGCACACCTGCTTACTTAATCAGCTCATGTTTACTACAATTCATATTGCTCCCAAAGCCGCTCACCTTACTTCGTATGACATTGCTGTGTTGCTATCGCATTCATTGCTTCGCCCCTAGGGCGAAACTGTGACATTTTTATTTTGTCATTGTTAATTTTTCATTTTTTAATGTACTGTTTTTTTCAGTATTGTATAGCTGAATTTACTGTATAGTTGAATATTAGCGATAACATTTAACATTTGTTAGCCGGTGGAAAGCGGTTACCGGTGAAAGATAAACATGTATACGTGTCAATACCCTCCCCTTAAAAAGCATCGTCCCGATGCCACAAACACGAATGCGAAAACAAAACCATGCGTACAGAAAGGGACAAACATAAAGCAACAAAGTACCTATATAAGTTCCTCAGGGGGCGTAGAAAGGCTTAAGACGCAGCACGTGGATGATTTCAGGGCGTGCGCGGCGCCGCTGTGATTGCGAAATACCGTCTGGCACGACCTCATAGTCCAGTGCGCCAATACGTCGGATGATCTTATATGGTCCGAAATTGCGACGTAAGAGTTTCTCGCTAAGTCCTCGTCGGCGTATCGGAGTCCAGACCCGAACACGGTCTCCGGGCTGGTACTCGACGTAGCGTTGTCGAAGATTGTAGCGTCGGCTGTCGGTTCTCTGCTGGTTCTTGATGCACAGGCGGGCGAGCTGTCGACTTTCTTCAGCACGCTGCAAGTAGGTGGCAACGGCGAGATGTTCTTCGTCGGAGACATCCGGTAGCATGGCGTCAAGCGTCGTTGCCGCTTTCTTTCCGTAGACCAGGTTGAACGGCGCCATGTGCGTCGTTTCTTGCATGACCGTGTTGTATGCGAAGGTCACGTACGGAAGGATGGCATCCCACGTCTTGTGTTCGACGTCGACGTACATTGCTAGCATGTCGGCGATGGTCTTATTTAGGCGCTCGGTGAGGCCATTGGCTGGATGGCTTGTGTTAGTTCAGCCGTGAAGGCCGTACCTCTGTCGGTGATGAAGACTTCTGGGGCACCGTGACGCAGGAGGATGTTCTCAACGAAGAATCTGGCTACCTCGGCAGCACTGCCTTTGGGCAAGGCTTTTGTTTCGGCGTAGCGGGTGAGGTAGTCCGTAGCTACGACGATCCATTTATTCCCGGACGTCGACGTCGGAAAAGGCCCCAGTCCGATCTGCTGGAACGGTCGGCGAGGTGGCTTGATCGGCTGTAGAAGTCCGGCTGGCCTTGTCGGCGGTGTTTTGCGTCGCTGGCAGTCTCGGCATGTCCTTACGTAATGGGCGACGTCGGCAGAGAGGCGAGGCCAGTAGTATTTTTCTTGTATCCTCGCGAGCGTGCGGGAAAAACCGAGGTGTCTAGCCGTTGGGTCGTCATGGAGAGCTTGCAGAACCTCTGGACGCAATGCTGAGGGTACCACGAGGAGGTAGTTGGCTCTGAGAGGCGAAAAGTTCTTCTTTAGGAGAATGTCGTTTTGCAAGAAAAACGACGCCAATCCTCGCCTGAACACCTTGGGCACAATGACGGTCTTGCCTTCCAGGTAGTCTACAAGGCTCCTTAGTTGCTGGTCGGCTCGCTGTTGTTCGTCGAATTCGTCGGCACTGATGGGACCCAAGAAAGTGTCGTCATCCTGGTCGTCCTGTGGCGGGGGTTCGACGGGGGCGCGAGACAAACAGTCGGCGTCAGCGTGCTTTTGCCCGGACTTGTAGACGACGGTGATGTCGAATGCTTGAAGTCTCAGACTCCATCGTGCGAGGCGACCTCAAGGATCCTTCAAGTTAGCTAGCCAACACAAGGCGTGGTGTTCGCTCACAACTTTAAAGGGCCTGCCATAGAGGTAGGGGCGAAACTTTGATGTAGCCCAGATGATGGCGAGGCACTCCTTTTCTGTAGTGGAATAATCTGCTTCCGCCTTCAATAGCGACCGGCTAGCGTATCTTACAACCCTTTCTAGTCCGTCAGTCCTCTGCACAAGCACGGCGCCGAGTCCTACGCTGCTTGCGTCGGTGTGGACTTCGGTATCGGCGTTTTCGTCGAAATGCACAAGTATTGGCGGCGATTGCAGGCTTTGCTTCAGTTATTCTAATGCTTCGAATTGCGGCGTCTCCCACTTGAACTCGACGTCGGCCTTCGTGAGATACGTCAGTGGCTCAGCGATCTGTGAAAAATTCTTGACGAAGCGCCTGTAATAGGGCCACAGTCCAAGAAATCTACGCACTGCCTTCTTGTCAGCGGGCGGAGGAAAGTTGGAGATGGTCGCAGTTTTCTGAAGGTCGGGGCGCACTCTAGACTTGTTGATGACGTGGCCCAAAAACAAGAGCTCCTCATATGCGAAGCGGCACTTTTCTGGCTTTAACGTGAGTCCGGAGGTCTTGATTGCTTGAAGAACTGTTTCTAGCCGCAGAAGGTGTTCTTCGAAGCTTGAGGCAAACACAACGACGTCATCCAAATAGACGAGGCAAGTCTGTCACTTCAAGCCTGCCAGTACTGTATCCATGACGCGTTGGGAAGTCGCAGGTGCCGAGCAAAGACCAAACGCCATGACCTTGAACTCGAACAGTCTGTCTGGTGTTATAAAGGCAGTCTTCTCCTGGTCCCTCTCGTCGACTTCGATTTGCCAGTAGCAGGTTTTGAGGTCCATCGACGAAAAATACTTTGCGTTGTAGAGTCGATCCAAGGCTTCGTCAATCCGTGGGAGGGGGTATACATAATTCCTCGTGATCTTGTTGAGGTGACGATAATCGACGCAGAAACGTAGGGTTCCATCCTTCTTCATCACTAACACCACGGGGGACGCCCACGGACTCTTGGACGGCTCGATGATGTCGTCGCGTAGCATTTCGTCGACTTGTTGCCTTATGGCCACGCGTTCGCGCGCCGAAACTCGGTACGGGCTCTGACGGAGTGGGCGCACATTTTCGTCGGTTATGGGTCGGTGCTTGGCGACAGGGGTTTGTCGAACTTTTGACGACGACGAGAAGCAGTCCTTGTGTTGCAGGAGCAGAGCTTTTAGTTGTTCTTTCTTATGCGTGGGAAGGCTCTGATTGACGTCGAAAGTTGGTTCAGGCACTATAGTCGTCGTAGCAGGTGCACTAGATTCCGTGAAGGCGAAAACACTGCTGGCTTGTACTATTTCGTTGATGTAGGCGACCGTGATGCCTTTGTTAATGTGCTTGTATTTGGGGCTGAAGTTCGTGAGCATCACCCTTGCTTTCCCTGCACGTAGCTCAGCTATGCCTCTAGCGACGCAAATTTCACGGTCGAGCAGTAAGTGATGATCGCCCTCGATGACGCATTCCATGTCTGCAGGCACTTCGGTACCGACGGAAATCATTACGCTGGAACGCGGCGGAACGGTGACTTGTTCTTCTACCACATTCAAGGGATGGTAATGGGTGCTTGTATCCGGTGGTATCCCGTTGTGCGTTGAAAGCGTTATCGACTGGGACCTTAAGTCGATGACTGCACGGTGTTGATTCAGAAAGTCCGTGCCTAGGATGACATCCCTGGAGCAGTGCTGCAGGATTACGAAGCTCGCCGGGTAACTGCGGTTGTTTACCGTGACTCGCGCTGTGCAGATTCCAGCCGGCGTTACTAGGTGGCCTCCCGCTGTCCGGATATCGGGTCCTTGCCAGGCCATTTTCACCTTTTTCAACTTGGCGGCGAACGGGCCACTGAAGACATAATAGTCGGCTCCAGTGTCGACGAGAGCGGTGACACTATGACCATCGATTAGCACTTCTAAGTCGGTAGACCGTCGTCTAGCATTACGATTAAGTCATGGCGTCGGATCACGGCTGCGCCGGCTTGCTCCGCTGCTGCTACGTCGCGTCGGCCGGTCTTCTTGCGGCGGCGAAGTGTTGTCTTCAAGGCTCTTTCCAGGCGGCGTGATGATACCGCGTCGTGATGATTCGCGAATCTTCTTCGTGGGCTGCGGGGAATCTTCGGCATTGCGTCGTACAGCAACCTCACCTCCATCGGTTGCTGCTTTCAGTTTCCCGGATAAGGGCTCACGGACCGGCCCCGGGCTGGGGCAGTGTATGGTCGGCGCTGCGGCGACAGGTAGTGTCCCGGCGATGGCGAACGCGAAGGAAGTCGGGGTCTCCATTGCGTTCCGGCGATGTAGTCGGAGATATCACGTGACCGCTCGCCAAGCTGTGGGTGTGGCGCGTTGACGGCGAACCCGCGTAGGCCCATCGCGGTATGGGCATCGGCGGTAGCTAGACATGGCCGGCTTCCCCGCAGTGATAACAGAGCGGGCGGTGGTCGGGGGCGCGTCAAATGTCTGTTTTTTTCGGGTAGCTGCGCTGGGCGATGGGCGTGCTGGCGGCGGCGGCGGCGGCGGTGGATGACGGAACTGTGGCGTTACGGGGCCCTGGCGCGAAAGCGGAGGGGGTCCTTGACGGCGGGCGATGGCGTCATACGTCATCGCTTCCGGTTGTGGTTGAGGCGATGCCGGAACTTCTGGCACTTCCAGTGACCGCTGAACCTTTTCTTTACCTATGTCAGCGATCGAGGCCACCTGAGGCGGCGACCTTGGACATAACTTCTGTAGCTCTTCCCTTACAACCGCTCTGATCGTCTCTCGCAGGTCGTCGGCGCCTAGCGCTTGAGCTTCGACGTAGTTTGTCAGGGCACGGCGATTGTATTGCCTGGCGCGCATTTCAAGCGTCTTCTCGATCGTTGTGGCCTCCGAAGCAAATTCTGCGACAGTCTTGGGCGGGTTGCGCATCAATCCGGCGAATATTTGTTCCTTGACACCCCGCATCAAGAACCGAACTTTCTTTTCTTCACACATGTCGGGATCGGCATGGCGGAAGAGGCGAGTCATCTCCTCCGTGAAGATTGCGATGTTCTCGTTCGGCAATTGAACTCTGGTTTCTAAGAGAACTTCAGCCCTTTCCTTTCGTACGACACTCGTGAAGGTTCTCACGAAGTTCTCACGAAATAGGTCCCATGTCACCAGGGTGGTCTCTCTGTTCTCAAACCAGGTCCGAGCAGCGTCATCCAACGAAAAATATACATGGCGCAGCTTGTCGTCGTCGCTCCATTTGTTGAACGTCGCGGTCCTCTCGTATGTCTCCAGCCAGGTTTCAGGGTCTTCAGCAGATGATCCATGGAAGGTCGGTGGCTCCCGAGGTTGTTGCAGCAGGATGTGGGACGCTGGGGCTGCCATTGGGGTCGTTGACGTGACCTTGATCGCTGTGGTCTTCTCGGGAAGAAGTCCGTAATCCAGGGGTTGGTTTTGTAGCCTGAGGCATGCTCGATGCTCCGGGACAACGTTGGTACTCTCTTCGGGGTTCGGGCTTGGATCACGGCTTTTCAGGGGCGTCCGGTGGATGAACACAAAGGCACCTCCACCAGATGTCACGTAGTAGTGACACTGAAGTAAACAGTCGTAAAACTGTGTATGACGAAACGGATTCTTTATTAGCGGAACCTGTGCCCACAAAAGCAAGCTACACTCGAAGCACAACGAAAGCGGCGAACACAGTCGGCGACCGTTGGAATCTGATCAGCGGCGAAACGCGTCGGCTTTTATACTGAGTCATCGAAGGTTCCAGAATAATCCCTGATGCCCGCGTGTCTTCCAGAAAGTTCTAGACAATTCGCGTTGGTCGTACAATCAAATAACATAAGCGTCGGTGAAAACAGGGAAGGGAAAGAAGCTTCGATAACGTTCTAGAAACTTCCGATACAGGCGCGTCCTACGCCGAGCGATAACGTTTAACATTTGTTAGCCGGTGGAAAGCGGCCACCGGTGAAAGATAAACATGTATACGTGTCAATATATATATATATATATATATATATATATATATATATATATATATATATATATAACCTGTATACGAATGTGTTTTAACAAACCGCTTCATCAATGCGATGAAGACGTAATGCGACATCACCGGTGCACGGAAATTACCGTACAGAACAACGGATGTCAGGTGCACTCAAAGTTAGTCTAGACTTCGACGATGCGGATTTCTCCGTAGCACAGCTGTCGGCATGTAAAATGTATCAGTGCATCAATTTGCAGAACCTACTTGGCCGGCAGCAGGTGCCACGAAGGAGCACAGTGCTTACCAAATCGTCGGCCAAGATGAAGACGATGTGTGGGCGTCGCGAGTCAGGACCTGGTGGTGGGTTATACGTCAGCATAAAGTAGGTCAGAGTCACAAGCAGCAGGAACGTGCCCAAGGTGAGGGCGCCAAGTAGTAGCACTCTTGAGCTGGACTTTCGCCCGAGCTGTGCCGGTGGAGCCCTGGTACCACGGGTAGGATGAGATCCTCTAGTTGCGCCACTCGGCTCGGCGCGTCCAATCGCGGTCGTGGGAGCGTCCTCGGCGTGATTCTTCGGCACCATGCTGATGGTAGCACCACAGTGACGAGGATGCCCCTGTTTCGAAGTAAGGGTCATAGTGTCAGTGCAGACATTCCGTGGTGCGGAGGCATTGGCGAAATATCAGTGTCTCCGCCACATTTAACCGAATATAATCTTTTTACGTCCGATCTTGTGTTCTCAAGTGACTCTCTTTTTATTGACGTATATGCGTCTGGAGAGACCTTCGTGACAGTTCATTCGTGACACGCAGCATCTCTGTCCTACGTTATCTTAGAATATTTCCGAAAAGAAAAGTCATATGAACCGCAGCTTGCCTTTAAATTTTTGCATTCGGTTCTTTCGTAACACCTATAGCTATATTATGCCACAATGAAGGTATCATATACACATAGAAGTTTTTAATTACACTTAGTGGTCGCTAACGCGCAAAAATATATCACTGATATTCTGCTGATAAATCTCGCCAGCGCTGGCACCGTGGTAGAATGCCACCGCTACCATTTCACAGCTGAATAATGTACCAACTTGACCAACAAGCCACTCTTATAACTTGTTTTCTCGTACATTGCGCCCTTTCCTACTTGTACGTCCTTCAACAGGACGCGGATACCTGTGTCCTGATGGCATTATGTACTACAAGTACAATGTACGGTACCTCTTCAAGTGCATAAAAGCCGGGATGCCACCCTTTGATGAGGTCGAATATTTTGGAGCAATCTCGCTGTGAGAAGGATATTGAAAGAAAAGTAGCAAGTCTCTGATTTCAGAGACATCGCGACAAGTGAGGCACTGGCAAGATTGGCTCAGGCTAGCATGTCTTCATGAACATGACAGTACTTTGGGAGCTTCTCTGCACCCCCAATAACTTAACTGTGCCGGGTCGGTGACAGAAACCTTCTGGCGTGAGGTTCTGCGTCATGTTCCTAAGCAAATGCAGAGAAGTCGGAAGCGGGAGGCTTGGTCGACCTGGAAGACGCATCGGTTCCAGCTGGCGCCCATGAACTGTTAGAAAAGAGACCAGCGTTCGGCTTAGCGCCACGACAGGCCGGTCCTCAGCTGCTCGCCATGGTCCGTGAGGTGTCAAGGAAAACGCAACCGAAAGAGAAGGAGTTGTGCCTTTCGAAAAGAATTGACCACACAGAGAAGTGAGAAACAAGCCCCCGCCACATATTGAAAAAAAAAAACTATGCGTTTCGTGGGCCATTTCCTCGTAGATGATGACCTCAGCATCCTTCAGTCCTACTAAGAATGTGGGTTTGTTGTCCTCCTGAAGGTTTCGTTTATTAAAATGGCGATGATGACAACTTCGCGGTGCTGAACGAGAGACGAAAAAAGGTAAAAAGAAAGGTTCTGAAGCTAAACCTTCAGTCTTTGGAGAAGTCAGTAAAGAAGAAAACGCACAAACCTGAATACCCCTTCAGAACCATTGCGATAGAAGAAGGTTCGTGGCAGAATCTAGCGGGGGAGTTCTTGCAGCGTTCTTTAAATGCCCACGCTATAGAGAATAATTTCGGAATCGACAGTTCAATTGCAGACACTGATGCCTTGACGTCGATAGCGTGTGTAGTAAATCCGGCGTTCTGGCGAATATTGAAGCTCTGTACTATTCGGCTCCCCATGAAAAAGTCGCAGTTTCGCCCGAAAGGCACAGCATCGATTCCTATAGCAAATTAGTAGACAGCTATACGAAGTAAGGATATTAGATTTATTGGCCGTATAAACTTGCAAACGTTCGCTTACTAACTCAATTAACAAGCACGCTATCACGCGTGCACGGGTCGACATGAAGACATCTCGCTCGATGACCGCGGAAGATCGCTGTCCAAACGCTGGAGTGAGGAAGCGCAACAGCAGCAGTTTGAGCGAATTGACCTTTGTTCTGTTTCTCGCTTCAACGCGAACAAAACGTCGAAAGCACAGTGCATACGGAGCTAACGGTACACGGCGTACTTTGTCGAGATCGCAGCTAAATCGCTTTGAAGATGAGGCCCGCCCGGGCGCGCTTTATGCACGTCGCAGATCCTTTTCAATTCACGGTGCCCACTCTGGCGCACCGTAAGTAGCAGCCGCCGGATTAGAACTTACTCCTCCTCGATCGTCTCCCCCTGTGCATCTCGCGCGACAAAAGACGGTGCGCTTCCGCCCCGCCGTCAGCCCTCGCGCGCGCCAGACTGTGCGGCGATCGTCGGGTGACCATCTCAAGCTTTCACTCCTACAGACAGCTTACGGCACGTGGAGACAATATTATCGTGTTGAGACTTTATACGAAATATCACGGCGACGCCGACGCCGACGGCAGAAATGCGCTTGGAGTTTCCATATGATTGCTATCGCAATAGAAAATGTACGTGACGTGCAGGATTTATTGAAGGCCAATGAGAGATTTCTGGCTGAGGACTCTCAACAAAGAACGGTATGTAACTTCTATCATTTTACCTTTCGGAAAGTTTGCAAAATTTGACGGCAAGTTGGTTCTGCAGAAGAATGGAATTTATATAGGTTCATGTGTTGCGCCGGTCTCATGCATAGTATTTTGTGCTAAATTTGGCAAATATGTATGTGATGTTTGGAATGATGACTGTGTTGGCCTTATCTTTATATGCGTCGATCACTTTGTTATTCTTTTAAATTTCGGACCAGATGACTGCCTCGCCAGCGTCATTCATTATATGCGTCAGTGTTTCAGTCTTGCTCGAGTCGTCTTCGTTTCACTCGCCAAGCACCATGGAAAAATTAATAGGTTTTCAAATTTGTAATTAACTTTTTATTCCCGTGGTCACATCTGTTAGATGTGCGGCCAGAGGACAAAAAAGACACTGCTTCCGTACGGGTCCTCCCACTCGAAGCTTGCTTAGTGTAGTGTCGCTAATTTGTGCTTGTTATATGCGCTAGAAAAGGGTCTTATGCATTAAATGCAAAACAGCTTTAACAAGCAAGCTGAGAGACAGCAGGCTACCCTCAGTTTATGATATCAGTGACGGAATCATTAGAGAAGCACCAAACAATGAAGCACCGATGCCATGGTGATCAAGAAGAGTGCAATCAGGAAATACTCTCATTTTAATGCCGTACCTACATTTTGACACAACTTGAACAAGGTTTCTGCTAGGAACGCTGTCAAACTTGTGTTTTTTCACCGTGCATGTTGGCGAGCTTGTGTAAGCAAGTTTCGCAGCACGACACACAAAGCCTTAAGTGCGATACCGCACACCTGGAGAAATTTAGTATGCATGTACGATACATGTGTTGCTTGTCGGATTCTTATTGCTTGTGGCAAAAATACATAGGGCAGTCCGGTAGTTGTAGAAATTATCGGAAGCGTGAGCATGCCAGTTTTGTTCCCACAGGCACAAGATGCAACCTCCCGATACAATGTAAGCAGTGCGGTTGCACTCCCCCACTTTAGTAATGTTTACATTCTCGAGAGAACCAAGACTGCTGTGCATGTCCTTGTAGATATTTCCCAAGATATTCACGTATACCCCCTGTACTCCTGGATTACGCAATGCGTCTTTGACTGCGGCCTATCAAGAAAGGGGTCAGGCAAGGAGACACAATCTCTCTAATGCTACTCACTGAATGCCTAAAAGAAGTATTCAAGCTCTTAGACTGGGAAGGCTTAGGAGTGAGGATCAACGGCGAATATCTCAGCAACCTTCGGTTTGCAGACGACGTTGTCCTATTCAGCAAGAATGGGGATGAATTACAACCAATTATTGAGGACCTTAACCGAGAAAGTGTAAGAGTGGGGTTGATGATCAATATGCAGAAGACAAAGATAATGTTCAAGAGCCTGGCAAGAGAACAAGAATTCAGGATCGCCAGTCAGCCTCTAGAGTTTGTATAGGAGTACGTTTCTCTAGTTCAATTACTCACAGGGGACCCTGATCATGAGGAATAAACTTACAAAAGAATAAAATTGGGTTGGAGTGCATACGGCAGGCATTGCAAAATCCTGACTGGGAGCTTACTACTGTCACTGAAAAGAAAAGTGTACAATCATTCCATTCTACCGGTGCTATCATATGGGGCAGAAACTTGGAGGTTAACAAAGAATCCCGAGAACAAGTTAAGGACGGCACAAAGAGCGATGGAACGCAAAATGCTAGGCCTAACGTTAAGACACAGGAAGAGAGCAGTGTGGCTCAGAGAGCAAACAGGGATAGCCGATACTCTGACATTAAGAGAATAAAATGGAGCTGGGCAGGCCATGCTGTGCGTAGGATGGATAACCGGTGGACCATTACAGTTACAGAATAGATACCAAGAGAAGGAAAGCGCAGTCGAGGACGGCGGAAAACTAGGTGGGGTGATGAAGTTAGGAAATTTGCTGGCGCAAGTTGGAATCAGCTAGTTCAATACAGGGGTAATTGAAGATCGCAGGGAGAGGCCTTCGTCCTGCAGTGGACATAAAAATATGCTGCTGCTGCTGCTGCTGCTGCTGCTGCTGCTGCTGCTGCTGCTGCTGCTGCTGCTGCTGCTGATGGTGATACAAAAATTGCAGAATGAGAAACATGTTATGCATACCTGGTTAAATCAACCAGGCTCTTTCCCAGGCTAAATCAACCATTGCCTCTGTTCCTATGCTCTGGTATGTCTATTTGTCATAGCCCTGTTCCAAAGGTGATGCAAATAAGTCATCGTCATCAGCAGCAGCAACATGTTACCGCAGCGCTTGCTAGCTGCGGCTCAAGCTTGCCTTACACACTCGCCCTAGGGCATGAGGAGTCACGTGATGTGAGATGCGGGCGACGTAGCGTCGATACGTGCACACTTCACATTCCAGTTTCGTAATATTGCACCCGCTGGCACGCCATGTAGCCGTTTCATAAACAGCGCTACAAGGTAGATGAGAAGTTTTTGAGGAAGAAAAATATTAAGGAGATGTATACAAAAATGCTACAATGAAAAAAAACCTGTATATCAAACCTGATTAAATCAGGCAGGCTAGGTGACTATTTACCATCGTCATGTTTCAAAGGGGATTTCAATAAATCATCATCATTATCGTGACAAGTGGCACGACACAATGATGCTGCTGCTGATGATGATTTATTGCAATCCCCTTTGAAGCGGGACGATGGTAAACAGTCACCTAGCCTGCCTGATATAACCAGGTTTGATATACATCCTTTTTATTCTAGCATTTTTGTATACATCGCTTTTCTTTTTTTTCTACCTCAAAACGTCTCTGTCTACATGGATGGTAATCTGGAAGCGCATAAAAACACGAACACATGACAGACCAACAAGCCCACATTGCCACCCTCGTCTCTGTCTACCTTGTACCGCTACCTATGCCTGTAACCGCTCCGGTCGTATAGATCTCATCCATGTTTTTCTCCCACCAATACTCTAAACAGCTCTTACTTATCTCGGATGCTGACTGGTTGATGATTCCATCCACTTTAAATCCAAGCGCTTCGGGCACGTGTACGTTACCTTCTGGTCTCACTGGGTGAATTCCTTCGAATTTCGGTGGAATGCGCAGAGTGGTGTCCGGATTTTCGCTGCAGCATATACATGCCTCATCAAGTTGCGAGTATGCTCTGGTATGTCTGTGTCCTTAGGCAAGCGGCTCGAGCCTGAAATAGCAAGGCACTTCCCTTCGTATTATCGTACAGATTTTCCCTGTTTATTTCTTTCTTCTCATTCATGTTAATTTCCGTGTTCGTTTTGGTTTCCATTATTTCCATCCAATTCATTGCCTCTGTTCCTATCGCTTATTTTTTGATGACTCCTGGTTGTTTATTTATACTTTTTATGCCTTCTATTACCTTGTGCTTGACTGCCGACTTTCTTGACCTCGGTCATCGCGCAAATACAAAATACAATTACCTAAAGCAGTAGCCAGCCACTTTAACGAACATGGCTATATACGCGTATTTGATAAAGCAATTGCGGTCACCTTGCGATAGGAACTGTACAGACTGATACCTCATAAGCAATTTTAAATGCCTACGCCCGACGGAAATCAATTTGACACGTGGCAACTTAGAATCACTAAAAGCTGTAACTTGAACCTGAAATTGTCATATCATTAAGAAAGGCACAAAACACGTCATGCCACCAGCTAATATCGATTCTAAACCTCACGTATACCTCTATTTCCAATAATTCCCTGCCTATCCTCTACCAATTGTCTTGTAGTGAAGAGGGACGATGCAGTGGGGCATTCTTACTAGCGCTGTCTAGTGCGTCAGTCTCTCCAGCGCATCGCCCGGACTACGTCGCTCGCGCTCTCGGTTGCCTGAATTGATCCAACGGTCGGCCCTAACGCTTGCATGCAGTAAACGACTTTACAAGTGGTGGAGGTGCTACGCTCCAACGCATCCTGGAGCTTCGATCGCGTACCCTCCCTTAAACCATGTCTCAGGCCGAATCTTAGCCGACGACCTCGCACACTCCGTTGACTCCTGCACCCTCCGTTGTGTGCTCTGGTCTACCTCTCCACAAGGATCCTCCTGTTTTCAGCGGCTCAGACGACAACGACGTAGAGGACTGGCGGTTCACGTACGAGCGAGTAAGCGTCATCAATAAATGGGACGATGCCGCGAAACTAAGCAGCGCGCTCTTTTACCTCGCCGGCGTGGCAAGCCTCTGGTACAGCAACCACGAGACGGAAATTCCGACATGGTCCACGTTCAGGACCTCATTAGTAGCTGTGTTTGGTCGTCCTGCTGCGCGCAAGGTGCGAGGAGAATCCTGCTTGCGAGAACGAGCCCAACAGCCGGGAGAGTCCTTCACTAGCTACATCCAAGATATCCTGGACTTGCGTTAGCGCGTGGACGCGAGTCGGAATCAGATGGAATCAGAAACGTTATGAAAGGAATCGAGGAAGCCGCTTTCAACAACTAAGAATCCACAATCCGTCACATAGATTGTTACATTTTACCAAAGTTACGAGGAGCTACGCAGGCAGCGCTCGTTGACTCGTCGATCTTCTTCACGCGACGAACACATCGCTGGTCTGGCTACCACCTTCGACCAGACCGCACTGCTTGCGGAACTGAAAGCATTCATTCGGGAGGAAGTAGCACGCCAACTCTCATTGGTACCCTTTGCTCAGCCGGCTCAGCCGCCGCATGTGCCACAGCCCGCTTCGACTATCGTGTCGCCGCACCGACGCGCCATCGAGCAAGAAATCCCCGAGGTCTTGCCAGACCAACGCCCCCATGTTCCTGCGCCTGTGCCACTGAGCTACACCGAGGTCGTGGCACCACCCCTACAGGCCCCGGCACCAGCACCGCTCAGCTATGCTGAAGTCGTCGCGAGGCCCCTCCCACTGTCTGCTCATGTGCGCCTCACTTATGCCGACGTCATGGCTAGGCCTCCAGTGCAGCCCACTATACAGTACTATCACCAGCCGCTCTATACAGGGCGTGCTCCGACGTGAACGGGACCAGCCACAACGAACCGGTGGCGTACATCTGACAACCGGCCTATATACTTTGCCTGCGGCTACGCCGCTCAGGTGGCCCGTTTCTGTAATCGTGTACAGCCGCCCTGCGTCACATCATCCATGACAAACCGTTCGCCCCATCCATATTAATACCCACCTTCCGGTGTGTCATCGACATACCGCCCGCCGCCGAACACCCGCCGTTCACCATCTCCACGCCGGCGCTCGTTATCGCCGATGCGGCCTCGTGCTGTCCCTAGGGATGAGGAAAACTAACAGTCGCAGCCCAAGAGGCAAGGGCTGCGACAACGTCGAAGTACACAAGTCCTCATTGCAGCCCATCCAATGTGATAGACGTGTTTGTCGACGGCGTTCGCGCGTCGGCATTCGTGGACACAGGAGCAGCCGTATGTGTTATGGACGCTACACTTTGCCGCTTACTTCGGAAAGTCGCGACGCCCCTGTCCGGACTATCCCTTCGCACAGCCAGTGCTCAGCATATTCGACCCTTGGAATCTTGCACTGCTCGTGTAGAAATTCAGGACGTTGTCTATACGCCATACAAGTCATCATTTCCTCCAGCTTTCATTGTGTCATCCTCGGCTGAGATTTTCTCTCACGCCACAATGCCGATATCGACTGCGCACGGGCCGAAATAGAGCTATCGCCACTGCTAGATTTGACGCTAACTGACGCTCCGTCACTTTCCAGTAAACTGATAGTCGAAGCCGACACTCAGGTTGCTTCCAACGCCTGAATGATCGTGTCCATGCACTGCAGTGGCCTCTCGGACGCCATTGCATTACTTTCACGATCTGGCCGTTTCCTCGCAAGGAAGGGCCTGTTGCTACCTTTTGCTACCGTGGACATCATCAAGGGCACTAGCACAATTTTCCTTTGCAACCCGTGCCCATACCCTGTCATGCTGCTCCGAGGAGAATGTGTGGGTACTGTTGCGAAAGCCGAAGTCCGAGCGGCCACGAAGCTTCTCTGGGTGATGTCGTGCCAAGTGCCGAGAGGAGCAGTCATCCAGGGAGAATAAAAACACTGTTTTGTATACAAATGTGCATATTTTACAAGAAGGACTCCATGATATTGTAGTCGTCTACATGCTCTAACATCTTTGCATGTGTTAGCGTTTACATCTCCGAGCGTTCTACATGGTCGATCCTCCTCACGACACTCCAGTCCCGCTGTTTTATCCCTTTCGTTTCCCCTCTTTCACTCGACGAGGGAATACACTTTAGTTCTTTTAGCCAATGAGAATGTCCGACCAGTTCGTAAACTCCCGCCCATGATGTGGCATCGTTTCCCGCCGGGCTCCGCCTCCAATCTTGCCTGGTCGCCCCCGAACACAGGCCGCGGTTGACACCTCTCCGAATTAGCTGCGTCTCCGTGGCGGTCAGTTCGCGGAAGCAACCATTTCCAGGGAGGGTGGTAGCTGATGTCTCAGTAGGGTGCTCAGTTATCACAGTCGGCGCGTCACAGTCGGCGCCGGGCCTCGTCGTAGTTCGGGCGGGCGTTGGTGCTTCATGGAAGCACACCAAGGGGGACGTTGCCATTTCAGCTACGCACGAGGCCGAGGACCCATTGTAGTCTGGGGGCTAATTGCTCAATCATCAGTCCCAGGTGAATGACGGTGACACTTCTCGACCGCGAGAAACGACAAGCGTGAAGAGCACTTGATATGTTCGCACCTGTCGATGAGGCCTCCTTTGTCCCGAAGGACCGCCAGGCACAACAGTACCGTGGAAGCAATCGACGACGTGCAAGTTATCTACGTGCCCGACTACCTCCATTGCGCAACCTACCATACGCTCAGTGTTGTTTCTACATCTGACGCATTGCCCAGGGATTTATTTGGTTCCTCTATCGCTGGAACCCTTACAGCGGCCCAGCGTTCCCAGTTGCTGTCCCTCTTGGAAGAATTTCGTTCGTCTTTCGACGTGGGGCAAGCTTCCCTGGGTCGGACTTCAACTGTAACGCACCACATCGACACTGGCTCTCACCCACCATTGCGACAACGCCTGTGTCGCGTTTCTGCCAGCTGTTACGGCTGACGTACGACAGCCCGTTTAAAAGGATTAACGGAGGAGGTCTCCCCATCGTGCTTGGTTGTCGCGGGCGAGACGCAGTAGTGGCGCAGGTGCGGGGAGGCGATTAGGCCCGCCTTCTACGAAACGTTCTTCCGGAGCATCTGGAACGCAGTAGTGTCTGATCCCTTTGTGTACAGGTGCGGGGACTGGGACGCCCCAGTGGCTGATCCCTTTGTGTGCATGTGCGTAGGGGGGGGGGGGGCAAATAGACCCGCCTTCCATGAATAACGTCTTCAGGAGCCTCGGGTTGCCACCAGCGGAGACAAGCCCGGGAAACATCACCTAGGTGAGAGGGAGCTGCTGCCGCATCCCCCCTGACTGGACTTTCCTGTCACGTGACTTGAGCGAAATCCCGCCTCATTGTTAGAAGGCCTATTTAAGCGGCCCCGCCATGTATTTTTTCTCATTCATTCATTCTCTTCTTTGCAATCCTTCAACATCAAATAAACCGTGCAAGTTTCGCACTTAAAATCGTCTCGCCCTGCCTGGTCGCCATGATCTACCGGCCGCCTGCAGCCTGCCGGCAGCGCTACGCTACCTAGAAGTGATGCCGGTCGAGGTTGTAGTAACCGGCGCCCCAACAACTGGCGGATCGCGGTAAGATGGAACCGGACATCAACGCGAGCCCCAACAACTGGTGGCAGCGGTGGGATGGAACCGGACATCAACGCGAGCCCCAACAACTGATTGGCAGCGATGGGATGCGCTACCCCGGAGGCCCCAACTTTGGATAACATCTAAGAGATCGTCTCCTCTTGGTCCTGTTGACAACTTCGGAAGGAAGGTGTCAGGATTCATGACTGCATATGTGAGTGCACGGCTTTTCTTCACTGAGATATCACTAGGCTATTTCTTTCCCATTTTTGGGAAAGTACAGATCAGTGATTTTTCTTTAACCGTTGACGGAAGTTTGGAGTACGTCGAGGTTGTTATAGAGTGAAGAGTTAGCAGCACTAAGGGCAGCCATGAACCTGAAGGCACTAAAGAAGCCGGAATTGTTAAACTTGGCCAGAGAGTTGGACCTCCAAATTGCCGAATCGAGGAGAAAGCCGGAGATCATTGAGGCGATCGAAGCAGTCGGGGCAGACGACGATGAACTTGAGGAATGTTTAGAAAGCATTGAGCATAAGGAGGAAGAGCGTAAGAGCCTAGAAGAACGGCAACGAAAACGGGAAGAGCACGAAAGCAAACAGGAACGAAAACGGGAAGAGCACAGGATTCGGATAGAAGAAATTCGACAGAAAATCCAGTCTCTTAGAGGGCAACAGGTACGATCTAGGCTGGGCGTATTCAAAATCGGCGAAAACTTAAAAAGTTTTCTTGCCCTTTTCGAGAAGGCATGCGCAGAGGTACAGCTTGACCGTGAAAATTGGTCCTTCGAACTGTACAACGTGTTTCCCTTTAACGTGTCCTGCGTCTTGTCTCGATTTTCTGATGACGAGTACCGGAATTACGATACAGCTAAGAGAGCTTTATTCCGGCAGCTCGGCATTCCGGTTGAGAGCGATCGGAAAGATCAAGGGGACCAACAGAGAGTTCCTACTCTTGAGGTAACTGAGCGACAACCCGCGGTTAAGGTCGCGTCAGGGAATGGAGAGCACGCGGAGTGCGACGTGGTAGAACCCTCAGAGGTAAAGCACGTAAAGAGCGAGGCCGTCGCCTGTCTACAAACAGGGTCGATTCCGGAAAGCGTTCCTTGCGAGGACGAGGCTCGTTCCAGTAGCCATGAGAAGATTAAGCAGGCGCTGGAAACCTGCCTCGTGCCTGTGCATACGGGCGAAAGGCCGGAGTCGTCAAAGGTATAGACCTAGATAGTGGGGCGGCCGAGCAAAGTACGGAAGCGGCGATTCGAGATCCCACCGGTACAGTTGGGGAGGACCTGGCTAAGGAAATAGTTCTCAACGATAGCGCAGGTAAATCGGCCCGACAATATCCGGGAACCGGATATTGCTCTGGACTCAAGCTTCGGAGAGAGCGCATTTGAGGCGTCCACCGAAACTGAGTCAGCGGCCATCCCGGAGAGCGCTCCTTGCGGGGACGAGGCTCGTTCCAGCAACCCCAATGGGGTCAATATGGAGCTGGATACGGACCTCGTGCCTCGGCACTTGAGCGGCTCTCGGGTACGGCCGAATGTAGAGCGCGAAGACGTCGCGGAACCAGAGCCAGTGCCGAGTCCAAAGAGCGTTTCTTGCGGAGACGTTCCGGAATCGTCAAACGTAGAGCAGAATGCCATGGCGGCCGAGCAGAACGGGAACCCAACGCTCGGGTGTTTCAAGTGCATAACAGAAGACCGCATGGCAGAAGAAGAAAACGTTGTCAGACAGGGCCGTCAGAAAAAGAGAGCCAAGTATTCGGCGCATCGAAAACTTGAAAAAGTCGCCACACCGCAGCCCGTAAGACAAGGCACCAGGCCATCGCGCCGAACGGGAAAGGGTTTTTTGGGGCGGCTTAGGAAACGGAAGCGTCACCAAAGGCTGATGCGACAGCACAGGGCGCGCTTCCGCGAGTAAAGGTGCGGCTGAAATGTTCAGGTTTCAAACTGGTTGAGTATGCGCGTATGAACCCAGCCAGTCAAACAGGCACCGAGGAGGAATGCGTCGCGAAAGCGAGAACAAAGGGAGAAGGGTTATTCATCCCGCGTTTATGGCCTCCCCTTCGGGGACGTGAGGGCAAGTTGCGAGGACACCAAGTGGCAGGTGTCAGCAGATGGCAGTGTATGTCTGGCTCCCTTTGTCGTCCTCGGCGAAGCGCGAGGGCTTTCGGACTGCGACCCCATTGAGGGCGCATTAGGAACTAGTCAATTTGCCATCGCGATCAGTAACTTGTTTGTAGGTAAACGTGAAGCAATGTTTTAAGAAGTCTTGCTTTTGAATTTACAAGTTAAGTGTTATGCTGCGAATTTCGGTGTCGTACGAGCCAGTTAACACGAAGGAAAGCGTGAAGCTGGTTTCGCAAAGGTGGCGGCTCTTGACCGCGCTGATTTTGTAGTTAAGCATTGAGATTTGGGGTTTTCGAAGGCAGACCTTAGTTTTGTAATTTAAGGCTTACAGTATAGGGCGTGTATCAGTTACCACTGTAGAAATTTTGTTCATTGAAGCGCGTTTGTAGAAACATTTTTTTAGTCTTTTCGCGCGTAGATTGAGTGTAGCTTTTGCTTTTGGGTTTTGAATGCCACTCTATGAACTGGTTTAATTACAAGTTCAATCAGTCAGCAGAGTCCAGTGCTTTTCGCATTAGAGGCGCAGGTACTGGCTGGTAGCAACGACCGAAAGAGCAACGCAATACGCATCTTTGTCCCTTTGACCTTTTTTCGATCGCAGTCACGGGTTCCGTGGTTCTAAAGTGCGCCTTGGTTTCTTGTCCTGTGAAGACTTGTGAATCACGTGCCACTAAGGCAAATTCTCACTTTGGAGAGGCGGAGTTAGAGGACGCGGAACACGTTACCGGGAGATGGTCCCGATTCTTTCTATTCATACCGGGTGACATGATTGACAGCGGTCGTAGAGAGCCATTTCGAGAGGGAGGAACAAAGGTGGCTTAGAGCAGCCTGTGTGTGAGGTGGTCGAAAGCTAGCGGCACGCGAAGATGCCTATGGCATATGAAAGAGGACTTGTGCAGTGCTAAAGTGGGCTACTCATAAGCTTAGCCGCTAGTTGGCTGGTACGCATTTTAACTAACTGCCATTGTGACAGCTGCGAAGTCTATCTTAGGTGGTCGCTTACTGCGACGGTGTCGCTCAGTCAAGCATAATTTTCAGTTCCCCCCTCAACGGGGTAGAGGAATGAACACGCGGAGGTCATCAGCTGAGGCTTTTTGAGTTTATTGGCAGAGCTTGGCTTCGATATTCGCTATAAGAAGGGTAAACTTAAAGGCAATGCCGAAGGTCTCAGTTGTTGCCCCTACAGTAGCGAAAACCTCATGATCACTCTGGTTTCAGCGTGATTTCGACGTTAGTATCTTTTTTTCTTGTACGTTTTTTTCCCGCGTAGTTGTAGTTGATCGTTAGCGGATTTAGTAATCACGTCATAACGCTTTCGGGAAATGGCTGTTTTTAGTGTTCAAGGTGGAGGATGCTCGAAAGGAATGGGAAAGCAGTAGCAGTTTTCTTTTTTTTTTTTTGTAAAGCCTGGTGTGTCTTGGGGGAGAGTAGCCTTGTGCTCGTTTGTTTGTGGTTGTGGGTGCGGCACTGTTCTGGAGTGATTGCGTGCCCAAACAGGAGACGAAAAGTTGCGAGACCTGTTTGCAAGCCCAGTTTCACCGGTCCGGACCAGGGAGAGAAGGCCTACAAGAGCGCTCCGAGAACTGATGAACGACTCCAGGGACTGCAAGCTACGAACCAAGGGTTCGTCACCACAGAGGGAAGTTCTGCTGCTGAAACGCCGAGCCCTCGCCCAGTGGCTGCTGGCCCCTACGCGTCGGGATCTTCTTCCCCCGCCGGAGATGCTGTTACGGTTGACGTAAGACAGCCCGTTTAAAAGGATTAACGGAGGAGGTCTCCCCATCGTGCTTGGTTGTCGCGGGCGGGACGCAGTAGTGGCGCAGGTGCGGGGAGGCGATTAGGCCCGCCTTCTACGAAACGTTCTTCCGGAGCATCTGGAACGCAGGAGTGTCTGATCCCTTTGTGTACAGGTGCGGGGACTGGGACGCCCGAGTGGCTAATCCCTTTGTGTGCATGTGCGTAGGGGGGGCAAATAGGCACGCCTTCCACGAATAACGTCTTCAGGAGCCTCGGGTTGCCGCCAGCGGAGGCAAGCCCAGGAAACGTCGCCTAGGGGAGAGGGAGATGCCCACCTTCCGCGAATGACGTTCTTCGGGCACCTCGGGTTGCCACCAGTGGAGACAAGCCCGGGAAACGTCACCTAGGCGAGAGGGAGCTGCTGCCGCATCCCCCCTGACTGGACTTTCCTGTCACGTGACTTGAGCGAAATCCCGCCTCATTGTTAGAAGGCCTATTTAAGCGGCCCCGCCATGTATTTTTTCTCATTCATTCATTCTCTTCTTTGCAATCCTTCAACATGAAATAAACCGTGCAAGTTTCGCACTTAAAATCGTCTCGCCCTGCCTGGTCGCCGTGATCTACCGGCCGCCTGCAGCCTGCCGGCAGCGCTACGCTACCTAGAAGTGATGCCGGTCGAGGTTGTAGTAACCGGCGCCCCAACAACTGGCGGATCGCGGTAGGATGGAACCGAACATCAACGCGAGCCCCAACACAGCGAACGTGATGTGATTAACGAGCAAGTCGACGACATGCTTCGGCGCGAAGTAATTCGACCCTCGAAAAGTCCGTGGGCTTCTCTTGTCGTCCTTGTTACAAAGTAGGAAGGTTCCGTAAGGTTTGGCGTCGATTATCGCCGGCTCAACAAGATCACTCGCAAGGAAGTCTATCCCCTGCCACGCATAGACGACGCAATTGACTACCTGCAAGGAGCCGAGTTCTTTGCATCTCTGGATTTGCGCTCCGGGTATTGACAAGTGCCTATGGAAACAGCCTTTATCACGCCCGACGGCTTGTACGAGTTTAACGTGATGCCTTTTGGAATCTGTAATGCGCGCGCGACATTCGAGCGCATGATGGACACAGTTATGCGAGGCTTAAAGTAGCACACATGTTTGTGCTATCTTGAGAACATTGTAGTTTTCGCGCCCGACTTCACCACGCACCTCGAACGCCTCCGGCGTGTTTTGACGTGTTTATCGAACGTCGGCCTACGATTAAACATAAAGAAGTGCCCATTTGCTGCACGGCAACTCACGATGCTTGGCCATGTCGTATCCAAGGATGGAATTCTCCCGGACCCCGACAAACTTCGTGCCGTTGCCGAATGCCCCAAGCCAAGGTCCATCAAAGAATTGCGCAGTTTCATTGGTCTATGCTCTCACTTCAGACGCTTCATTCGGAATTTCGCCGCCATCGCATCGCCCCGGACGAAGCTCCTAGGGAGCAACGGGCTCGTGGTCATCAGATTGCGATGAGGCGTCCACGAGCCTTCGTCGTTTGCTGACTCCCCCCCCCCCCCCCTTAACTTGGCGCCACTACGACCCGACGGCCCCTACAGACATACACACCGATGCCAGCGGTATTGCAGGGGCATAGCCGGGGTGGGGGGCGGGTCTGAAGCCCCATTAGCCCCCCCCCCCCCCCCCCGAAATGTTTTCCCGGCGCCAAGCAAAACGACCACCGGCGCCGGGAATCCTTAGGGATTTTGTCTACAATCTCTTTTGCACGCTCGAAAAGACATTTTGGCATGCACAATGCGAAATCGAGCTGGATTTCGTGGCAACGCTTCTGCGCTTGGAGTCATATAACGCAAGGAGCCCCATCCGAGCACAAACTTTCAAGGGCTTCTGGATAGCGAGCGGGCGCGTCGCGGCATCTCGCAGCGGCCGTGGAATCTACGGAGCGCATGGATCTCAATTCCGAACTTTGTGGGTATAAAATTCTCATAAACTTTTGACGCGAAAAGTGCACTGACATTTCCAAAGCCATGCTTCAGATTTTCAATTCTGGAACTTTACGGGTTTGATGTTCTTATAAACTTGGGCCAACGAGCGCGCACTGGAGCCCTCGTATTCACGCCGTTCCAGAGATGGAAGCACGCGCTCGCAATCTTCCATACATGAAAATACTAAATATCACTGTGACTGTCAGCTGGCAGCTGATAAGTTTCTCCAAATATTTTCAGGAAGCGCGCCCAATGTGATCGATAAGCTGGACCAGGGCAGGCAAAGTAAAATAAGAGAAAACAGAAGAAAGTTAGCGGCCTGTTATTGAGACAGTTCTTTCTTGCGGGCGACAAAAGTCTGGCTCTCCGTGACCATAGGCACAGTGGTCCTATGGATTAAAGCAAAGCCCCGGCTGGAAATGCTGGTATTTTCAAAGCTCTTCTTCGCATGCCAGCTGATTGTGGAGATACATATCTGAAGAACCATTTGGAAAGTTGCCCCAGTAATGCCTCGTATTTAAGCCCAGATGTAAAAAAAACAAATTATAGAAATTTTTGGTGAAATTATTAAAGAAAGCCTAGATGCAAAAGTAAACGCTGCAGCTACTTCTCCGTACTTGCTGACGAAACGACGTATATTGCTGGAATCGAACAGCTTACTGTTTGTGCAAGGCACCTAAACAAGGATGCCAACGACATCGAAGAAGTGTATTTAGGGTTTAGCACCGGAATAGATGCCATCTCTCATTGCGACTGGAGGTTCTATGTAAATGTGTACAAACTGGTGAAGATTCTAGTCACCCTTCCAGTGACCACTGCCAGCGCAGAGCAAATATTTTCAAACATGAGGCTGCTAAAAAAACTACTTGCGCTCTGCAATGTCTCAGGAACGCATGGTGAGGGTGGTTCTCTTATACGCCCACAGAGACATCGGCATCAATGTGTCCGAAGTCATTGACCACTTCGCTAAACTTCCCCACCGAGTGAAGTTTGTCCTTTAGATAGCGAAGCATGCAACAAAAATCAATGGAAGTAAAAAGCTCTGTTCCATCAGGTCCATAAACTCGTAATTATAAAAACGTATGACTGTTCATTAGCTTTTAAGACCGCAGAAAATTTCACCGTTTATTGTAACAGTTAGCATCATGATCAAAATTATCATGCGAAAACGAAAATTACGAGGACATCAATAACAAATTTTGACCGACCTTGCTCATTGAAAGCCCGGCCCACGCAGCGTTTCCCAACAAACACACTCGGAAATTGGGTAGTTCAACTTGCCGCATCATCTGTGGCTTTCGTTTGTCCTTTTCTTTCCTTTCTCTATACCTGCTTTTACTTCTTTTTTGAAGCAAAGCAGTCGCCTTCTTTGATTTTGGGTGCACAATAATTGTTGCCGTTGTGCAGGCAGCAAAAATGCACATTTTCGTACTGATTTCTGCACCTTCCTCTATTATTCCTGCATATGGCGCTGTCACGACCGTAGCATGGCCCAAGTACATACATATCATGATTTCTGCGATCATTGTATTGTTCTTGCCTGGATCGTCTGTCTTTCTATGCGTAAAGTTTATTATCTGTGACTGAGCAACATGTTTATTTGTCTTGTTTGACGCATTATATACAGTGACGTTTGCTTAGATACGTAGATTTATTGGAGACTTATACGTACATCTAAATATCTTGTTGCGAGGTTTTGTGTATGCAAGCAGTGAACTTTGTTTCCAGCGATACTTTTTGCCCTTTATCAAGTTGTATCTTCGCATTTGTATATTCCATTCTATCTTCGCATTTCTAATGTATATTTTGCAGAACTCCTGCTTTTTATATGTACTCACTGTTGCGACTATAATTTCGGTGCAATTACTCACACTACACGACTGGTAACAGCTGCTCCTGCACAATACATACCAACTAAGGACAGCGTCATTGAGGTTTTTTCCTGGCCGTTGCATATGTACAAAAATATAAACAAGGTTGGTGAATGACATAGATTCATCAAAATATTTGTCCTGAAGTTGTTAATTTCATGGCCTTTACGTTTTTCGTATCAGCTGCATCCACTGCGTGGCCGGTTTGGAACTGATATAGTTCCAAAGTTCGCGTGATATTTTCTGTACTTAGTAAATAGACAAAAAACGCGGAAGCATTGATATCAGTTATTTGTGCGACAATTTAGTGGACATACGAATATATTTTTTGAAAAAAATACTTGTAGTCACAGTGCGTAGCGTTAAATAATTCGTTTGCAGCATTTAATATACCATGGCATTGGCAATGGCAATGCAGTTATTATTCATGTGTTTGATCCCTCGACAAATTCCATAAGGAGGAGGCCGCGCTGCAACCTGAGCCCCCCCCCCCCCCCCCCGGAAAAAATGTCTGGCTACGCCACTGCGGTGTTGGCCATGGCGCTGTCCTCGCGCAACGCAAGCATGGCTTCCCTGAGTACGTCGTTGCTTATGCCAGCCGAACGCTTACGAAAGCCGAGACTAATTACACCGTGACCGAAAAAGAATGTCTCGCGGTCATCTGGGCTCTTACTAAGTTCCGGCCATATTTGTATGGCCGCCCATTTGATGTCATCACGGACCACCACGCACTATGTTGGCTGGCGTCATTGAAAGGTTCGTCCGGCCGTCTTGCACGTTGGGCACTTCACCTGCAAGACTACGACATCCGCGTACTCTACCGCAGCGGACGACACCACTCGGACGCCGATGCCCTCTCGCGCTCTCCCTTGGCTGACAACAATATATCTCGCTTGACCGTATTTTACATCGACCTTCGCACCATCGCTTCCGAGCTGCTCAAGGACGCCTCGATTGCTTCGATTATAGGCTAGCTCTCTGATCCATCGACCAGGTCACCAATCCGCACGTTGCGCCATAAAGCTCACCATTTCGCCACCCGCGACGACCTGCTTCATCAGCTCAATTACAGCTCCGACGGCCGCCAGTGGTTGTTAGCAGTGCCTCGCAGCCTGCGTTCAGAAATATGAGCGGCTTTCCACGCCGATTCCCAGTGTACCCAATCTGGCGTTTTCAAGACTTAGCAGCGGCTTCAACGGCGGTACTACTGGCGAGGGATGTACAGCTACGTTCAAAGGTTCGTACGCTCTTTCCCGATTGCCAGATTTTCACCCCGCCTCTCGCCAGCTGGGCTACAACCTTTACCTTGCCCAACCCGACCCTTTGGGCGCGTCGGTATAGATTTGTACGGGCGCCTTCCCATGACATCAGCTGGAAACCGCTGAGCCATTGTGGCAGTTGACCACCTTACGCGATCCCCGACTACGGCCACTGTCCACGATTTGCCCCAGAAAGACAAGAACTTGCTAACGCGATAAAACAACTGGACAATCGGACGCTTTCCGTGCAGGTGCTGCTGAAACACCGTCCCCATCGCTCGTTGGCCCATAAAGCAATGAAGGCACTTTTGTGCTTCTTGAGGAAGACGGGCTTCTGTCAACGTCTGTGACTATTAGTACAATAACACATGCGTCAGTGAACTCACCATTAATTTTATTATTTCCTTCCCTCCTCTCTCTCCCTGTCATCTTTGTCCCTGTCATCCCTGGCTGGGGCCCGGATCGAATCCGGCCCCGGCGGCCGCATTTCGATGGAGGCGAAATGCAAAAACGCCCGTGTGCTTGCGTTGTAGTGCACGTTAAAGAACCCCAGGTGGTCAAAATTAATCCGGAGCCCTCCACTACGGCGTGCCTCATAATCAGAACTGGTTTTGGCACGTAAAACCCCAGAAAGAAGAAGAAGAAGGAAATGCGCGGTTGCGGACGCGACATTGTCAACATCGAGCGTCTCAAGCCGTATTATGATTCACTAATAACGACGAACTATTAGGTCGCCGGACGGCTCCCTTTTTCGTCCCCGGGGTAATTGTAGTGAAAAAGAGTGACGATGCAGTGGGGCATTCTTACCAGCGCTGTCTAGTGCGTCAGTCTCGCCAGCGCATCGCTCGGACTACGCCGCTCGCGCTCGCGGTTCCCAGAACTGATCCAACGGTCGGCCCTAACGATGGTGTACAATAAACGCCTTTACAAACTTATTCTTCTCTTCCAGGCTTTTACGCATATATCAACCATACGAGAGCCTTTCCCACTCCCGGTTTTTTTTTCTTCTGTCACCCTTCTATTTGTATTCCGCTTTTTTTTTTGGGGGGGGGGGGGATTTTTTTTCTACCTTCTGTTTTCTCTTCCTTTTTTCTTCTTTTAAAGACCCACAGCGACACATTCCAATGGCCCAGACGCCAGGATACCTTTTCGGAGGCTCGACCGCACAGTAGAGCACTGCGCGGGCTCGGGCTTACCCGAAAGCCCAGGCCGGGCCGGGTAGTGCAGTTTTTTCACGGGCTCGAGCCGGGCTCGGGCACGGCATGTGCTTTATGACCCGGGCACGGGCCGGGATCGGGTATTTCGACGCGGGCCCGAGCCGGGCTGGGACTTTCTGGTGGTGTGCATGTAACGCGCAGCGAGTTATGCTCGCGCGTCTCGACTCTGAAAACCTGTTGCCCCGACGCAGCTGGAAGCTAGCAGTGCTACTCCTGTGCACTTCCATTTTCTTCTTCCGTCGTATTTTGCGCTGTTTGAATGGAATGCAACGGTCCAGAAAAACCGAAGTCACATCAAACCAAAGGATGCCATTGTATTCCTTACCTAATCAATGTAATTAATGCTCTCACTGCGGTGCAAGCGCATTCGCGACTTTCTGATTCTTCAAGGGCGAATTGGTAAAACGATGACTGGTAAGGTAATTCGTCACGCGGCTGAAATATGGCACTGCGTCAATCCATGATTGCACGCATGTTCTCAACCGGACGCCTAGCATCAGCGCATTACGCTGCACCAGGGAGGAACGAGAAGCTTTCTGTTTCCATTTACTCCATCCATGCGCTGCGCTCACGACCGGTTGTGGCTGCGCTTCGGCTATATATTGTACAAGAATAAGGTTGAGTAAGACGAGCGGCCGGGGCGGCGCATGCTCTGGAGTGAGGCGCCCGACGTGGAAAAATACTGTAGCGGCGCTGAGACAGAAGTGGATTTGGCCGCATCAAGGTCGCGCCGTTGCAAGCTGCTGGCGATACTGCTTGGCAGGGTCAATCGTACTGCTTCGCGCGCTTGTATTTGCGTTCAGACCGCTCAAATGGTTTTCATAATTGCATATGACATGTATTTATGCCTTAAGAATTAATTCCTTTCATTCTCTATTTTTATTATTTTTTTAATGCCGCTCGGTGATCTTTTTCGGTCTCGGGCCGGGCTCGGGCCGGGCTCGGGCAATAGGTATAGGCGTGGCGGGCTGTACCAGGCGGCCAACGTAGATTATTTCCCGGCCCGGGCCGGGCCCGGGTCTTGCTATAAAACTTTTGGGCGGGCTCGGGCAGGCATACCAACGTAAAAACGGGCCCGGGCCAAGTCCGGGCTAAAAAAATCGGCCCGTGCAGTGCTCTACCACACAGGGTCACGCCACTTCTGTATATCGCAGTGACGACGCCTACGCCGAACTACTCAGGCTAACGTCCTTTGAAAGACCAAGCTGCTTGCCTTCCTACTACCCTATCCATTGCCCCCAGACTCCGTGTTGCCATCTTAGCAGCTTCAAAATTACCGGACGCGCTGCTGCTACACTACTCAAGTCATTCTTTCATCTCATGTCGTTGTGTTACTCCCACACTGATCGGCTGACCGGCTCTTGTAAAACCACTATCACACCTCTAAAAGATCCCTAGCCTCTCTCTAACCCAACACCCTCCTATGTCGTCTTTTTTTCCTGTTCTTTTCCATTCTTTTTTTTTTCTGCCGCCTTCCCGCTTGCCCGCTCTCGTCTCCTCGTCTTAGTCAACACGCGTAGAGACGTCAAATGACAGCGCTTGTTTTCTTTTCAGTCTCTCCCTTTACAGCCAGCCGCCACCGACAACGACGTGACGTCACTCTACTAATACTAAGAGTATCGTAACTGCCAACAACCCCCATGTTCTAATAGTAACAGAAACCTGGTTGCATAGTGTTATCACCGACTCTAACACCTCGCGGTTACGGAATATACAGATATGACAGGGATACCCGTGGCGGTGGCGTTGCAGTTCTCTTCCAAGAAACATTGAGTCTTGCTAGACTGCCTGACATTACAGGAATTGAATGTGTTGTCTGAAGGTTTTTCTTAATGAGTGCAATCTAATCATAGGACGGTTCTATCGGCCTCCAAATCGCGACACCACCTTCTTTGAAAATCTTATTGAGTTCTTGTGCGCCTATAAGAATAAGCGCTGCAGTATGCCACCTGCGGGCGATTTTAATGCTCCTTCCGTAAACTGGAATAACGATTTCCCTGAGCCCCTCTAAAGTGCTTCTGAGCCTTTCGTAGATAAAGTAGTGCTTCACAACCTTTCACAGCTTTTCAAAGAACCTACCCGTATTCAAAACAATACACTATCAATTCTGGACCTTCTCCTTGCAGGTACTGCCGTATTCTGCCATAACCCACAAGTTCAGGTTTGCGAAGGTATATGAGACCACCAAATGGTGCACCTTACGTTGGAAGTGAATTCTGCTCCATAGACTGAAAACCAAGAAAGAATTGTCCCAGATTTCTCCCGTGCCAGTGATATTGATGTATTTGACGCACTAGATGGTACTTTTTTGGAATTTCATGCCATGTGTGAATCAAACGAACATTATATTGATGATATATGGGGCTACTTCAGGTTCCTGGTTCTGAAGTCTATCCATGATTTTGTACCTGTGAAGCGAAAAGTGCTGCGGACACACAATCCTTGGGTAACAAAAGAAATAGTACAAATAGAACGGAAGCTGAAAAAGACAGGGAAAAAACTCAAGCAATGCCCAACTGTTCACGCAAGTGATCGGATTCTTGGCTTGTGTACATTATTAGCGGATATAATAAAAAAGCAAAAAAATAATGTCAAAAATAACACAAAAGAATTTCCTTGTCTCATCCCCAGGAAAGTTGTGGCAGCACTTATCGCCAAAAAAGAAAGCTGCGCCCAAACTCTGTATCGGTGATACCTTTTTAACTGACAGTGCCGAAACTGCAGATGTGCTCAACCGATACTTCTGCTCAGTGTTTACGCGTGACGACGGTATCAGCCCACAGTTCCCTAGCTATGAACACATTCTGCCGATTGGTGATGTCAGAATTATTGAGGAAGGTGTGTTCGCACTTATGCTTAACCTCGACGCTAAAAAATCGCCCGGAGCTAATGGAATCCCGAATGCGTTTCTTTCCCGGTACACCGAATGGTGTTCAAAGTATTTAACCTTAATATTCGGGAAATCACTGTCATGCGCGGCCGTACCAACCAACTGGAAGTACGCGAAAGTCATCCCCATACCAAAACGGCAAATCCGTCTCTCCTCACATCCTACAGGCCAATATCTTTACTCTGCACATGCGCAAAAACCCTCGAACACGTAATTTTCAAACGCATTACCACCTTTCTTAACGGCAACTAGATAATTGACACAAGGCAACATGGTTTCCGGTGAGGTCTTTCTACCGTAACTCAGCTCGTAGAAACAGTTCACTACGTAACTCAGCTCGTAGAAACAGTTCACTATTTAGCGACAGCTTTAGAGAGACAAAGCCAAATCCACTTAATATTTCTCGATTTTGAAAAACCATTTGACCGCGTCGCTCACTACAAATTACTGCTTAAACTAAAACCCATTTTAAAGAACGACACCTTACTTAACTAGGTTAAAGCATACCTTTCATTAGGGAATTAATGTGTTCAAGTCAACGATGCAGCTTCGACACCCGCAACTGCAGACTCGGGCGTTCCACAGGGATCAGTGTTAGGGCCGCTTTTCTTTCTTGTGTTTATCAACGACGTCATCAGTGACATACCCGTCAAGATAAAGCTTTTTGCAGATTACTGCATTTTGTACAACGAAATACGCAATTCAAATGATCAGGAAGCTTTAAACACCTCGCTGTCTGCAATACAAACATGGTGCTCGAAATGGCAGATGACTATTAACCTCAAAAAGACTGTTGCAATGACCATTACTCGCAAAAAGAATCCCTTTATATTTACTTATAGCATTAACAACCTATCTGTATCTGTCGTGTCTACGTACAAATACTTGGGAGTAGTAATGGCATGAGATCTTAGGTGGAGTGAACATGGTAACATACGTTTATAATAAAGCAACGAAGAAACTAGGCTTTTTAAGGCGATCAATAGGAAACGCTTCACCTTAAATAAAACTCTTAGCATATAAAACATTCATCCGACCCATTCTAGAATACGCTACGATTGTTTGGGATCCGCACACAAAAACCAACATCACTAAAATTGAGAAAGTCCAAAGAAAATCAGATAGGTTTATTTTCAATTCGTACAGCTGGCGCACATCCCCATCATCTCTTCTAGAAGCTCCAGAACTGGAAAAGCTCGCAATAAGGCGTTACAGGGACAGAATGAAATTTTTTTTCTTACTCTATAATAATCAATTAGGAATAGATAAAACATTACATATTCTACCGGCTAGCCACCGCTGCATGCGCTCTTATCACAACAAAAAGGTTAGAGATTTTTCCTGCAGGACCAACGCATTTAAATATTCATTTCTCCCGCGCACGATTTCCGAATGGAACGCATTACCCGCCACAACGGTTGACTGTCCAACGGTTTCATGCTTTCTTTCTGCACTTTGTGAATAAACCATAGCGTTCATCCCTCGTCTCTACCCGTTGAATCGTGATTGTGAAAAGGTTTCTCTTGTGCTGTTTGTTATGCAGATTCTTGTTCAGTGTCTGCTATCTTGTTTGATCATATTTCATACTCGTGTTTTGTTTAAACAGCCACTCCTGCCTAAGGCCTGGTGACAAGGCCGACAGTGCTTGTAAAATAAATAAATAAATAAATAAATAAATAAATAAATAAATAAATAAATAAATAAATAAATAAATAAATAAATAACCTATTGGAATTAACCTGCCGAGGATGATGAGGCCACCTTTGACGAAGATAGGTCCTCCTATCGAAGTGTTGGCCAGCCTTTCAGAAACACCTTATCCCTCTTTATAAACTTTATACCAGGTGATTTCATCAGGCATGCTGTAAAGGTTTTTCATTCTAGCATTTCTGCATACACCAATACTTCCTCTGGCCACTTGTATGGTTACACATGTATGTATGTGCACATATATGTATACTTCGATGATGAGGATCATTTAATGGCTTCCCTTTGATACGGGCGGTAACAAATAGTCACCCATCCTGCTTGATTTATGCAGGTCTACTATAGATGTGTTTTATGTAGCATTTTTGTATACTTCTCATTATTCTTTTTCTTTTTCAAAAAATTTATCTTGTGCAGTTACCTATGATGTCAAGAGATCAGGTCGTATCAATCTCTTACCTGCTTTTTTCCACCAGTGCTCTAATCGTCTCTTGATTATCTCTACGGCTGATTGGTTGATGTTTCCTTCCACTTTCAACCTAAGCGGTTTGGAAAGTGGTACGTTACCTATGGTTTTCGCTGGGTGAATCGCTTCGCGTTCCATTATGATGTGCTGCAGCATACACATGCCTCATCTAGTTCCGAATATTTGCTCCGGTATGTTTTTGTCCTTGGGCAACCGGCTAGAGCCTCAAATAGCAAGGCACTGCCCTTTGTGTTATCGTACAGATTTTTCCTTCTAATTTATTCTTATTCTTGTATATCTGCATTGTCCTTTTTGTTTCCATTCTTTGCATCCAATTCACGGTCTCTATTTCTCTCACTTTCTTTCTTATGACTCCTGGTTGTCTATTTACAGTTTCGATTAACCCTGTAGTTGGTTGCCAACTTTTTGACCTCTCCTTCCATTCTGTGTCCACGCTTTTCAGGTACAGATATTTGTGAACTTTAGCCGCCCATTTATTTTCACCCATGTTCCTGAGTCTTTCTTCAAAAATAAACTTGCTCTGTGCTTCCCTGACTTCAAAAGAGGTCCAACCCATGTCACCCTGCACTGCCTCATTTTTGCTTTGCCGTGGACTCCCAAAGCCAACTTGCCGACCGATCTTTGGTTAACTTCCAACCCCGACAAGATATCTGATTTTAAGCATAGAATAGTATTTGCGAACGTTGGCGCTAGCACCACTGGTACTTTCCAGATTCGATGCACCACCGCATACTTATTGTGGTCCCACACAGCTCTGCGTTTCGTTATTGCTACATTCCGCTTCCTTCTGGAAAGAATGTGCCATCTGGTGGTGCTGGCGAGACGCGTGTCGCGCCGGTGCTGGCGAACGCTGAGGATCCGTGTTTCTCACGGCGCGACAGCGCACGCGGCCTGCCGTAGTCGATTAGTCGCGAAATGTCTTCGAAGGGACGTGCGCGCGGCCGCGCGGCCTGATATCGGGGGAAATACCCCAGGGATTAAAAGAAAACGCACGGACGCGCACTGCAGCGTGTTGGAAGTCTTCTACTATATAGGTGTGGTGCCGAAGACATGCGTAGCGAAAGACTGCAACTCCACTTTAAAACAGAAAGCTGCCAGGGCTTCGTCCGGGCTGTACCGTGAACCACGTAGTTGGCGCCTTGCATTGATAGCTAGCAAATGTATCGATAAACCGCTGCGTTACACTTAGGGAACACTTCATAAACATCGCGTTGCTGAAGAAGTTTTCTTGCAGCGTCGGCCCTCTCGTGCTGGTGGTGGCAGCGCGTGCCTGACTTCGCGTACTCGTTTAAGGCGAGGTAACAATGCTGGGTCGATACGAGACCGACAAGCTGCTGACGCCAACGATTGTATGCCACCGTTCCCGAAGGCTGCCAGCCGCTTTCGCTACGTAGCTGGGTGGGTCTATAGGTTTTGTTATGCTGACACGTTTCTTGATTCCAGAGGGGCGTACGGGTCAAAATTTTGCGTCAAACAAGACAGTGCGTTCCGTACAGCAGCATAAGCAGCCTCCTCGCTCTCTTAACAACGGCTACATGGCTACAGAGAGCTACATGGCCTATAAATAAGCGCTTATGCCGAGCACAGCTTCCTCTAATACTTTATGGCACGTGCAAACTGGAAGTATGATGAAGGCAAAGAAAAGCGAGAATGAGTAAGAGCAGCCCGTAATATATTGTCACGTAGTCGTATAATACAGCAGCAAAACTGTGAATGACGAAACTAATTCTTTCTTGGGCGAACTTTTGCCCACAAAAGGAACTATCTTACACCCAAAGCACAGCCATAGCGGCGAACACGTTCGGCGATCGTGGAATTCTGATCAGCGGGTCAAGCACATCGGCTTGTATAGATAACGCGTCGAAGGTTCCAGTGCAATCGCCGGTTACCGCGTGGTTTCCAGAGACTACTACACAATTCATGTCGCGCATGCAATTGGATTAATTTTCTTAAGTTTCTGTGCGCAAACAAACAGGGACGAAGAAAAGGAGACACAAGGACGAGCGCTTTCTAACAACCGATGTTTATTATTGAAGAACCACCGGCTTAAATACCCACAGATCTGCGCGATCCTGTCAATAGAACATGTCAAGAGCGCATAAAATAACGCTTGTCATAAAATGCCGCCACGCGGTCAGCATAAAAAAAAAACAGCAGTGTTCATAAAACAACCACAAAAGGCAAAAACGCGTTAAAGATATGATGACAGCAGCGAATTCTCTTTATCTAACAATGAAACAGAAGGATGACTGATGCATTTTTCTTTTAGTTTATCAATCCAGTGAGCTTCCACAATTTCTCTCGCGGTTTGATTTCTATGCCTAAACAAAATGGCGGTGGCGGAGGCCGACTCGCAGTTATGCTTCAATTGGATTATACAAAGTTCGGCGAGGACATACACAACACATAGAATCAACGATGACATTCGCGTATGTTCTAAATCATCTAGTATGGCGTGATAAACGCGGTTTTCTCTCGATCCCTTTAATCGACTTCATTTTGCCAATAACCGGTCTTGAGATCCATAGACGAAAGGTGAGCACGCATGTTCTTCACAATGCATCGCCAAATGCGTACTAGGGCGACCTTTGAGACTAGACAAGTGTTCCCTTAGTCTCGTGTTAACGCATCTCGAAGTCTGCCCTACGTACACATGACCACACGTCAAAGGAATCTGATAAACAACGTTCATCGCGCAATCGACAAATTGGTTCTTACGTGGATGTTTTATACTACATCCTTTCTTAGCATCATCCTTACTTTCAAACTTACTTTTGACCTTAGAACACACGCTACCTATTTTGTTTTTTGCTGAAAACACCACTTTTACTTCGTAACTCCCAGCCACCTTCTTAAGTCTGTGTGAAAGGCCATGAACATACGGAATCACTGACACCTTAGAAGCTAAATCTTTCTGTCTTTGATTACTTGTGCATGATTCTTTATCCTGTTTTAGTTTTTTCATTAATCTAGAGCATGACGCCAGCATCACAACGAGTGGGTACCCAGCATTTCTCAACCGATTGACTTGTTCAAGAAATGCAATGTTTACAGTGTGATAACATGATTTCAACAACGCTGATCTGAAACATGAAATGACTCTATATATATCTCTATACATATCTTTAACGCGTTTTTGCCTTGTGTGGTTGTTTTATGAACACTGCTGACCGCGTGGCGGCATTTTATGACAAGCGTTATTTTATGCGCTCTTGACATGTTCCATTGACAGGATCGCGCAGATCTGTGGGTATTTAAGCCGGTGGTTCTTCAATAATAAACATCAGTTGTTAGAAAGCGCTCGTCCTTGTGTCTCCTTTTCTTCGTCCCTGTTTGTTTGCGCACAGAAACTTAAGAAAATGAATCTGTTCCAACTAGGCCGACTCGCAGTTATGCTTCAATTGGATTATACAAAGTTCGGCGAGGACATACACAACACATACAATCAACGATGACATTCGCGTATGTTCTAAATCATCTAGTATGGCGTGATAAACGCGGTTTTCTCTCGATCCCTTTAATCGACTTCATTTTGCCAATAACCGGTCTTGAGATCCATAGACGAAAAGTACTTATCATTGCAGAGTCGGTCTAATGCGTCGTCTATCCGCGGGAGGGGGTGTACGTCCTTCTTCGTTATCTTGTTCAAGCTGCGATAATCGACGTAGAAGCGCAGAGTTCCATCCTTCTTCCTCACTACGACCACGCGGAGACACCTAAGGGCTTTTCGACGGCTGGATGATGCCGTCGCGCGACATTGCGTAGACTGTTGCGTTATAGCTTCTCATTCTGGCGTCGACACTCGGTAAGGCGGTGGAGTGGTCGAGCATATTCTTAGGTTATTATGCGATGCTTCGCAACTGGTGTTTGGCGAATCCTCTATGACCTCGAAAAGCAGTCTCTGTATTGTCGGAGAAGACTTTCGAGCTGTTCTTGCTTACTCATGGGGAGGCTTGCGGTTATGTCAAAGACTGGTTCGGCTACTACGGTCGTCGAGATAGATGCAGCAGAATCCGAGAGGACAAATGCATTGCTGGTTTCCACAATTTCCTCGACGTATGCGATCGTTATACCCTTATTAATGTGCTTGAACTTTTGGCTGAAGTTCGTCGTCATCACTAACTTTTCCTCCGTGCAGTCGAGCGATCTCTCTTGCGACGCAAATTTCACGACCGAGCAGTAGACATCGGTCACCCTCGATGACGCTTTCTACGTCGGTGGGTGATTCGGTGCCGACGGAAATGACAATGCTGGAGCGAGGCGGGATGCTCACTTGATCTGCGAGCACACTCAAGGCGAGATGACTACGAGAGCTCTCCGGCGGTATCGCGTGATATTCGAATAGCATTATCAACTTCGACTTGAGGTCGCCGATTTCGCCGTGTTGATTCAGGAAGTCCATGCCAAGAATTACGTCTCGTGAACACTGTTGGAGGATAATGAAGGTGGCAGTGTAGATTCATGAACGGTAGTTTTTGCCGCGCAGATTCCGGTCGCTGTTATTAGGTGTCGTCCAACTGTTCGGATTTGAGGGCTACTCATGAACTTTCTTCAACTGAGCGGCAATGGGTCCACTCATGACGGAGTGGCCAGCTCCTGTGTGGACTAAGGCGATGACTTCGTGGCCGTCGAGAAGCACGTCGAGGTCGGTGGTTCTTTGTCTTGCGTTACAGTTTGGTCTTGGCGTCGGATCACGGCTGTGTCATGTCGACCTGTGGCTGGAACGTCGCGTCGTCAAGTATCTTTTTGTCGGCGCATTCTTTGCTTCTATAGGCTTCGCCAGGATGGTGGCGTCTCGTTGACATGTCGTCAAGATAGTCTTTTCGGCGTCTTCGTCGGCAGCGGAGGATCTTCATTAGTTCGACAAACAGCAACCGCACCTCCATCGGTTGCTGCTTTTAGTTTTCAGGATATGGGCTTGCAGGCCGGCCCCGGGCTATAGGCCAGTGTACGGTCGACGCTGTGGCGACAGGTAGCGGCCTGGAAACGGCGAACCGGACGGTCGTCGAGTGCACCACTGCGTGGCGGCGAGGTAGTCGTCGATATCGCGAGGACGTTCACCTTGCTGCGGGCGCGACGCTTTCACGGCAAACCCTCGTAGTCGCATCTCGCGGTATGGAAACCGGTGGTTGACGTGGCCCGCTTCTCCGCAGTGATAGCACAGTGGACGGTGGTCGGGAGCTAGCCAAACGTCGGTCTTCCTTGGAGTGCTGCGCTGGGCGACGGGTGGCCGTGCTGATGGTGGCGGTGGTTGAAGATGACACTGTGGTGTTACCGGGCCATGGCGCGGACGCAGAGGGGTAGCGTGACGGCGGTCGATGGCGGCGTAGCTTATTACTTCTTGCTGAGGATGCGGCGGTTCAGGAAGTCGCAGTTATTGCTGGAGCTCTCGGTGGACGATGTCTCAAATTGAATCCACCTGGGGTTGAGTCGCAGGGAACATCTTGCGTAGTTCTTCGCGCAGAACTTTATTGTCTCCCGCCAGTCGTAAGAGCAGAGGGCATGAACTTCTGCAGTCTGACGAATTAATGACCTTTGCGCAATTCTAACGTCTTCTCATTTGTCGTGACCTCCGACAGAAATTGTGCTACGGTCTCGGGCGGGTTGCACTTCAGTCCGGCGAAGAGTTCTCGTTTTACACCCCGCATGACAAGACGTACTTGCTTGTCCTCAGATATATCTGGGTTGGCGTGACTGAAAATACGAGTAATCTGTTGCGCGACTACCGCGACGTTCTCGTTTGAGAGCTGCACTCCGGCTTGTAGCAGAAGTTCGGCCCTTCCTCTTCTGACGACGCTTGTGAAAGTCTTCAGGAACTCGCTCCAACACAGGTGCAATGTCGTTAACGAGGACTTTCGATTTTCTAACCAAGTCCTCGTTGAGAATAAGGAAAATAAGCTCCTAAGAAAAATAGATGCGACGCAACTTCTCTTCAGGGTTCCACTTGTACGCTGGCATCTACTTGAATGTCTCAAGCCAGAAGCTCCAGGGAAGGTAGGTGGATTCGTGGGTTGCTGAAGCACTACCGTTGATAACGATGATGCCGTTGTCATCGTTGCTGCTGACCTAGTGTTGATCTTTCTGGTGTGCTCAGGTATAATACTGTGCTCGGGGGCTAGTTTTATAGTCTGCGGCTTGCTCGATGACCTAGGGCGAAGGTGGTGTTGCCTTCGGGTTTAGGACTTTTATGGCAGCTTTGCGGGGGCGTTCGGTACATGAACGCTAAAGCACCTCAACCAGATGCCACGTAGAAGTGACGGTGAATAATACGGCAGCAAAACTGTGAATGACGACACTAATTTTTTTATTGGGCGAACCGGTACCCACAAAAGGAACTTACACTCAAAGCACAGCTATAGCGGCGAACCCGTTCGGTGATCATCGAAATCTGATTAGCGGGTCAAGCACGTCAGCTTTGATAGATAACTCGTCTAAGGTTCCAGTGTAATCGCTGCTACCCGCGTGGTTTCGAGAGACTACTACACAATTCGTGTCGCGCATGCAATCTGATTATACAAGGTTCGGCGAGGACATACACAACACATATAATCAACAAAAACATTCGCCTAAGTTCTAAATCATCTAAGCGCGTCTTGCGCTGCGCAATGACGCTTAACGTTTGCTAGCCGGTGAAAGTGGTCACCGAAGAAATATAAACAAGTACACGTGTCAATATGTATCTGCATAAACAGTTGTCGTTGCTTCAGTTAGTCAGCCGCTAATACTGACTCGTCTCATCGTGGAACAATGGGCCTCATATGCGCAGATATGTATGTTTTGCTACGCTTTGACATTCATTCATATCATTGATGCGTTATTTCTACACTATCCAAAGCTGACAAGGATCAGCGGCTTTAGGTGTAAACGATTGCATCGCTTTGGCAAATCCGACGCGGAAGTCAGCGCTCGAAGACTTCTTCAAAATATGCGAAATGACAAATGAGAGTGTAAAAGGAATACAAAAAGTGAGGTGCCAAGCGTAGACATCAGCGACAACAAACTCCAAGGCCGCCGCGTCGGCAGACGGACCTCAGCGTGCCTTTATCGGCAGCACTGTTAGCCCAACAGCGCACTCAGGCCTGCTCACCCAGTAGTTGGCAAGTGACACATGACTTGCAGGAACGACATGCGGCCCCGGAGAAGCCATTAATGATTAATCTCGACTCACTAAACGTACAACCGATGCACACTCAACATCGGCGCAGGTTTACAAGTTAACCGGCGAAAGCCCCTGTGCTCTTCCAAAAGGTTTCCGGCGACGTGCGGCAGGGGATAGAACAGGAACATGAAAAAGGCAAATTGTTCCCTGGCTTTCCGCACACCTATAGTGGCACATACTCAGTGACCCACTTTAGTGAGTTGTTCATCGAAGAGCGGCACATACTTAGTGCATTCATAGGGCAGCTCGCTAAAGCCTTGGTGTGAAAAACGTTCATTAAAAAATTACTTACCCAGTGCATATGTGGCGCAGCCTACTAAAGCATCGGGTTGCTGTCCTTGAAGAACCTTTGTGACGTGACTTTGATTTCGTCCAGGATCGAAGACATTTAAACCACATTTTGTGTCGTTATAGAGGGGCAGATTCCTAGTGGAAGTTACCTAGTTACCCGAATTGGCATGAAAGAGGTTCATTGAAGACCAGGATGGACCGAGTGTCACGTACCCAAGTCGGCCTCAAATAGTTTCTTCGAATACCGGTACCTACCCAGTCCCGCTTTTACAGTGACCCATGTTGGCGTGAAGGAGGTCCGTTCTTGAGCAGCACGCATGTACACGTTACCACAAACTCAGTCACCCAAGTTGGTCCGATAGTTCGTTTCGGACCCTGTTCGCTAGCACAGCAGCTCGTTGCGCTACCTAATCGACCTCGAACAGTGACCTAGGTAGGCAGCAAAACGGTTAGATGCAAACATACAAATGTAGTTGTCCCCCAGAAATTGCGTGAAGGACCCTAAGAATGATAAGGTTCGAAATGCGGCAGAACCCATCTCACGATGACTGTCAATAGAATTGCGTTTAGCATTGGAGGAATACAGCGACAGAACGTATTGCCGTCATCGACAAAGCTTGTTTATGAGGCGTGTACTGCCGAGTGACTCATTTTTCACGCTTCACTACGAATACCGTATCATTTAGTCGTGCCGCCACGTAGCCTGCGCGTGGCCTGCAAATGCTGAGAAACGCTTCATGCAGCCGCCTGGCTCCTCTATGACGTTTTTTTTCTCTGAACGCACAGAGCCATCTAGTGCGCTGCCGAGAAGTCCGCGTGTGACCTCCGAGACGAGATTCTTGGTGCGTCAGTGCTCGCAAACGCTGACATCGTTCCCTCGGTGGCCGCATAGTCAGAGCTGTGTACACAGTGACCTAAGTTGGCGAGAGGTTCATTGAAGAGCGTCACACACACACACTGCTTTCATTGTGCAGCTCGCTAAAGCGTTGGTGTGAAAGGCGTTCGTTGAAAAGTGGCAAATTCCCAGTGAAATTGTGGCGGAGCTTGCTAAAGCGTCGGGCTGCTGCTGTTGAGGAACCTGTGTAAGTTCGGTTCGATTCATCCCAATAGCGGATAAATTTTAAAGGTTTTCTAATGGAACATTCGGCTGATAGAAATCGCCCATCGCGAAATCGGCTTGTCGAAATGCAGCCAGGCTCCTTTCACGCGCTTGCAACACCACACGATTCTTCATCTAGCAGCACCGCCATAAGGTTAGCTCTCGCCGCGGGTTCAGTTCCGTGCAGCATTGGAGAAATTAAAAGCATCTATCTTGTCATAGTAGAGCGGCACAATCCCAGTGGCTTCAATTAGCCCCACCTCAGTTAGCATCGAAGACGTTCATTGAATAGTGTCGCACATCCTAGTGACCCAACTTAGTATTGTCACGTAGTAGTGACGATGAACCAAATAGTCGTAAAACTGTGAATGACGAAACTGATTCTTTATTGGGCGAACCTGTGCCCACAAAAGCAAGTTACACTCGAAGCAATACGGTAGCGGCGAACACAGTCGGCGATCGTCGAAAATCTGATCAGCGGCGAAACGCGTCGGCTTTTATACATGAGTCATCGAAAATTGCAGAGTAACCCCTGGTGCCCGCGTGTCTTCCAGAAAGTTCTAGGCAATTCGCGTCGCTCATACCATCAGATTAAATGAGCGTTCGCGACCACAGACGACGGTTAGAAGCATCAATAACGTTCGAGAAGCATCCAATGCAGGCGCATCCTGCGCCGAGCGATGACGTTTAACATTTGTTAGCCGGTGGAAAGCGGCCACCGGTGAAAGATAATCATGTATACGCGTCAATACCCTCCGCCCCCCTTAAAGAGCATCGTCCCGATGCAACAAACACGAAAGCGAGAACAAATCCACGCGTACGGAAAGGAAAAAAAAAACAATAACAAGGTTACAAAGGACCTAAGTTCGTCAGCGGACGTAGAAAGGCTTAAGACGCACCACGTGGATGACTTCAGGTTGTGCACGGCGCCGCTGTGATTGCGAAATACCGTCTGGCACGACCTCATAGTCCAGTGCTCCAATACGTCGGATGATCTTATATGGTCTGAAATAGCAACGTAAGAGTTTCTCGCTAAGTCCTCGTCGGCGTATCGGAGTCCAGACCCAAACACAGTCGCCGGGCTGGTACTCGACGTAGCGTCGTCGAAGATTGTAGTGTCGGCTGTCGGTCCTCTGCTGGTTCTTGATGCGCAGGCGGGCGAGCTTTCGACCTTCTTCGGCTCGCTGCAAATAGGTGGCAACGTCGAGATTTTCTTCGTCGGTGACGTCCGGTAGCATGGCGTCAAGCGTCATTGCCGGGTTTCTTCCGTAGACCAGGGGCCGTATTGTGTAACGCTTCGGTTTTCGAAGAATTCGATTAGCGTGCAGCGATTGGTCGCCTCCTGGGTGACGCCATCGCCTCAGTGCGCGAACGCATTTTTGATGACGTCACGCACATGTCAATCACGCGGAAACCGAATTTGTCGTCTGCTACGAAGCGAAGCCGCGCGCGCTGCTTCGGTCTGATCCGAAGCGCGGTGTGCCGTGTGCAGAGCTTGTGCGTGCCGTGTGCACGGGCGAGATCGCGGCACTCGGAGCAAAATGACGGCGTGTGCGGTGCCTGTGGTACAGTGTACTAGAAGGGGGCAGTGGGCTTACTCTCCGGCGGAGGCTATGCGATGCGGCGGCTCCACGAATGTCACAGATATGAGCTTCTCCGATAGCCCGAGCGGCGGCGCTGGCGTCAGTTTCAATGGAGCGTGGGTGCGACGGCGCAGCTGCCCAGTGCCCGCCCAGTGCCCGATCATATTCGTTGGAGTTGCAGAGCTGCGTTGTTTTTTTTGTTTATTTGTTTTTTTTTGTGGACGTCTTTTTTTCGCACATAGCCTTCAAGAGATTAGTATGCCTTGCAGTAACTGAGCCATGCCGCGGCATCGACAAAATCACTGTTACGCGCCTGGGTGCCAAACAGGCTATGCTTATGTGAAGGATGGGCCGAAGTTGTCCTTGTTTGGCGTCCCGAAGGATAAAAATAGGCGGGAAGAGTGGGAAAAAAACCTCCACAGAGCTGACAAGCCCCTGGACGACACGAGCGCAGTATACGAGCTCCATTTCGAGCCACGTTTTGAGCTCATGTCCACCGCAGTTCCTGATCACTGAATTGTCTTTCTTTTTATGGTCTAGTTAGGTCAGTTAGCGAAGGAAACTGCGAGGAAGGTACACTGGGCTCCTTACTGGAAGTTGACTATCTCGAAGCATCATGTGACCGAAATGAGTGCAGTCACACTGCTGCTAGCGCTACTGCCACAGAGGCCACACAAAACGTGGTGCCCCAGCATTGCACGGGCCTGCGGGTTTCAAACGACCATAACTAGCACGTGGCCAGAAGCGACTCGAGACTCACTTAACACATTGCGGGCTATGTTGCGCGGGAGTATATTGTCAATTCCAGCACAAAATGCCAAGAATGCATAAAGCTGCTTACTATGACGCCACCAGGCGAAAGTTTTCATGCCCGGCTAACAAACCTCTGTGACCGAGGAGGCCTCCTTTATCCCTCCAGTCAGCTGTACGGCTTCGTGAAAAAGGTAGAGGATCTTTTCACAGAATGCTTCTGTCAGAGTGAGCCACACTCTGACAGCGTTATGGACATGCTGGCAGTTGTTAAGAGTAAGCTTCCCCTCGAAGTTGGCTGCAATGTGCACACTCTTAGCCTCACAGCTAAAATAATTAGTTTTTACATTGTCACACGTCTGCATTTTTATGTGAAAGAAATTAACTGTGACAAGGCAGGAAAGCGGCAGAGGACCAAGCTGCTGAAGTTGAACCATTGCTTATGAGTTGAAGTGCATGAAACAATGGCTTGCTGTACTTGCAAATAAAAGCTTTGTGTCAGCAACAGCCCTGTTATTTTCATTTTGCTTACCCTTATATAGCTGTACATAAGCACAGGCCTGAGCCTAATTGTCAAGTGAACTAGTTTTCACTTTTTGTTCAGGCCTCCTTCCATTTCTTTATGGAAAACATCAACCTGATTTGACTTAATAAATGTGTGCCAGCGTAATGATGGTTAATAATAAACGCAGAAGGCTACTGTGAAGCAAGGAACAACTAAAGTGCAACAATGAAATATTTAAGCCATATATACAAATTCATTTTGGCTAAGCAAAGGCACAAACCTGGTTAGCATGCCTGATGTTTTTTTTTCTTAGCCCAGCTGGGTAGTATGTGCGCAGTTTTCTGTCTGACAAAATTTTACATTAGGTCGACACGGCATGAAACCGTATATTTGGTCACCGTCCCTTTCATTCAAAATTTTCTTTCAATTTTTTTTACGATTGCCCGATAATTCGGAAAATTTGAAGGCCCCTTCCACATAAGCCCAAGAGTAGCCGTCTTCCTTTTCCACAAGGTACTATTATGGCAAATATCATGTGGCCTAAACAAATATAGTGCTTGCTAAAGATATGTAAGGACTGTCAAGTATGCCAAAATTAAAAACAAATAAGAGTGTGAACTGCTTCGAACTGAAACCGTCAGAAACGCAAGGAAAATCAAAGCTTCTGCAAGCAAAGCTTCCATTGAAGTTGCCAGTGGCGCCACCTCTTGGATGCGACGCTGACTGCGTCAGAGCAGCGGCAGAGTAAGCCCACTGCCCCCTTCTAGTACACTGTACCTGTGGCGCCTGTTATCGTGCTTTTAGCGAGCCTCCGTCATAGACAGCGACAACCTCGACATCGACAAGACGCCTTTGAGATGACAGACGAGGGATTCAGGCGACAATTCAGATTCTCAAAAGAGACAGCGCTCCGAGTGTGCGAGGAACTTGAGTGTGGATTTTGGCCGCAACGCGAAGTTAGCGTACGACGTCCCACCTAGCGGCATAAATGGGTCAACCGAAGTAAACAAAATTCGTTAAGTCACTCACCGCCAGTACAACTCACACACGTTTCATAAAGAAAAATATAAACATCATCAATACCATGAACAAATTATTTTATTGCGATAGCAATTATATGGACACTTCTGCCAGATTTCTGCCGTCGCCGTCGCCGTCAGGTTCCGTATAGATTTCAAGGGTGATAACTTCGTCGCCGCGCGCGGGGGACGCGCGCTATCACGGAGGGCGAAGCCCCACCGCGCGCTATCAAACGTGACCGTCGGAAAGCAAATGTGACCGTCGCGCGAAAGACCGTGGAGGTATGGGAGGGAGGGAGGCGGGGCGGCGCTGTGCTTCGGCACCAAAGGCGTATCTTGCCACTCAATCTGCCACGCGAAAGCAACAAAGCGGGAAGAGGGGGGAGGGGGGGGGGCAGCTTCTCCTCTGCCAACAACTTCTCCTTTGCGCTTTGCCCGGGGATGCCGGTCGTCCGCACCGTCTCTTATCTCCACACGGCTCTGACCTTTGTATGTGCTGTGCATTCGCCGCTCAGTTTCTGTTGAAGCGATAGACCGCGCGAACCTGCGCTTGCTGCCAGCGTTTTGACAGTCGTTGGCTGCGGTCATTCAGTGTGATCTATTCATGTTGGCTTGTGCGCGCTGACACCACGATCGTTAATTCAGTTAGTAAGCCAATGTGTCCAAGTTTATGCAGCCGACAAATCTACTATCCCTACTTCAAATAGCTCTCTACTAATTTGCTATCGCAATCGATGCTTCGCCTTTCGGGCGAAACTGCGACATTTTTTTATTTACCAAGAAGTGCTCGTAAATTGCTGTATTTTTACTCGGCTTGTGACGTTCACTGCCACAAAAAAAAAAAAAAATCTTCGCGCCGATTGGCCTCTGTCCTTCCACTTGTTTTCATTGCGTCAACGGACCGCCCCAATGTGACGCCACCGCCAAACCGAATCCTTCGAAAACCGAAGCGTTACAGAATGCGGCCTCTGGTATTAACGGCGCCATGTGCGTCGTTTCTTGCACGGCCGTGTTGTATGCTAAGGTCACGCACGGAAGGATGGCATCCCACGTCTTGTGCTCGACGTCGACGTACATTGCCAGCATGTCGGCGATGGTCTTATTTAGGCGCTCAGTGAGGCCATTCGTCTGCGGGTGGCAGGTGGTGGTCCGGCGATGGCTTGTCTGGCTGTATCGCAGGATGGCTTGAGTTAGTTCTGCCGTAAAGGCGGGACCACCTTAAGTTAGTTCTGCCATCACCTCTGTCGGGGATGAGGACTTCTGGAGCACCGTGACGCAGGATGATGTTCTCAATGAAGAATCGGGCTACCTCGGCGGCACTGCCTTCGGGCAAGGCTTTTATTTCGGCATAGGTACTGACCACCTCAGCCGACGATGCGGCGAGATGTAGCGGCCTTGTGACGGCGAGCGTGAGGGTCGTCGTGGTTGCCACTGGGCTCCGGCGAGGTAGTCGGCGATGTCACGTGGTCGCTCGCCAAGCTGTGGACGTGGCGCGTTGACGGCGAGCCCTCGTAGGCCCATCTCGCGGTATGGGCATCGGCGGTAGACATGGCCGGCTTCCCCACAGTGATAGCAGAGCGGGCGGTGGTCGGGGGCGCGCAAGATGTCCGTCTTCCTTTGGTAGCTGCTCTGGGCGACGGGCGGCCGTGCTAGCGGCGGCGACGGCTGTGGACGACGGAACTGCGGCGTTACGGGGCCCTGGCGCGAGTGCAGGGGGGGGGGGGGGGCTTGACGATGGGGGACGGTGGCGTAGCTCATCGCTTCCGTGTTTCCTGTTTCCAGTTTTTGCCGAGTGTCCCCTCTTGTTGAATTTCTTTCTGTATGGCTGAACTTCTTTGGCGATATCGGCGATAGATGCTACTTGAGGCTGCGATCTGCGAAAGAGCTTCTGCAGTTCCTCGCGAACAACTGCTCTGATGGTCTCGCGCAGGTCGTCGCTGCCAAGTGCTTGACCGTCAATGTAGTTAGCGACCAGTGTTCGGCGGTTATATTGCTTTGTCCGCACGTCGAGCGTCTTCTCAATGGTTGTGGCTTCGGAAACAAATTCAGCAAGTCTTGGGCGCGTTGCGTATCAATCCGGCGAAGAGCTCTTGTTTGACACCCTCATCAAGAAGCGAACTTTTTTCTCTTCTGGCATGTTGGGGTCGGCGTGCTTGAAAAGGCGAATCATCTACTCCGTGAAAATCGTGACGTTCTCGTTGGGCAGTTGCACCCGGGCTTCTAGGAGAACCTTGGCCTTTTCCTTGCGCACGACACTCGTGAAGGTCCTTACGAAGTTGTCACGAAATAGGTCCCACGGCACCAGGGTGGTCTCTCTGTTCTCAAACCAGGTTCGAGCAGCGTCATCCAACGAAAAATAGGCATGGCGCAGCTCGTCTTCGTCGCTCCATTTGTTGAACGTCGCGGTCCTCTCGGATGTCTCCAGCCAGGTTTCAGGGTCTCCAGCTGGTGATCCACGGAAGGTCGGTGGCACCCGAGGTTGTTGCAGCAGGATGGAGGACGCTGGGGCTGCCATCGGGGTCGTCGACTTGGCCTTGACCGCTGTGGTCTTCTCGGGAAGAAGTCCGTATTCTGACAAAAGCCCTTGCTGCCTACGGCTAGCTCGCTGGTCCTTGGCGACGTTGTTCTCGTCCTCCGGTTTCGGGCTTGGGTCGCGGCTTTGCGGGGGCGTTCGGTGCAGGAACACAAAAGCACCTCCACCAGATGTCACGTAGTAGTGACGATTAAGCAAACAGTCGTAAAACTGTGAATGACGAAACTGATTCTTTATTGGGCGAACCTGTGCCCAAAAAAGCAAGCTACACTCGAAGCACAACGGTAGCGGCGAAACAGTCGGCGATCGTCGAAAATCTGATCAGCGGCGAAACGCGTTGGCGTTTATACGTGAGTCATCGAAGGTTCCAGATTAATACCTGGTGCACGCATGTCTTCCATAAAGTTCTAGACAATTCACGTCGCTCATACAATCAGATTACATGAGCGTTCGTGACCACAGACGACGGATGGAAGCATCGATAACGTTCGAGAAGCTTCCAATGCAGGCGCGTCCTGCGCCGAGCGATGACGTTTAACATTTGTTAGCCGGTGGAAAGCGGCCACCGGTGAAAGATAAACATGCATACGTGTCAGTATTAAGGAGGTTCAGTGAAGAGCAGCACAGACTGAGTGTGACAAACATAGTGCTCTATGTCAGCATCAAAGAGGATCATTGAAAAGCGGTACATTCCCAGATTCCCATACTGATCCCGCATTCACAGTGACCCATTGTAACGTTGAAGACGTTCGTTGAAGCGTGACACATACGCACAAACAGTGCCACATTCCCAGTGACCCAAGTTGGTTCGCCGGTTAGTTTCGAACCCTGCTCCCTCAACACCGCAGCCGGACAAGGTACGCATTCTACCATGGACTACCAGAGACGCAGGTTGGCGGGAAAACGGTTAAATTAGACAGACAGACAGACAGACAGACAGACAGACAGACAGACAGACAGACAGACAGACACAGACAGACACAGACAGACAGAAAGACAGTTAGCCCCTGGAGAGTGCGTGCAGTCCCCTAAAGGCATTAAAAATTGTGAAGTGACTTCTGAGGGATATTTTTTTTTTTAATTTTTACACTCAAACTGAGGGTCTAAATGATGTCAATATTATGGCTAATGCGGAGCACGAGCAACTAGGACAACAGCTAAGGCACGAGAAGAGACAAGATACAGCGCAGACTGGAAACTGAGGGTTGCCAGGCTGCGCAGGCCAAACGGGCAGATGTATCAACACCAGGCTGAAGGAGCATTTGAATTGCACAAAAGGGATTGCGCGCATGCATCTCGCAGCGCATATAAGAGCCTCCAAGTCCCATGATGAGTGCACACCCCGATATGAAAAAAACAAGTCTTATGTAAGTACAAATATAAAGCGACGTCAGACGTAGCAGAAACCCACGAGATAAAGAAAAAGGGGACACGGTGTGTCAGCCATACCTCCATAGCACTTCAGGATACTGTAGTTGCTTTTGTAGATGCGAGGTAACACGTGGCAGATCTTTGGTGTGTGTAACACCGAAAAAGTTTCTTTGTTTTCACCTGCTCTTTTTGATGACATCTGACATATAGCCTTTTTAATGTTTCTAACCTTTCAAGTAAACCTTCAGTTACCAGTTTGCGCTGTTATAGAATTTTTGAACTGTTATAGAGTGGAAAAGAATTATATAATGCTAACGCATTCATATCGCTAGTGCTCTCCAAAATGTTATTTATCAGCCCGTGAACGTAGTTTTGGCCCAAAGTTTGGAAGCTACTATTCACCTAAAGATTAGGATCTATCGCCGGAATATGTTGTAAAGGCGCCTGTAACACACCCGACACTCCACACAGTAGCAAAGAGGTCCGACCCGCGACCACAATCAAGCTCGCAATGGCCGTTGGCAGGTAGAGAATGGGGGAACGGGGCGGGGAATGCTCATCCACTCTCCCTTTCAGAGGCCTGCCCGCAAAATTGGTTGTGCAGCCGTATGGGTTTCCTTTATAGCTTCATGGTGTAGTCAGGTGGATGACAACCTCTCTCCTTCGTGAAGTTTGCTCCACCTTGCGGGCTTCCGCAGTACTAATTTGCAATATTCAGTGTCTCAGTGCTGCAGTTACTAAGTCGATGCATGTAGTTGCAACATTTCTTTGGAGCTCGAGTTCTGAATCCATGCGACGCGATAACCTCTCCGTGCCCCACCAAATAACTAATTCATTTCTTTTTCAGGCAAATTGTATCTTGCCTGTGTTTCTTTTGAGACAGTGGTCATCCGTTCTTTCGCGAAATGTTGCAGCTCCGATTAGTTTATCATATTCCTAATGTAGAAGTGTCTTCAGATGCCAAAAATAGTCTACAGGCTTATTGGCTTTTTTTCAAGGAGGTTGTTGATTCATTTTTTAACACGAAACTGTTTTATGCCGGGGTCCACCAAGACTTCACTGACGTATTTCCGTCACGGAAATACGTCACACGAACATACACGAACATAATACAAAGAAAGAAACCAGAAGAAAAAGTTCCACAAACATGCAAAATTTGGAAATCGAACCCACGAACCTCTCGGTCCGCGACGATAGATCGCCGAGCGTTTAACCCATTGCGCCACAAACGCAATTGCAGAGAGCTACACAGACGCGCCTTATATATCTAACACTCCTCCGTGTACCCGCGCTCTTGCTCGGGGCGGTGCCGCCGCCTACGAGCAGAAAAGAGAAGTACTGCATTATGACACTAACGCGCACCGACAGTGAACGCTTCGGTGGTCTCAGCACTACGACGCCTCGATGCCAGCATTCGAAGGGACGCTGGCATCAAGAAGCACTACCAACGCCACCTAGGTGGCGTTCACCGTACTCAGCACAGCGGAGCGTGGCCTCCGCAATTAGCTCTGAAAATGTTTCTGAAGTTGATCGCGGAGGCTGCAATTACGACGCGCTGTACGCGCTGATTTGACTCTGTGACGATTCAGTTACGTGCTTTGTCTTGCGCGTTGTATTAGTGTGTCAGTTACGTGCTTCGTCTTTCGCGTTGTGCTAGCGTGTGCAGCGTAGTGCAGCTTCCATATGCACGACGGTTGCTCATGGTCATCGACGTTGGTAGTCGTGATGGAGGAGACGTGCCACCAGGCGTCAGCGTGGGTGCATCAACGCCTAAGGGCGCTTTAGCCACAAAACACCAATAGACATTATATATCAATGTGCAATAAACATTACACTACTTCTGTGAAGACACGTTTCACTTTCGTGTTCTATACCGATTCCTATATAAGAGGGATCAACCACATTTTTTCCTTAAGGTCAGATTCAGCCAGGAGTACATTTTCGCATACAGTTATGAAGTAATTTTTGCTGCAACAATGAACTCATATTTCCCAGATCTTTTGGATAATTCACTTTATTTATATTTGCCGTATCACGGCGTACTTCAGGTTGTCCGTACACTGTGTATACTTTTTACAGCGTAAGCTGTTATGGGCTCATTACAATAGCCGTTTCGGTTCGCGATGATGCCGCCGCCGGCGTTTGGCGGCGTAACCGCTATCGCCGGAAATGCGAATAAAAGTACTCGCTCTCCGCCGGGATCGAGCCCATGCCCGCTGCGTGGTAGTCGGATACTTTACCACTGAGCCACACAAGCGCTTGCTATGAGGCAGAAGAAAAATTCCCTTGATTGTTCCTTTTCGCGGAGCAGTTTGTTTTAGAGAAACGAGATGGCGCTTACGGCGCCGTGCCATACGTCTCCTCAGCGACCGCGCACGAATACGAAATCATTGCCGCTTCTACCTTGTTTCTGTGCGATCAGCTGTTAGAAATGCAACTGAGTTTTCACTAACGCACTGTGCTCCAATCATGCTAGATTAAATCATGTGGATTGAAGAAGTGTGCAGTAGTTGGCTGCAAAAATAGTGACTGGCATGTTAAGGAATGCAATGAATCTGTGTGGCCAAGTTCGCAGACCGCTACCGCAACTGTTTGAACGTGTTACCAGCACTTCTAGATGTACGGCTTTCCTCGAGTATACAGAAATTTGCTCATCCGCCAGCATTGTATCGCTAACTTTCAAAGAAAGGGCTTCAGCCCCAGAACGTCGGCAAGAGTGAGTACCACTCGTTAAACAATGACAATGGGAGTAGCGCCGCTTCTGGTCACCGTAAGTTTCGCGCACATTATCTATACACCTCTATCCCAAATGGCAGGAAAACTTACGCCCACTTTATCGCCGACGTATCAAGAATACGTGAATGGGTGCACACTTGAATATATGCGCACTATATATGCACAATAAGTGACGATACTACATCGATAACGCACGAATGGTCGAAGCTGAATGTTTCGTGACGGTCCACAAGAGTAAGCGAGTTACTCGCGATAATACGCATTTGCTACAAGCTATTGCAATGTGCAGAACAGCTACGTTTCAAGCCTTGTGCGCAACAGGAACAAATCTATCGGAACTGAGCACACCGGTGAGCGATTAGGCAGAAAATAATCGGATAGTGGCCGCACCGAGGAACTTCACTGAGCCAGAAACTGGCAAGCCGTTGCTTCAAAATACTTGCCAAATAAACCACAAAAAGCAAAACACACTAATCCTGATTCAAGTCATGAGGGAAATGTTTGGATTGCTTGGAATACATATTTAGCCCAGCTTTTAGAACAAGTACTATCTACGCTGCTTGCGCCGTTTGGACATAGGTTAATCAGCTCCGAAAGGGCTTTTGCATGTCCTCTGAAGCTGTGATCAAATTTTCGTGTGGTTCAGCCAGTGACCGTCTACGATATCTCCCAAAACAGAGGCTTTCTAAGCCTCGCCGGCGTCATACACTTCCATTGTAAACACGGAGGCAACGGAGGCAGTTGAGGCAAGCAATGGTGCCGTCACCACGTGATCAAACATGGCAGCGCCCACGCGATCACCGCGAAAAGGGTCAATAGGCAGGCGCGCAGGCGCAGACTACCCGAGCATCCGTCATTATGGTGGCGCCATCTAGTTAACATGCCTGCAATCGCCGCGTGCGACGAGATGCGATTCAGACGCAATGCAATTCAGACGAGGCGCGCTATCAACGCTATCCCGATGTTAGATGTGCGCCACGTATTCTGGGTACCCCTTCGGTACACGTTATGGCATCTCCTCGCAAGTTACGAACCGCTGCTGAAGAAGAGAATCGTAGAGCTACGTGCGCAGCTACAACCAGGCATCATCGGGTTCAGCAGACTGCTGTGCAGAGAGCATTACAAGCCGCAGCTTGCAGTCGACGCCGACGCCGGGCGGACAGTTCAGATCGTTCTCGTCAAAATCGATGCGAAGACACTTTGCCGCGAAGACCTTGTTGTGTGTGGTGCCGAAATTGGAGCTACTCTTGCGCCGCTCAAGCAGCTTACGCTGTGACTGTGCTGCGTGTGCCGCGCACGCCTGTGACTTTTTCTTTAAATGGCATTCAGAAACAGTTCCTGTTCAAACCTGGTTAAGCTCAAGGGGTTGCTTTGTGCTGTGGTCAACGAAGTGCCAAATCTGGCCACGTGCCGAGTCAATATATCGCTGTTTTATCGACTATAGAGATGCTATATTTTTTGGGACATTTTCCAACGCACGCTTAGAAGGGAAATTAACTTTACGTCATAGTCTATTATCTTTATACGTTTAAAAATACAGGCGGTCATCCCTATAACATGTTCATAGTAATGGGTCTACGTAGCCTTTAGAGGTCTAGACGGTGTGATCACTATGTCGAAAGCGCACGACCTACAAGATCTTTATTCCGAGAAAGTGCAGATTGTGCAAGAAGTGTACACGCTGCGCAGGAACTTCCACCAGACTGGATGCATTTGTTGGACGCATGTCTGTTTTTACTTGAGTTTTGAGGCTGTAGCGATGTTCTTTCTATAATATATTTTCAGTTTTGTTTTATTGCGATAGCAATTATATGGACACTTCAACCGGATTTCTGCCGTCGGCGTCGCCGTCGCCGTCGCCGTGAGGTTCCCTATAGATAAAATCTTCGCCGCGCGCCGTATGCCCGAGCGGAAGCGTGCGGGGACGCGCGCTATCACGGAGAGCGAACGCACTCAATCTCCCACGCGCAAGCACGGAAGCAGGAAGCCAGCGCCGGAGGGAGCGGGGGGGGGGGGGGCGCACTTTGCCAACAACCGCGCTCGTCGCTCGCTCGCACCGTCTCTTATCTCCACACGGCTCTGACCTTTATGCGCCGTGCATTCGCCGCTCAGTTTCCGTTGAAGCGATAGACCGCACGTACCTTCGCCCGTTGGTGCGGCGTATGCGCTTGCTGCCAGCATTTTTACAGTCGTTGTCTGCAGTCATTCAGTGTGATCTATTCATGTTTGTTTGTGCGCGCTCACACCACGCTTGTTCAATCAGTTAGTAATAGTCGGGCCACATTTTCCAACGCACGCTACACATGCAATGCTGCCCGGGTCGGCAGTGCAGCGCTACAGGTGTGTCCCTTCGCACGCGCTGCCCACGGGAAGCGCTTCTCATCAACACCACCGTTTCACACGCGCCTTCTCGTGGTCATCGAGTATCTCTTCATGTCGGTCTACTTACGCCGCAGCACACCTGCTTACTTAATCAGCTCATGTTTACTACAATTCATATTGCTACCAAAGCCGCTCACCTTACTTCGTATGACATTGTTGTGTTGCTATCGCATTCATTGCTTCGCCCTTAGGGCGAAACTGTGACATTTTTTTTATGTAGTAAAGAAAAAAGTTGTCGCAGTTTCACCTGAAAGGCGAAGCATCAATTGCGATAGCAAATTTGTAGTGAGCTATACGGAGTAATGATATTAGCTTTATCAGCTGTATAAAAAAAACGACATGCAGCAGCACCGGGAACACGCAGAACTGTTGTCGACGCCGTCGGCGTTTTGCCCGCGTTCGCTCAAAATGCGTGCCGCGTTGGTTACTGTTGCCGGAGCCTCTGATATAAATAGGCACTTGGTGCCGCAGCTAAACGTCGCCTCCCTTCCCTCCCCCTCCCCCCCCTCCCCCACGGCCTCTCGCGCGTCGGAAGAAGGCGCGTTTGCTCTACATATATGGTGATTGTAAAGGAGGAAAGAGACGCCTACTTCTGCAGCCCTTAAGCGAGCACGGCGCAGAACACGCGTTTGTTCTCCGCCGTGCGTTCACTCCACGTGAAAGCCCGCGCTCCTCGCGCCTTTTCACTCGCACATACAGCGTTCGGCGCGCAGCGACGATTTCATCTCCATTGACGTCATACGGAACCTCACGGCGACGGCGACGACGACGGCAGAAATCTGCTTTTGAGTGTCCATATAATTGCTATCGCAATAAAAAATCTGATTAGCTCTGTAGGTAGAGCCACTGCACCAATAAGGCGTTGGTCCCGGGTTAGAATCACAGAGCAGGACGAATTTCTTTCCAACTGTGAATGCTTTCTTTCTGAGGAACCCACATGGGCTTTCTTAGTAGTTTCGTGCCACAATTCGGGAAGATGTCATTTTTTTCCTTTTATGCACTTTCCTCCACCTTGCGGCCTTCCGCAGAACTGATATGCCGTATTGGTTCTCCCAGCGCTTCGAGTTGTCGATTAAACCAGGACAAATTTTTCTTCAACTGTTAAGCTTTCTTTCTGCTTCGAAGGGAACCCCTACGGGCTTCCTTCGAGTGCTGCAGTGTAATTCTACGCGGTAAGCTATCGCAGATTCACAACTCCAACTTGCCCAGAGAAATCCTTATTACTAATGAATTTGGGCTCCCATTCCTGTGCTGTCACCTGTAAAATAAAACAATATTGAACTGTCTTTAAAGCGTGCCTCTAACTTTTTACATGCCAATGACGTCGGCTTTCTCCTTGCTGTTCAGACGGATGGGTCTCTGATTTTCATTAATTTATGTTAGCAGCTCGACATGAACGGCATACAAAGAGGAGACGCATAATCTTGGAAATATTAGTAACTAAAATACAAAAGCCTTGTGGTCGGCACAACGTTGCATTGTAATGCGTACAAAGCCACTTTCCGGTGGCTATGTATGTATGTATGTATGTATGTATGTATGTATGTATGTATGTATGTATGTATGTATGTATGTATGTATGTATGTATGTATGTATGTATGTATGTAACTGTTTAACCGACTGCCTGGGTAACTGTGTAGTCCATCGTTAAAGCATCTAATAGTAAGAGCATCGTGCTATTCTAATGAAACGGGGTTCGAAACCAACAATCGGATCAACTTCAGTCACTGAGCATGTGGCGATGTGTACATATGTACCGCTCTCCAACAAACCTCTTTCGCGCCGACATCGGTCACGTTAAATGCGGGACTGGGTATGTGCCACTCGGTCTGTGCTGGTCTTCAATGAACCTCTTTTATGCTTACTTTGGTCACTGGGTATTACTGGCACTGGGAATGTGCCACTCTACAATGAACAAAAATATCTAATTTTCTCCTATGCTGAGCGGAATCAAACCCACGTCACAAGCGTATCATCATGACACCATGTTCCTGGTGGCCAGGGCACGAGTGCCCAGGATTTATGGAGCAGTTCTTTTATACATTGAAATGGAGCAACGACACTGAGATAATCATGCTACGGTATACAAAGAAGTTGAGCGACGTCCCCTCAGCTTATCATTCGTAGCACACGTGTCAGACGCGATAGGATACAACAAGAGAGATAGAGAGAGAAATAACTTAATTGAGAAAAAATAGGGTTAAGGGGGCCGGAGGGTGGGTACTTAGTCCAGGACTCCAGTGGCCACCGCCACGCGCCATGCCTGGTCGAGGAGGCTCAATTGAGTCTCCAGGTCAGTCCGGGCGAGGATGGCTGCCCAAGGCTCCCTAAAGGAATTTTGTGCTAAACGGGGTGAATTATAATTTTGGGGTCGTGATTGGCACTCCCATGTCACATGGGGTAAGGATGACCTCTCGCCACAACAAGGGCACTGATTCGCATATCTGGTTGGCCAGATGGCATGCCATCGCCCCAGATGTGGGTAGGTGTTTGTCTGGATTTTTCTGTATAGCCGAACCTCCTCAACTGTTGATTGCGAGTTTGGTGCGACGAGTTCTTAGCGAGAATGACGTTGAATGACGCATGCTAGTATTTGATTGTTGTTTCCGATTGGGGTGTCATTCCTTGCTCGGATTGAAGTCTTGCGAGCAAGAGCGTCTGGCCCCTGTTTTACCAGTGACACCAACATGCCCCGGACACCATACAATATGATGTTCTTGTTTTAGTCGATCGCCCAAGATGGTAAGGGCGATCCTAGGGATTCTTCCGTGGAGAAAGAGTCGGCAGGCCGCCTGGGAGTCTGTGAGGACGTAGGCGGGCCTGTCTTCTCCCTCCCGTGTCTTTATCGCCAGGGCCACTGCAGCCGCCTCCGCTGTGCTGGTACAGGTTGTGCGGACTGAAGCTGTTGTTATGGTTCTTGGAATACCGGAGGGTCCCGAAGCAGCCACGATAACGCGTCCCTTAATGTTCCGTGCTGCTTCTGTGTATATTGTGTCGAGGTTATTGCCGAATCGTTTTTCTAATTGTTTGGCTCGGGCATTACGCCTGCCTGCATGATATCTTGGGTTCATTTTTTGGGGGATGGGGGAGATCTTTAGTTTTTCTCGCATCTCCCTCGATATGTCCACTAGTTCGCTGCTGCAGTAGTGTGGGTTGATCGGGTATCCCAGCTCTTTAGGATCTTCCTGCCCGCCTGGGACATAATAAGGCGTTCTCGTTGTGTGACCATTATCATTGCTTTGAGTTATGCAAAGGTGTTGTACACCTCAAGAGCCTCGAGTCTCTCCGTGGGCGGTCCCCAGTTCTAGACGCAGGGCGGCCTTATACGTCGTGCGTTTTAGGATGTCTGCCTGCTCTGCCTCTTTACGGTTAAGTTAGTGATGCGGGAGGCTGTAGGTAATTCTGCTTATTGCAAAAGTTTGAACTAGTCTTAATGTGTCTGATTCGCTTAGTCCTCTCCCGTTCCGCGTAATTCTTCCTATCATTCTCGTGATTTGTTCTACTGAATTCTTTAGAGTTTTTAGGGTATAGTCTGCTCTTGTATTGTGTTGTATCCACAGCCCTAAAATCCTCCCTTCTTGGGATTCTTTAAGTGTCGAATCTCCAAGCTTCAGTTCAGCTTTTTCAGATTTGTTGTAATATTTTTCGTGTACCGTAAGGCAATCTGATTTATCAGGTGCACATTTCATCACGTTCTCAGTGGCGAAATCGTGCACTATGTTTATTGCGTCTTGAAGAACTTGTTCTTTTGTTCCGATTGAGCCTTTTGTCGCCCAAAGAGTAACGTCATCTGCATAAAGGGTAAAATGCACATTTGGACACTTTTACAGCCTATGTGCTAGGTTATTCATCCCCAAGTTTGGCAGTAGGGGTGAGAGGATGGCACCTTGTGGTGTGCCCCTATTTGGCATATTGAAAGAGCCGGATCGGGTTTCTCCTATGCGGATAGTGGCAGTTCTATTCCCCAAGAAAGATTTGATATAATTGTAAGTCTTTTCACCACACATGGCTTTCTCAAGTTCTTTCAATATCAGTTCGTGCGCGATGGTATCGAATGCGCTTTTGAGGTCTAGGGCCGCTAGTAAATATTCACTTCCTGTTGGAATGTGGCTAAGTACCTCTTCCTTCAGTCTTAGGAAGACATCTTGTGTCGATAAGTGTGGCCTGAAGCCATACATATAGTTTGACAAGAGGTTATCGTCTTCTATATAGAGTCTAAGTGTTGTGTGGATGACTCGCTCAAAAAGTTTTCCCAGGCAAGACGTGAGGGAGATCGGCCTGAGGTTTTGTATGTTACGAGCCTTGCCGGGTTTAGGTATAAAAATAATTTCTGCCTCTTTCAACGCAGGACGTACTCTTACAACTGAAAGAAGACCTCCTGGATCAACTTAACAATCGAAGCAAGTACTGCATACGGGCAGTAGACGTCAAGGGAGCCTTTGATAACGTCAGTCACGACGCGATCCTCAACAACCTCGAAGGCACCGGCTGCGGCACAAGGACCTACGCGTACGTCAGAAACTTTCTGACAGACCGCACGGCAACCGTCGGTATCTGTAACATCCGCAGTGAAAGCTTCCAACTTCCAAACAGAGGCACCCCGCAAGGGTCGGTCATCTCACCGCTACTCTTCAACGTGGCTATGATCAAGTTACGCAAACGTCTCGAGACCATACCAGATCTGCATCACGCGATGTACGCTGATGACATCACGCTCTGGACCAGAGCTGAGAACATTGGAAGGCAAGAAAGCGCCCTACAATAAGCCGTAAACACCATCGAAAGCTATCTCCAAACTGTGGCCTCCGCTGCGCCCCCGAAAAATCGGAGCATCTCGTCCTGAAATCAAGAACGAGAGGCAGGTCACCCAGCTACGAAAAGCCCGACCCCTGCGTCACCCTCAATGGGACGCCAATCCCGGAAGTCGATACGTTACGAATACTGGGACTGCTTATTCACAAGGACGGATCCGGAGCGGCCAGCCTACCAAGACTACAACGCACCCTTTCGCAACTCACGCACCTCGTCAAGAGGATCTCAAGCCAAAGGAACAGCCTCAAGGAGCAAGACACGCTCAGAATAATACAAGCACTGCTCACCAGCCGCATCACATACGGCATGCCCTACCTGGCTTTAAAGAACGCAGAGATAGAAAAGATCAACATCATGATAAGGAAGGCAATCAAAGTCGCCCTGGGACTCCCCCCAATGGCGTCTACTACACGTCTCCTTAAGATGGGCGTCCACAACACGTGGCAAGAGCTCGCTGAAGCGCACAAGAACAGCCAACTGGAACGACTCAAGCTTACACCCACCGGGAGATCAGTACTCCGACACCTGAACTACAGTGAGACGTACGTCGCAGACACGGACAAGAAAGAACGAATCCCATCGGACGTTCGAGAGTCCCTCTGCATTGCACCCATACCGCGCAACATCCACCCCATATACCACAAGAGTAGAAGGCAAGCTAGAGCCAACGCAATCAAACGAAGATTGAAGCGAGACCCAGACGCCCGCTACACCGACGCGGCCAAGTATCCGCATCGAAACGCGTACGCTCTCAGCGTCGTAGACTCCCGAGGCCGCGAGTTAGCATCGGCAACCGTGAAGGCACGCAACCCGGAAACGGCGGAAGAAGCGGCAATCGCTCTCGCCACCACCACATGCACAGACGCAGCAGTCATTTTCACCGACTCTCAGGCGGCCTGTGGAAATTTCACGAGGGGCCGCATCTCGGCTGATGCACTCAAGTTACTACAACGACGTAGCACTCCACTCCCGTACACCTGCGTAACGTGGGTACCCGGACACGAGGGACTAGAGTAGAACGAAGCGGCCCACGCCGCTGCCCTCGAGCACGTCAGCCGGGCTCCCCTCGCCCCACACGCCCTCCAACCCGCGGCAGAAGAGGTGGAAGCCGTAACCAACAACTATTCGGCGATATTGCAACACTACAGGCTCGAGCGCCGCGTGTACCCTCCACCGCACCCAAACCTCGGCATAGAAGAAAGCGTGGTCCTCAGACGCCTACAAAGTAATACTTACACTCACGGAACTATAATGCACCGCCTCTACCCTACGCTCCACAGCTACCTCTGCCCACTCTGCAACGTTCCCGACACCCTGGCACACTTGCTCTTGGAGTGCCCGTGGCAAGAAGATAGCGAAATGCAGCCGGAAATGGACGCTAACCGAGCACCACAAGCAAACGAAGACCACCTATTCGAAACGTGGGAGGCCAAGCTCGCCCTTGGGGACCTGGAAGACCAGCGACAACTCGTCGCCAGGGCCAAGAGGGCAGCCGAAGCCAGAGGGTTCCTGGACTAAGGAACCTTCCCACCTCAGGGTGATACCGGGCCTCGCTCGGGACACTGTTTCAAGAATAAACGTTTCTCTCTCTCTCTCTCTCTCTTTTCACTGTTCTGGAATTTTCCCGGTTGGCCATACCTCTCTGTTGAAGTATTCAATTAGTTTCTTAATTTGCTCATGATTTATGTTCCGTAGCATTGCATTTCCAGGCGCTGTATTTTTCTTAGCTGCCTGGGTTGCTGCAAAAAACTCTGCTTCCGTTATGGGGGCGTCCTAAATTTCGTTCGAGGGCCCATCGTATGCTTTCGAGTATGACTGAATAATTGGTTCCCCTATTCTTTATTTGAGCTTCCTTTGTTGAGTTTCCTTTGTTGACTCCTTTCTTTGAGCTTTGCTATGAGTTCGCCTTCTGTGCCCTGGAATTCTCCCACTATGGTTTCAAGGGCGCGTGACGATTCTGATTTTGTTGCTGCTGGGTCTAACATACTTCTAAGTATGTTCCAGGTTTTCTTTGTGGCGAGGTTTCCCCTTAGGGAATCACTGAGCTGCAGCCAATTTTCTGTATCTAGTTTCTGCGCGTAATCATTTGCTTGTTGTGCAATTACCTCTATTCTTGCTCTGAGTTTTCTATTAATTCTTTGACGCTTCCAGCGTTTTGTGAGGCCTCTTCGGCAGTCCCACAAGTGTAATAAATGTGGGTCTACAGCGAGGTGTTCCACCGTCAGAGTGATGCTCATGGAGTTTGTCGAATGTGCTGTTCGCACGTCTTCTGACCACTGGTTGATATCTTCCATCTGCCCTTCTGCAGAGAGATGATTTCTAAAATTTTCCCAATCGGTCATGTTGGCTGTTCCAAGCTGTCTACGAATTAGGGAGACGAGGTTGACAGACTGACAATACAATGGTCACTGCCTAGTGTTTCATCTAGGTTCTTCGAAGACGCTGCCTCTACGTTTTTGGTAAACGTCAGATCGGGGTAAGTGTCTAAACTCATGCTGTTCCCCAGTCTGGTAGGCGCTAGCGGCAGCGCGTTTCTAGTTTTAGGCCGAACTTGTCCGCAACCTGTACCAGCCCGGTGCCCTTTGCAGAATCCCTTACGCATTCCCAGTACGAGTGGGGTGCATTGAAGTAATTAATTAGTTAACAATTAATTTATCTTTGTGATTCATTTTGCCAATTGTTAATTCAATTATGTTCTCAAAATTTGTGCATTTTTCTTTGGGGGGGGCTGTATATATTAACAATACAAAATTTAGGTTTCCCCCTGTTTTTTGTGTGAATTTCAATAATTTGGTGATGAGTTGAGCCTTCAAAAGGCTCATGTACACTAGTTGCGATGTTCTTTCTCACTAACGTCGCTACTTTCGAATGCTTGGGGTCCTGATATGTATAGTAATCCCGTAGCTTTACCGGCTCATTTCCTACCTCTTGAAGGTAGATTATATCTGGCCGGGTTAACGCTGTATTAATGAATTGTTGTTGGGCTGCTGCCCTCTTTTGGTAGGTGCGGCAGTTCCAGTGCCAAATTTCGTTGTTTTCCTCCAATACCCGTGATCTATTGGCCATGTGAGGCCGATAATGCATTATCGGAGGAGTCGGAGACTACAACATTTTCGCAACATTTTTGGATACAACAAGAATTTCCCAAGGACAGCAACCCGACGCTTTAGCAGCCTGCGCCACAAATGCACTGCGTATGTGCCACTTGTCAATGAACGTCTTTCACGCTAATGCTGTAGCGAGCTGCGCCATTAAAGCACTGGGTAAGTGCATTTCTGCGGTTACCCAGTCCGGGACCCTTTAAATCGGGCTCTCCTAATTCGTATAACGAGGGTGGTCAGTGACTCCCTCCCGGACGTCCACCGTCCTTCGTCACTGGCGGTTGACGATTCCGATGTTTCATAAGCACGTTGCGTGTCATGTTGTCCATCTGCCCTGTACAAGCATACATTCATTTTAGTGCAACCATGACCGCAACATTTCTTGTTGCTTTTCTGTCAACACGTAGGCGGCGGGGGTCCCTTTGCTCCTCTGCCTCTTTAAGTGCGCGCGTACTTCTGTGTTACTCCTTTTCTTGCCTTCGTTTCTCTCCCTTCTTCAATTTCGCCCTTTCTGTCTTTTCCTTCTTCGTTACTCTCTTTCATGTCATCCCTGCTTTGTGGTTTTGTTTTCTTTTTGTGTTTCCTTACTTTTGTATTTTCGTTGCTTCAGGCTGTATTGTTTTCTTTAGCACCTTTTCACATTCTGCTGTTCTCCCGTCACCCGGCGGGCCCTTCTTTTCCAGGCACCCTCCCAGCCGCGCCTCCTCTTTCCCTGCCCGGTCTTCGGTGCTGCCTTTGTTTTTCTTGCCTCTCTTCTCCTGTTCCCCGTTTTCTTTACACTTTTTTTCTTTTTTGTTCTTGCACTCTCTCCTGTCCTTTTTTTCCTACCCATTTTTGATGTCTTTGTTTTCAGTAAATGCTCTACGCGAGGACATACTCTGTGCTCATTGACCCAACCCTTAGGATGCCAGGCGTTACCGTGCTCAAAATTTTTTCGGCATTAGCTTTTTTCACTAAAATTGCGTTAGGGTATTACTTGACAACCGCTCGTTCTTTATTTTTGATTGGCTTTAATCCTGTTATGCTTCTTGCAGGGGCAGAGTTTTCCCTGCTTTTCTTTTTCTTCATCTTTTTTTGGCAGGGAATGCAGTTTGCCTGGGTAAGTGCCGATCTTCGTTCAACCTGTCAGCAAGTTGGGTCATCGAGTACGTGCCACTGGGTGTGCGGCAAGCGAGGAAACGATTCGCAGTGCTCGCAGACACCGGTGCGTCACGCTTCTAGTCTCAGAGGCCACACACGGACTTCGTGGCAGCGCCAGTAGATGGCGCTGCGAATCCAGAAAGAAGCGCGAGAGAGGAGTACAGTCGCCGCATGATGCGTTTCTACGTACGCTCGTACCGGCGCGCCACCCATTTCGGAGGCCACGCGCAGCCTTCGCAGTGGCGCCGCTAGGTGGAGCGAAGTGTTCCTATGGAAGTGCGAAAGAGGAATCCGTACTGCACTACAAGCCTCATGCGTAACTCGTTTCGACGGTGGCAATACGTAATTCCGTCGCTATATTGATTCAATGCTAAACGCATCACCATCGACAGCCGTCGGTAGATGGCAGATGGAAATTTGTTTGAGTATGTACATGTCCAAAACCTGCGACACTGATTTTGTAGACAAGTTGAAGTTATTGCACAGCGATTACCCATGTTTCGCCTCAAATTCTCAGATGGTAATGCAGTATTTGATGTATCATTCTGGGAAAATATTTCTAGTCATTTCGTTTGATTGGAAAGATCTGTATTACCCGCTTCCAAACAATTGCGTTGAAGAGCGCGTGCATGTGTATATCGTCGTTGATATTTGGAACATGGTGGGAATGTCTGCAACAGAATTACTTGATTTCCTCTTTTTTTAACCGCCCTCCGCGTTTCAAGAATGGTACGCTTAAATAGAGAACGTGCACTGAAACCTGCGTTGTGCGTGTTCGTGTGCGCCTATGGACAGAACGAGTTGCAGAACATAAATGCAAGAAATATATTTTGTATAAAAATATTGCATCATTGGGGATATCATTTCTAGACAATTTTGAACGGTGTGCTCCAAGCGCGCCGAACTCATTTAATGAGTGCGTATACAACCAGTAGACGTCATCGGAGTGTAGCCAGAAAACAATGTTTTCATTTTATGCAATTCTGGGGTTTTACGTGCCAAAACCACGATTTGACTATGAGGCCCGCCGTAGTGAGGGACTCCGGATACTTTTGACCACCTGCGGTTCTTTACCGTGCACCCAATGCGCAGTGCACTGGCGCTTTTTCATTTCACCCCAGTCGCCCCTGTCACTCCTGCCACCGCCGGGATTCGATTCCGTGCCCTCGTGCTTAGTAACGCAACGCCCTAGCCACTACGCCACCACAGCGGGCAAAAAACGTTTCAAGATTGTCAGACTTAAGCTTTGTGTCGGAGCTCTATGTGTTGCGGTTTCATAAACCTCAAGAAAAAAAAAGAAGTGCTGCTCCCCCTTCGTCCTGCCTCTTCCAAACATGTTACACGAGCAATTGAGAAACACATCCTAAATAATGTTTTGGGTATTCTTCCTAATGAACAATCCAGTTATCTCGCATAGGTGAAAAGTGTACTAGATTCGTTTTCCTCAATTAGTTAAGAACTGTGTTGTTGAAGCAATGCTTGCCTTCAGACAGGCACACCTTCCCTCTTGTGCAACTGGGTATCTTGCATACATGTGCACGGCATTGTAACGCCAGATTAGAGAGATCGGAAACTGTGAAAAAAAGGACGAGGAATGAAAACGAAATGGCAGCAAAAAACAAGTTCGTGCGACCTGACAGAGTTGCAGGCTAATTTATAACGAAGCTGTTTTGTTCGAGACGTGACCTCTTAAACTTGAGCTGCCAGTAATTGAACCACATGCTTTAGAACATCGCCCGCGTATGGCTACCTAGTTTCACACCTTGCCCGCATAAAACGCTTTCCAGCCCTTCTTAAAGTAATTTTTGCAAAGCCTGCATTTGATACGAATGTATCTGACTTCGCATACAGATTGACTATGGTGTTCCCCCATTTTATTATCTCACCGGCGTTGACAGTTCTCCCAGGGTAGCGGGCTACATCCTGGGTTGTGCGTATACGCTCACATATACCAATCCGACACGCTTGCATACACAATTTATTGCAAAGGAAGTAATGCTGTTGTAAGAGTGTTGATGTCGACAGGCCTATAATCAAGCCATGGAAAAATGTGTTTCGCGCGACGCCGTGTATAGGTTCATCGGCTGCGCATTCTTGTTGTCGGCTTACTGACAGAGAGTGGACACATTTCCGCTCATCAGAGTTGTAGCAGGCGACCGGAAACGGAAGCCGCCACGCTGCTGCAAAAGATAACTGGCGCATTATATATTTCATACACCGGACGTGTACATCGCAAGTGTAATAACATGTGATAACATTTCTTTCTTTTCTTATCCCTCCATCTACACTTGCACCTCGCCTTTCTCTGAAACGCTAGTTATACGTTGTATGATCCCCATTGACTGCACAATGCCTACTTGGCTGCTTGGCACAAGAAAATCAAAACTAATGAAAGCCTGCGAGGACAGAGGTTTGTAAATACGGCTCCTGATTCTTATACCGTGTGTAGAAAATGCTTCCTATTATGTAAAAAGAGTCGTACGTTAGATTTAGTAAAATATTTCTCATATTTTGTTCACTTCACACTTTAGAAATTTTATAGGGCCGCAGTTGTTGGTAACTGTAAGGTACAAACTGACTACCTGCCATCCATTTCCAATAGTCTCAGCTAGAATATTGTCATAGAGCACATATTCCACGGAAGTGCGCACATTTTCCTGCGCAGCAAGAATGTACACTTAGAACTTCGCGATCAAATCGAACTACATCAATCGAGGTAAACACGTGAGGTTAACACAGCGTCTTTTCCCTATGTCGAAAAGTACAAGTTCCTTTTATTTGCTTCACAATTTTGTGGACAGGCAGGAGCTCAAAGTGAGCAAGCTTCACTTGAAAGTACCTGCGCCATTCTGGTTATTGACTTACATGAGCCATTCGCATTAAATTCCGACACAATACAACAAATGAAATTTTGCAAGCATAAAACATATTCGCATGGTTCATAAGAGTGTTAGTTTAGAAAATGCTTTCAAATACCACATCTGTTACATTCTCCAAGGAACGAGAGAAGCAGGGGAACCGAGGGGCTCGATTATGGTTAATAATGAACATATACCGCCAACAGACAATGCAGCCAAGGAAAGCATCGGGGAAATTAGCTGTGGTTGAAATTGAAAAGTAAAAATGTTAAGGAAAAGGCCAACCGAAGTGGACGAAAAGATTACTTGTCGCCGGCGATATTTCTAGAAATTAGTATATTTCATAAACGCGAGACAGACGGGTAACATTTGGCGTTCACCCTTGCGCCCCCTTCTCACCATACCAGAGTACGGCAAAATAAAGTACACCAGAATTCTTGATTCCCTAAAGTGTACATTGAGGATGGAGTTGTGGGTATTGCTGAGATTCCGTCGACTGCTCGCCAGAATAATCGACACGCAACGGCCGCTCCATGATGTTGCAACTGTGACGGTGGCACTTGGTGGTCTTCAGCGTGCATGTCCGGGACTTGATATGTGGGTGGGACGTACGACCAATGTTGATACTGTGGTGGGCCAGGGCGTACGCGCGAGCCGTGTGACGTGCCGAAGTGTAGGGTCTTGTTAGCTCAACAATTCATTCGGATATTTTGGCCGAGTGTACGTTGTTTTGAAATTTAGTTATTCAGCATTATCACAGTGTGTATTGCGGGAAGAAGAGGACTTGGATTCTGGTCTATAATTAACACTGTTGCGCAAAGCGACGAAGCGACAGGACTTGGGCGAGAAAAACAACACAAGAAACCTGAGCGCAAACAACCAACTGTTTTATTTTTCAGAAAATGAGGCTTACATATGGCCTATATGGTAGCGAAGCTTCCATAGAAGCCCATACGTTAAAAACATGGCGGTTCATCGGCGGTTCATGGGGCTTAGCGCACAGATGGCGGAAGTAAAAATTATGTCACGCGATATCCGTTAAAAACATAAGTGCCGTTATTTCGTTCTCCTAGGTGCGAAATTTGTTTTTGGAGACCTGCCATTAGAGCTGTATATTAAAATGCCCCGCAATTCGTTTTGATGGGCGTTCCGAGCATTCAGCGCGGAATGCGATTCAGGAAAAGGTCAGGTGTCGAAATCGCACCCCTGCACAGACCATACTGTGCTGGGTGCTGGGTTTGCTGGGTCTTCTGTCATGATGATGATGATGATTATTGTTGTTTATTGGCGCAAGGGCCAGGTGTGGCCAAAGAGCGCCAGGACGATGGTAATGGCTTGTTAGTGGTATATGAATAGTCAATTATATGAAGGTTAGATGTGGCATGGCTGTAAAGGGGCCTAAAAGCAGTCGCTGTAAAGTGCGTAAAATCTATACGTAATAAGATTATGGCAATGACTAATGATGTGTACTATAGACATGAACAATGCATTGCGAAAGAATGATATGACTTCCAAAATATTGCAGATGCAAGAATAAGCCAGAAGCACAAGTGCCTAAACAGAGCCCTTGAGACACAAGGGCCTGGAGGCATGTGCTATAAAAAACAATCACAGCATCATCCTCTGGAGAGAGGATGCGCTACGAACTTGTTGGGCTAATGACATGTAGCACAACATCATTCAGGAATGCGAGGACTGCTTTGGTGTTAAAGAGCGGTTCTTTACCGAGAAACATAGCGGGATGTAGAGGGACATAATAGCGATATGCTAGAGGAAAGTGTTTCTTTCTTTCTCTTTCGGTTTCCCGACACTCCAGGAGGACGTGGAGGACGGTGAGCCTCTCACCACATCTACCACAGGTTGGAGGGTCATTACCACTCAATAGAAAATTGTGGGTGCCGTACGTGTGTCCTATTCTTAGACGACAGAATAGGACATCAGTTCGTCGTGTTTTAGTTGTACAGGGCCAGAAACCTAACTGTGGCTTAATCAAGTGGAGCTTATTAGTTGTTTCAGCGTCCCACAGACGCTGCCAGTGGCCTCGCAGTTTCCTTCGCAAAAAAGGCTTCAGATCTGTGGAGGAAATAGCAGCGGCAGGATTAATAGCTTGCGACGTAGTTGATGTGGCCAACTGGTCTGCTAGCACATTGCCCTCGATGCCTCTATGGCCAGGCACCCAGCATATTATTATATGTCTACGAGATTGGTAAATGTTACACAAGAGTGAGTAAAGCTCAATAAAAACAGGATTTTTATGCTTTTGTAAAGAGGTTAGCGCTTTTACAAGACTTAACGAGTCTGTGAATATTATTGCTTTTTCTAGTTTTAATTTCTTTATATGTTTCACCGCAGACAGTACTGCGTATGATTCTGCTGTGAATATACTTGTTAGGGGGTTCAATACATCAGATTTAGAAAAAGAGGGGCCAACAGCCGCGTAAGATACGCCAGCATGGGACTTAGATGCGTCGGTGTAGAACTCCGAGCACGAGTACTTCAATTGAAGTTCGCGGAAATGCATTGCAATTTCGAGCTCAGGAGCGTACTTTGTGACCTCTACAAAGGATAAATCGCAATCTATCACCTGCCACTCCCAGGGCGGTGACAGCTTAGCAGGAGGCATTAGGCGATGTTCTACAAGTGGGACATCCAACTCCTCGCTAAGTTCTCTTACACGCAGTGAGAAAGGCCGCCTCATAGAGGGTCGATTATAGAAAAGCGTTGCACACTTCAAATCATTTACGGTTACAGAACAAGGATGTTCTCGATTGGAGTGCACTTTGAGAAAATAGGTGAAGCTGATGTATGTTCTCTGGAGGTGGAGTGACCACTCATTGGATTCTACGTATAAGCTTTCAACGGGGCTCGTTCTGAATGCGCCAGTGGCCAGGCGGATACCTAGATGGTGGACAGGATCTAACATTTTTAGTGCGCTCGGGGCAGCAGAGTGATATACCACGGCACCATAATCCAATCGTGACCTAATGAGGCTCTTGTGAAGATTCATTAAACACTTCCTGTCACTGCCCCAGGATGTGTGAGATAAAATTTTCAGTAAGTTCGTTGTTTTTAGGCATTTCGTCTTGAGGTGTTTTATGTGGTGGATGAAAGTAAGCTTAGAGTCAAGTATGATGCCTAAAAACTTGTGTTCTTTGTTCATAGGTATTTGTTGTCCATATATTTCGATGGTGGGATCTGCAACGAGACCTTTCTTTCTGGTGAAAAGAACACAAGAGCTTTTGTGGGGGTTTACTTTGAACCCGTTTTCGTCTGCCCACTTAGACACTTTGTTTAACCCCTGCTGTACCTGTCTCTCGCACACTGCAAGGTTACAGGACTTGAAGCCTATTTATATATCGTCCACGTAGATGGAATAAAAAATAGCTGGTGGCAACGAAGCACGAAGCGTGTTCATTTTGACGATAAAGAGCGTGCAACTGAGCACGCCTCCCTGGGGTACACCAGTTTCCTGTACGAATGGACGCGACAGTGCATTGCCTATTTTAACCCGAAATGTGCGGTTGTGTAGGTAGCTTTCAATAATGTTTAACATATTGCCGCGAATGCCAATTGCCGACAGATCGCGCAAGATTCCATAACGCCAGGTTGTATCATACGCCTTTTCCATATCTAGAAACACGGATAAGAAATATTGTTTATGTATGAAGGCATCACGAATGTTTGCTTCGATGCGCACGAGATGGTCGGTTGTAGACCGTCCTTCTCTGAAGCCGCATTGATATGGATCAAGAATTTTGTTTGACTCAAGGAAGTGTAAAAGGCGACGGTTTATCATTTTTTCAAAAAGTTTGCAAATACAACTTGTGAGGGCTATTGGGCGGTAACTCGTTACTAATGTGGGGTCTTTACCTTGTTTCAAAATCGGGACGACAAGGGATTCTTTCCATGCAATAGGTAGGTACCCGGCAGCCCATATAGCATTAAAGAGTTCGAGTAGCGTTATTTGAGTATCGCTGTGGATATGTTTAATCATATCGTACATGATCCTGTCAGGTCCAGGTGCAGAGCTCCGACATGTATTCAAGGAGGCTCTCAACTCGGCGATGTTAAAAGGCGTGTTATAGGGTTCGTTCTGTCTGCTTTTACGATCGATAGCCTTGTGTTCTGCCATTTGTTTGTGCTTTAGGAACACCTCGGAATAATTATTTGAACTAGATATGCACTCGAAGTGTTCGCCAAGAGCGTCAGCTTGGTCTTCCAAGCTGTTCGCTTCGTCGTTCACTAGCGGCAAAGGATGGATTTCTTTTCCCTTTAACCTCTTTAGCCCGTGCCATACTTTTGCCTCTTGGGTGTATGAGTTTATACCAGAGAGAAACCTCTCCCAGCTTGCCCTCTTAGCCTGTCTTCGCGTCCTTCTTCCCTGGGATTTAACATGTTTAAACTCGATTAGATTTTCAGTCGTGGGACATTCACGTAGTTTCCCCCAAGCTTTATTTTGCCGCCTTCGTGCCTGTCTGCAGTCGTCATTCCACCAGGGGACCCGTCTTTTGAATGAAGTACTCGTTTGAGGAATGAACTTCTCAGCGGCGTCAATGATAAAAGCAGTAAAATATGATACGGCGTGATCTATACTAAAATTATTTATAAAATCTCGTGATAAGTACGTGGATTCCCTAAAGCATTCCCAGTCAGCTGAGGCTAGTTTCCAGCGTGGGACATGCGGAAGGGAGTCATGTTCGGTTACTAAGTTTAGGGTTACTGGAAAATGATCACTTCCGTATGGGTTTTTAGTAACATGCCATTCTAAATCAGGGAAAAGTGAGGCAGAGCCAATTGACAGGTCTATTGATGAATAAGAACTATGGTGGATATTGTAATATGTTGGTTCCTTCTTGTTGAAGAGGCACGCACCAGAGTTAACAAGGAAGTTCTCAATGAATCGACCTCTCGCGTCGCATCGCGAGTCTCCCCAAAGAGTGTGATGAGCATTAAAATCACCAGTGATAATGTATGGCTCTGGGAGCTGGTCGATGAGGCTGTAAAATTCCGTTTTACTGAGGTTATGGTTGGGTGGTATGTAAATGGAGCAAATGGTTACAAGCTTGTTGAATAAAATTGCTCGCACAGATACAGCCTCGAGAGGCGTGTGTAGGGCAAACTTTTGGCAAGCAACAGACTTACTTACAACGATGGCTACACCTCCGGACGAGGCAGAAGCGTTGTCACGATCTTTACGGAAAATGGCATATTGCTTCAGAAAGTTGGACTGTGTAGGCTTTAGGTGTGTTTCTTGGACACACAGCACCTTCGGATTATATTTATGTATGAGTTCTGTGATGTCGTCGAGGTTACGAAGTAATCCTCTGACGTTCCACTGTAGTATCTGTGTGTTCATGTTGCAGACAATGTTTGTGCTGTGTGTCTCGTGTGAAAACACTAACTTAACTTACAGAGCCCTTGTCGGGCCCTGTGATGCGGGCTTTTTCTTTTTTGGAGCGGTCGAGAGATTCTCGCCGCTCCTTTGGCGCTGGCTGCGCCGTCTGGCTGGAAGATGTGTCCATCGGCTCTTGTGGAGCGCTGGACACCCGCTCTTGAGAGCGGTTTGTTCGCAATGAAGGCCTCGTCTCGAGGGACAAAACCTTGGAGGCCACCAGCCCGGAGGTGGATGGCCCCTTCTGCTGGGGTGGCGGAGCAGCGCCTGCTGCAGTCGCCGAGGGGGCAGATGGCTTCACCGCCGGCTCACTACGCGTGGGCCGGACAGCAGCCGGAAGCCGCTGCGACGCTGCCCCCTGACGCGTCACATCGGCAAAGCTGGTTTTAGACAGGTAGGTCACCCGCCTTCGTGCCTCTTTGAAAGTTATGTTTTCTTTTACCTTAATTGTCACTATTTCCTTTTCTTTTTTCCAGGATGGGCACGACCGCGAGTATGCGGCGTGCTCCCCATCACAGTTAACACAATGTAGAGAACTTTCACAAGACTCAGAGGAGTGTTCGTGGGCACTGAATTTCGCACAAGTTTGGCGGCCTCGGCAGTTCTGCGAACTATGGCCGAACCTCTGGCATTTGAAACATCGAAGGGGATTTGGCACATATGGCCTAACACGAAGCTTGATGTACCCGGCCTCGATGGACTCGGGCAGGACACTTGAGTTGAAAGTAAGTATTAGATGCTTGGTCAGGAGTTCCTTCCCATCTCGCCTCATTTTAATCCGTTTAACATTGATGACATTCTGATCACTGAAACCCTCAAGGAGTTCAGCCTCACTCAGCTGCAACAGGTCATCATCTGAGACAACGCCGCGGGTGGTATTCATAGTACGGTGTGGGGTTACTGTTAATTGGGCATCTCCAAATGACACTAGATTGGGCAGTTTCTCGTATTGTTTGAGATCACGGAGTTCCAAGAGGAGATCCCCGCTTGCCATCCTAGATGCTTTGTAGCCTGGTCCAAAAATATCAGTCAAAGACTTTGAAACAAGGAAAGGTGACATTGATCGTACCGATTTGTCTGAGGTTTCAGAGTGAATAACATGAAATCGGGGGAAATTCTGTGTTTGTCGTCCAAAAAACTGGAACACATCTTCGGTGCGCCCTCTTTTCAGACGGCGATCAGGGAGTAGGGGGAATTCTTCAGCCATAGGTATGGAGTTTTTCGGCAGCGACGCCAGCCACCCACCAAGGAGCCCAACGAGGGGACGCTGCAGGACCTGGAGAAGACAGGTCCTGCAACACGCCAGCTGTACGCCACTACTATAACCAAATACGTATAACCAAGGGTGGTTATAACACACAAGGTTAACCCTCGCCACCAGGAATTTTTGAAGTAAATGGAAGAGAAAAGACGACAGGAAAGATTAAAGGTGAACGAGAAAGACGAAGATTGAAGAGAAGGACAGGAAAAGGCGACTGCCGATTTCCCCCGGGTGGGTCAGTCCGGGGGTGCCGTCTACGTGAAGCCGAGGCCGAAGAGGTGTGTTGCTTCCGCCGGGGGGCCGTAAAGGTCCGAACACCCGGCATCGGCTCAACCCCCAGGATCCTCTTTTCCCCGGACACGGCTAAGCCACGCACGGCTACACGCGGGAGGGTCCAACCCTCATGTGCTCGGGTCCGTGGTGGCGCAACTCACCAAACGCCTGCTTGCGCAGACGCCCCTGCGGGGGTCTTCTGTCATCCTGGAATTGCGCAGCCGGATTCTCCCTGCTACCATGACCTCCGCAAGCGCCACGAGCTTACCACCAGCTGCTCCCCAGTCCTTCGTATGCCCCGGCACACTCCGTCAGCGGGACCCTCCCATCTTTAGCGGCAGCGATGACCACGACGTTGATGACTGGCTGTCATCATACGAACGCGTGAGTCGCAACAACAAATGGGATGACATCACGAAATTGACCACCGTCCCATTTTACCTCACCGGAATTGCCCACTTGTGGTTTCGAAACCACGAAAGCGAAGTCTCAAGCTGGACCGTGTTCAAGACGAAGTACAGCGAGGTCTTCGGCCGTCCTGCTGTTCAAAACTTCGTGCCGAACAGCGTCTGCAGTCGCGCGCTCAGCAGCCTGGTGAGACCTTTACCAGCTACATTGAAGATGTCATCGATCTCTGCAAACGCGTCGATGCATCCATGCCTGAGGGCAATAAAATCAAACAAATACTGAAGGGCATCGACGAGGACGCGTTTCAAATGCTGATTTCAAAGAACCCCTCTACGGTTGCCCAAGTCATTGAACTATGCCAAAGCTATGACGAGCTACGCCGTCAACGCCTCCTCACCCGCCGCCCTAATCCCCATCAGAAATCGTTGTCCGGCTTGACCTCCCCTTTTCCAGATTCCGCCCTCCTCTCGCAGATCAAGGCATTCGTCCGGGAAGAAGTTGCTCGCCAGCTCTCCCTTATCTCCAACAACCCGCCGGAGTCAAGTTCGTCCCTTAGTCCGACCCTACGACACGTTATAGAAGAACAAGTGTCCGAAGTTCTTCCTCTGGAGCGGGCGCCTCAACTCACCACCCCATTGACTTACGCCGACGCCGTCGCACGACCACGCCCACCGACGTTCCGGGCTCCGCCTCCGATGCCTAGCCCTGTTTTTACCTCCACGCCCTCACGACCTCCGGTGCATCGAGTAAATCCTTGGCGCACAGCGGACAATCTGCCCATCTGCTATTCGTGTGGTATTGCCGGACACGTTGCACGCCTGTGCCGCCGCCGTCCACTTCATCCACGTGACGACCCACGCACAGCAGCGTACGACCATCCATTGTCTTGCGCTCCAGACCGCGATTTACCCCTTCCCCGCCCAAGCCATCGCCCAGTTTCTGACCGCCGTTCTCCTTCTCCTCGTCGTCGCTCGCTCTCCCCGATGCGTCGACGTCCCTCTACCGCTGACACGGAAAACTAAGTGGCGCAGTTCCCGAGGCAAGAACTGCGTCATCGTCGCAACGCTCAAGCCCTCTTCTTTCGCCGCCCAACGTTATTGATGTCACTGTTGAAGGTGTGTCTGTGCTTGCCCTCATTGACACAGGTGCCGCCATATCTGTGATTGCCGAAAAACTATGCCGCTCAATACGAAAAGTCACGACGCCTTTCTTCGGTCCATTACTCAGCACCGCCACAGCACAGCACGTCCAGCCAGTGGCTGCGTGCACCGCGAGACTTGAAATTCAAGGAGTGCTCTACTTCGTCGAGTTCGTCGTTCTTCCCCACTGTTCCCACGATATTATTTTAGGTTGGGATTTTCTCTCCCGTCACCAAGCTGTTATTGATTGCTCCCGTGCAGAAGTCGCCTTCTCTTCGCTTGGAAATGCCATATCTGACGACGTTTCGCTTTCCCGCACCAAGTTGTGCCCCACTGACGACCTCCAGATACCTCCGCAGGCATCCGTTCTGGCACCTGTGTCCTGTTCCGTTGCCTGCGACTCTACCGTACTCTTCACACCTTCCACTGCTTTCGTTCATCGCCACATCTCACCACTGCCAACCGCGCTGCTTGGCCTTCAAGCAGGCGCGACTCACCTTCCTGTATACAACCACTTCCCATTCCCGATTACGTTGCTTCGCGGTGAATCTCTCGGCACTGTGGAGCCTTACGACACCATTACCACGTTGGAACTTCTTGGATCGTCCGAGGTCAACACCCTCTCCGGTAGTCCCGCACCTGCCACATCGCCTGAAGACATTTTCAGCCACGTCATCGACAGCGCCTTAAACCCCAAGCAACGCCATGACCTTCTCCGTCTCCTCGAGAAATTTCGCCCTGCTTTTGACAGCCATAGCACTTCCCTGGGTCGAACGACGACTGTATGTCACCGGATTGACACTGGTGCTCACTCACCGCTACGGCAGCGACCATACCGCGTATCGTCGACAGAACGACGCGTCATTGATGAGCAAGTAGGTGAAATGCTGCAGCGTGGTGTCATTGAACCGTCCGACAGTCCATGGGCATCGCCAGTTGTTTTGGTTAAAAAGAAGGATGGCTCGATCCGCTTTTGCGTGGATTACTGTCGCCTAAACAAAATAACTCGAAAGGATGTTTATCCATTGCCGCGGATCGATGACGCCTTAGACTGCTTACTGCTTACAAGGCGCAGAGTTCTTTTCCTCCCTCGATCTACGCTCTGGTTATTGGCAAGTGCCTATGGCTGCAGACGATAAGCCTAAAACTGCTTTCATCACACCAGATGGCTTATACGAATTTCGTGTGATGCCATTCGGCCTTTGCAACGCACCCGCCACTTTTGAGCGGATGATGGATGCAATTCTTCGAGGCCTCAAATGGAACACGTGCTTGTGTTATTTGGATGATGTAGTAGTGTTTGCCCCAGATTTTCCTACTCACCTTCATCGCTTGGAGCAGGTTTTACGCCGTCTCAGTGACGCTGGCCTCCAACTCAACCTGAAAAAATGTCACTTTGGGGCACGAAAGCTGACAATTCTCGGACATGTCGTATCGAAGGATGGCGTTCTCCCCGATGCCACAAAGCTCCATGCTGTTAAAGAATTCCCAAGGCCGACGACTCTAAAAGACTTGCGTAGTTTCATTGGCCTCTGCTCGTACTTCCGCCGCTTCATTCGAAATTTCGCTTCGATTATGGCACCGCTGACAGAGCTTCTTCGGGGAGACCCCAATCTTTCCGCATGGTCACCGCCTTGCGACGAGGCCTTCGCGACGCTACGGCGCCTGCTTACAACACCACCGATACTGCGCCATTTCGATCCCACTGCTCCCACGGAAATCCATACGGATGCTAGCGGCGTTAGTCTTGGCGCTGTGCTCGCCCAGCGAAAGCCCGGCTACCAGGAATATGTTGTTGCTTACGCGAGCCGCACTCTCACCAAAGCTGAGGCGAATTATTCAGTCACTGAAAAAGAATGCCTAGCGATCATCTGGGCCATTACAAAGTTTCGCCCATACCTGTACGGCCGGTCCTTCGATGTCGTTACCGATCACCACGCACTTTGCTGGTTGTCGTCCCTCAAGGATCCCTGCGGCCGCCTTGCCCGGTGGGCACTGAGCCTCCAAGAGTACGACATCCGTGTTGTATACCGCTCCGGCAAGAAGCACGCCGATGCCGGTGCTCTTTCGCGCTCGCCTGTCCACGCCGAAATTGTCAGTGTCTCCGTTCTAGATGACCCAATTCCCCCATTCGCTTCTGTCGACATGGCTTTGGAGCAGCGCAAGGACTCCTGGATTTCATCTTTGATAGATTACATCTCTGATTCACCTGCACGCCCATCATCCCGAGCGCTCCGCCGACAAGCTTCGCACTTCGCCATCCGCGACGGAATCGTCTATCGCCGTAACTACAGTTCCGACGGCCGCAAATGGCTGCTTGTCATACCCAGCACCTCCACCAAATATGACAAAGAAGTCTGGCACGGCTGTAGACGACACGAAAGACGCCGACAGGAAGACACAATTGCGTAGGCTTAGCCAGGCGCACCAGGAACAGCGTCGAGCCCGAGCCCCACTTCAGTAGCGCTGGCAATCCGGCTGCGGAGCTCTGCACGGCGTACTTCTTCTTCCTTACACTTCGAACACTTTGGGCGTAGAGTGCTCGTCCTTTCGTTGGACGCCAGTCGGCTAGCGCTGTCCCACGAAAACAACTAAAGCAAACAATTATCTGGCGGTGCAACTCACCAATTTTGACTATACAGGTTAAGAAACAATGACACTACCCGCGCCACCAAATTCAGACAAACGTCGGAAAGCAAAGCAACCAACATGTGAGGGGGGCGTATTGTAACAGGTTAACTTTACGAGCACCCCTTTCTGCCCACTTCAAGAGCTGCATTGCATTGCAAGTGATAGTTGCGTCAACGCCCGCCGCTATCGGTGGGTGCTCTTACGGTGGGCGCTGAAAACAAGTATTTATTGATAATTATCAAGTAAAATAGAGTTGTTTCTTTTCTCGCCATGCGTATATAAATTGATTAGGAATTTTATCTTCGCTAAATGAATCTAACTGTGTCTCGGTTCAATTAAAAAATGTTTTTTTTCTTTCGCAATGTTTGTTCCCTCCCAAGATAGTCGCGCTTCAATCGCTGCTCCCATAACCACCCTTGCTGATGTCGGTAACAATTCGTTCTGAACCACTTTTCGCCCGAAGCTTCGCGACCTATTTGGATCGACCTTGTAGCCTACTCGCATGCTCAGAGATGTTCTTCCCAGTCTACCTACACTGTCTACGGTCCGTGGTTAAGCTAATCTTTTTATTACCGAGTGATATAGACGACGCGCGGACACATGAGCCATGTGGGGCCATCTTGATGTTGTAGGCTTCCGCGACTTGTCTTTTTCTTTGATTCCTACATTTCAGCAGGATCAACCTCCTGTGGTAGATAGGCTTGCACTTGCATGAAGCACAATGTGTGGCATGGTGCCCGGGTGCTTGTATCAGGCTGCAGTTGTATCGATGTTCGTGCAGTCAAACATTTACGCACCTGCCTGTTTCACCCACGTAATCAGCCCCACTTTTCAAAGGTAGCTTGTAGAATACGTCCGCCTTACCCGCATCATTTCATAGCTTCCATTATGAATGTTTTACTTCAAAGAAGCCCTGGTGAGCAAGGCTCCAAAGAAAATGCAAGCGGCAAAACCTTCATAACCATGCCCTACATGCACTCGGTATCACACCGACTGAAAAAGGTAGACGCTAGGTATGGCGTACGAGTGGTCCTCACAGCACCACAAAAGCTAAAGGGAATGTGCTCAAAAGTAAATGAAATGACCAGTGAAAGGAATACAATGAATCCATGCACTACAAACCACGCCAAAAGATTTGTTGAATGTGCGTCTGACGTAGTCTACAAGATACCTTAGAGATGTGGGGCTGATTACGTGGGCCAAAGAGGCAGGTGCGTAAATGATCGACGGCGCGAACACCGATACAACTTCAGTCTCATAAAAGCACCTGGGCACCTCGCCACACATTGTGCTTCATGCAAATGCAAGCCTATCTACCACAGGACGGTGGGAAATGTAGACACCAAAGAAAAAGAGAAGTTGTGGAAGCCTACAAAATGAAGATCACCCCACATGGCTCATGTGTCAGCGCGCCGCCTATATCACTGCGCAATAAAGAGATGAGCTTAGTCACTGACCATAGAGGGCGTAGGTAGGCTGGGAAGAGCACCTCTGCGCATGCGAGTAGGCTATACGTGTGCCTCGTTTTTCGAAAAATAAAACATTTAATAGTTAGCCCTCAGGTGTGGTATGTTGTTTTCCTCGCCCAAGTCCTGTCCCTGCGGCGCTTTGCGCAACAGTGTTAATTATGTGGAACCATAGAACTTGCAGTAAACGAATTAGAATTGTCGGAAAAGTCCTGAAACTTGAAGCTGTAAGTATGGAACGCGTTCATCGATTAGGGAGGCCAGATACCACTAAAACGAGCCCAATAATTCCTAAACTTCTCTGTTTTAGCGGCAAAAATAAAATCTTGATAAACTGTTTCAAATAATGGGATCAGGTGTTTCGATACCCGAAGGCTTTTCACCTCACGTAAGCGATTTAAGAAGGAAATTGGAATTCTGCCAAATCAAGGAAAGAATCCGGTGACAAAGGGAATCTAATTATGATAAACTGCGAATAAATGGCGATATGTTCTACTGGGACTAGGAAAATAATAGTATAGCCCCTTTGAATTGTGGTTCCGTCAATCCTCATCGGAAAAACCAGCAAACTGGTCCTAGAAGTCTGCGTTCCCGCTGAACTTGATATTCCACTGATCCTTTTTGAGCATATATGCCCGTAGGATATTGAAAAAAAAAACGGATTCCCTTGAAGTCTTGCTTCTTACATATGAACCAGACTTTCTAACAATAACAGAAACTTGGCTAACAGCTCTTGATCTTGAGATAGCCTCTCCACCTCCCCTATCATCCGGAAAGACCAGACGACACGAGGTGGAGGCTTGGCCATTCTAGTAAAGAAGGTAATCTCGTTTTCAGTGCTACCTGATGGTGCGGACGTTGAGACTATCTTTTGTAAGCTGTGTTTCGCATGCCCCACTGCAGTCTTGGGCTGCGTTTATCGCAGTCCTTCTTCCGGCCGCGACCCTCTGCGCCGGTTGCATGATTACACGGAGCAATATGCATCAGGGTCCAGATTAATAATCGCAGTTGATATTAACGTTCCTGAAGTGAACTGGCATACAATACAGCATCATTCACCCGGTGCGCATGTGTTATTTGATTTTGTGCTATCGTTTAACTTTACTCAAATTGTAACTGAGCCTACACATATACAGGGATCTAGCTGTTTCATACCAAACTTAATATTCCTCAGCAATCACTTTATAAATGAGGAAACTAAACTTAGTCTACTAGACGGCATTTCTGATCACGAAATCACCTTTTGCACTATACGCCTTCATAAACCGTTACTCCTCAGCAAATCGTCGCTTACCCTGACCACAGTAAAGAGAACGACACTAGTATACTTGGGAACCTGATTAATGAATACGATTCGTTCCTGCAACTTTCAAATAACAGCAGCACGGACATTGATACGTTGCGGCTTGCGTTTACAGTGATTATATCCCACTGTAAAACCAATTACATACCAACTAGAAAAAAAAGGAAACTTATTAAGCGTAATCCTTGGATAACTCGTGACATTATTCATGCCAAACCTAAAGTAAGCCGAATGAGAAAATTGCTGAAAACTAACCCTTTGAAATTTACGCATCACGATCTCAGCGCAGCTATCCAATGTATAAAATCAAAAATTAAGACAGCCAAACATTTTTACTTCACTAATACACTGACAAACTTTTAGAAAACTGCTCCAACTAAGTTTTGGAACTACATTAACCCGAAGAATAGTAATGGCAATGGTGCCTCAAATGAAGAAAATAGACACTCTAACTTGCTTAACGACTACTTCTGCTCCGTTTTAACAGAGGATGACGGCACACTACCACAAGGAGACTCTACTAGAAATCAGCCACTGGAGCCGCTTACGCTAAGCGAAACGGGCATACTTAACCAACTACTGGACACAAAGAAACCACCTGGACCTGGACCAAATGCATTCCTTCGAAGATACGCTGGCTGGATGGCCAAGTACTTAATAATATTTTATTACAAATCACTGCCCTCAGGCGCCCTCCCTAATGATTGGAAAACAGTTAAGTACAACCAATTCATAAATCAGGAAGCAAAACAGAACCCTGTATCTACAGGCCAATCTCACTAGAAGCAACAGCCTGTAAACTACTAGAACGCATTATCTTAAAGCACATTGACAAACCTTGAACAGGAAGAAATACTAACAGCTTGTCAGCATAGTTTTCGCAGAGGAGTTTCCACGGTCACGCAACTAACTGAGCTTGTTCACGATGTATCGTTATGCATTGATCAACAAAAACAAATTGATCTAATCTTTCTAGATTTTTCAAAACCTTTCGATCGCGTAACGCATAATAAATTAATTGAAACACTCGAACTTACCTTGGGAAAAGCACCTATTCTCGAATGGATCAAAGACTATCTTACTAACTGCACGTAATTTTTAGAAGTAAATCAGCAACGTACATTCCATTAAATCGAGCATCAGATCTGCCGTTCCACAAGGAAGTGGTCTGGCTCCAGTTTTATTTCTCATATACATTAATGATCTACCTTCTCATATTCCTGCCAACGTTAGACTTTCTGCTGACGATTGTGTTATGTATCAGGTAATCAATTCTTATAACGACCATCTAGCTCTGAACGACGCTTCATCATTAGTATAAAAATGGTGTAACCAATGGAAAATGATGTTGAACATAAAAAAACTCTGACACTTTATTAATTACTAGGAAAAAACACAGATCAGAATTCAACTACACTATAAATAATACCATACTTAACATAGTGAAGGAGTTGAAGTGCCTTGTCTTAACATTAACACACGACTTTAGATGGGAACGCCATGTGAACAACACTACCTCGACCGCACACAAATTTTCTTTTCTAAACAGACGTGTCAGACTAGCACCCCCACACACAAAGCTACTAGAATATAAGATATTTCTCAGATCAGTATTAGAATATGCTAAGGTTGTTTGGTTTCCTTTCACCAAAGAACTCATTAACAAACTGCAAGCAGTTCAAAGGAAGGCACTAAGATTTACTTACAATAAACATAGCTTAACAGACTCACCCACGGAATTGCTAAAATAGGCCGGTATCTTTACCTTACAAAACCGAGCCAAGCTTGCATGGTTTAAAATTATGTACCAACTTATTCATAACGAATTAAAAAGAGAGAGCTCAAAATACTTATGTATAATCCAAACACGATCTACCCGAGATAAACATTCTCTATCATTAAGCGAACACCCAGTTCATACGCAAAGTCATAAGCATTCGTTTTTTTCGTTAATAACACGAGAATGGAACAAGGTGGACCCTACTATTACGAACAGCCCAACGATATCTATTTTTTCAACATTAATCGAAAACAAATTGCATGCTCCACAGTTGTGACCTACCAGCGTTACTATTTATTTCTTTTCCAGTTTTATTTTATTTTGTTATATTGTATACATAATCTCAATTTATTTACCGACACATGAAACGTATCTTATCGATTCTCACCTCTTGTATAAGCCTAACTTTAATACCTTGTAGTACTTTGTCATTATTGAGTCCCATTGTTTAATTATACTAATTTATTACCTCTTTACCAGTTGTTAATTATAAAGTTTATTGCCTTGTTACTGCCTACCATTTTTTACCGCTTCTAATTATTCGCTTATTTCATTGCCTATTCTTATTCCTAAATTTACTGCAATGTACATCTTGTAATTAATGTCACGATTTCGTTTACCTTAGCCAATTGTCTACCTTTATGATTACTCTCCCTGTTTTAATACAATATATTGCTTTATTATTTCTGCCTACCTGAATAACAGTCGATTATCTGCCTGAATAACAGTCGATTTAATCACGTATGGAGGAGATATCATACTTGAAAAGCTTGCGTCCCTTTATACGCAATGACTCACGACTTCAAGTATACCAGAAAGCCGGAAGAACGCCAACATTATACTCATTCATAAGAAAGGAGACGTTAAAGAAGTGATGTATCATAGATGCATTAGCTTGCTCTCAGTATTGTATAAATTATTCACCAAGATAATTTCAAATAGAGTCAGGGCAACACTTCAGCCAACCAAGAGAACAGGCTGGCTTCAGGGAGGGATGTTCTACGATGGAACATATACATGTCATCAACCAGATAATAGAGAAGTCTGCGGAGTACAATCAACCTCTCTATATGCCTTTCATAGATTATGAAAAAGCATTTGATTCAGTACAGATACCCGCAGTCACAGAGGCATTACGTAACCAAGGAGTACAGGATGTATACGTGAATATATTGGCCAATATCTACAAGGATTGCACAGCAACCTTGGTTCTCCACAAAAAAAGTAGAAAGTTACCTATCAAGAAAGGGGTCAGGCAAGCAGACACAATCTCTCCAATACTAAGCACTGCATGCCTAAAAGAAGTATTCAAGGTCTTAGACTAGGAAGTATTAGGAGTTAGAATCAACGGCGAATATCTCAGCAACCGTCAGTTTGCAGATGACATGGTCCTATTCAGCAACAATGGGACGAATTACAGCAAATGATTGAGGATTTAACCGAGAAAGTGTAAGAGTGGAGTTGAATATTAATATGCAGAAGATAAAGATAATGTTTGATAGCCTGGCAAGGGAACAAGAATTCAGGATCGCCAGTCAGCCTCTAGAGTTTGTAAAGGAGTACGTTTATCTAGTTCAATTACTCACAGGGGACCCTAATCATGAGAAATAAATTTATAGAAGAATAAAATTGGGCTGGAGTGCATAAGGCAAGCATTACCGAGTTATGACTGGGAGATTACCACTGTCGTTGAAAAGAAAAGTGTACACTCAGTACAAACCGGTGCTAACATATGGGGCAGAAACTTGGAGGTTAACAAAGAAGCTCGAGAACAAGTTAAGGACCGCACAAAGAGCGATGGAACGAAAAATGTTAGGCCTAACGTTAAGAGACAGGAAGAGAGCGGTGTGGATCAGAGAACAAACGGGGATAGCCGATATTCGAGTTGACATTTAGCGGAAAAAGTGGAGCTTGGCAGGCCATGTAATGCGTAGGATGGATACCCGGTGGACCATTAGGGTTACAGAATGGATACCAAGAGAAGGGAAGCGCAGTCGAGGACGGCAGAAAATTTGGTGGAGTGATGAAGTTAGGAAATTCGCAGGCGCAAGTTGGAATCAGGAAGCGCAAGGCAGGGGTATTGGAGATAGCAGGGAGAGGCCTTCGTCCTGCAGTGGACATAAATATAGGCTGATGATGATTATTGTTTGTCTTTGCTAATTACCAATGTATTGTATGCAAACTATATCTTGTGCTAAATATTATTGTTATATTGTAAGATAACTATGCACATGCCCTTCTGTTATGATCCCCTGATGGGATCGACCATATAAACAAATAAATAAAATTTCCATCTCTCCGGTGGGTTCGAAGTATACGAACATACTACTCGACTTTTTATTTGTTGCGTGTATGGTGAAAGACGGCGACGATGGCAGCTACATATGCGACACGACGCGGCAAATAAGAGAGCACGAGGGTTGGTGGCAGAGAAAAAAGGAAGAAGACACGAGCGAACGGGCAGCTGCGGCCACGAGGGCCGATCCAACGAGGGCCGAGGAAGCTTCGTGGAAGCAGTCCCGAGAGGGCTACCCGGGTGTATCGCTGGGCAGCCTCGTGACGGGTCGCAAGCCACCGAACCGAGGTCCTGCCCGTGTCCCGTGCCTGGCCGGCTCCTGAGATCTGGCACTACCTGTGCTCTCGGGAGTCTGCTGCGTTCGCAGTCCCGGCGTCAGAATCCTGAGCCACCAACCAAGCGGCTGTCGCCGCGTCACCGCCACTGCCTACCCAAGCCACCTCCGACGCATTCGGCGTGTCAAGGCCATCACGACCACACGTGAGCGACCACTGGGGGGCCGTATACCGCAACGCTCGGACTTTGCGCGTTAGTGGGCTAGGGACTGGAACTTTGTAGTCTGCCGCGTAGGGCTTCATACGCTAGCAAATACTAGGTGTTATTGAATCGTACTTGTGTCTGTGTAAAATAATAGTGTGAATTATATGTGTGTCTGTGCAACCCGTCCCAGTATCGCCTCGAGTCTTTCCTCACCGCACCGCACGTCAACAAACGTGACGGTCCACGTTATCTCTCGGCGAAGTTATGATTTCCCGTATTTCCTATTTTTCCTAATTAAGGAAGACCGTATTGCTGAATCGTGTTTATTAAGGCGAAAGCCTTACGTGTCTGTGATGGCGATGCCCATGGCGGTGACTTTTCGGTGACCTTGGCGAAACTTCGCCTAGACGAAAAATGGCCGACGACGCAGAGAGTAATAAAACCACGTCAGAAAATGCTCGGATTGATGTCAAATTTCTCAGGGAGACTTCTGTAAACAAAGTCAGTCAGTGGAATTGAACAGAAAATTTGGTACATTTTGGTCTCGGTGAGAATTCAACGCGGGCCTTCGCCGTGTGAAACAAGCACGCTTCCCTGAAGCCACTGTTTCATTTTTTCCGCGTTATTACCAGCTTTGCGAAAACCAAGAAAGAACTAAGGACATGAAATGTTAAAAAAATTGAGCGCAGCTTGCACTAGTGGTGCAAGGCTGGAGCAAACAGCGGACCAAGTGACATGTAGCCAGGATCGTTATCCCGACGACGATGGATACTCAAACGCAGACTAGCGTTCTCGTTCTCGAAACTCGGGATCTCCGTCTCGACGCCTTTTCTCGGCTGCAGCTTCGGCACGGTATTCCGGATCGGCGTGCCGCCGACGCGCAGATTCTCGCTTGGCCGCACGACGCGCTTCAAGACGCGGCCTGGCGAAACGTTGACATCTCTAGGCGAAGCGAGGGACATTTAGTTGCTAGGCGACGCGAAGTGACGTCATGGCTAGACGGAGCAGTCGTAGCAGCTGGGCGCAGCAGTGCGAAGCGGCGGCGAAGCGAGGCGCAGCTGTGCCAAGTGGTTTCTAGGCAATGTGCGGTGACGTCATCGCCAGGCGCAGTTTCTGGTATACGCCATACGGGCCAACGTCCGCCTTAAACAGCTCCGCTGGTAAAATTCATTGGCACGTTCTTGCCCACGTAAGTGATTGCGCTGAAAATCCGCTCTGTAACGGCTTCAGAAGACTGCGTTCAATTATGCATGTTCAGCTTGTTCCATACATCTCCACCTCGTTTAAAAGCTACCCGTCTCAACTGTTTATGCAGAAAGAGACACTTTGCACTTCTTTGGGAAATAAATTCACCGACGATTACGATACACCCTAATGCGAAATTAGAGTGCAGCTCTATACGAGTTTTCATTGTCAGCTGGTGTAGACGACCTGTCTCGTGCGACAAGTAGCAAAGGGAGCGATGTGTGGCGCGACTGGTTCGCTAATCTGGAGATCGCGAGAGCCAGCGCGTGGGTGACGCGTGGGTGACGCGTGGGAGCGATTCACAGCAGCTACCGCAGACAGACCTCCTAGACGACGCTAAAGCTTTAGACGACGCCCGCTACTGGCACCATCTCCTAACAATCGTCGCCGCACTACGCTTTTCGTCTCACGCTTTCGCCATACCCTCCTCCTCTGCCTTCCGCCTCATAGGTTCAGCTGCACCCTATTCCTCCACTTTCCTCTTCGCGTCTTTCATCTCCCTCTCCACGTTCGCTCTTTTATCCATCGCTGCGCTCGTTCGCTCGGTTACGCCGACGCCGACGCAGGAGCCGGCGCATAAGAGCTACGCTCTAAAAATAGTTGGTTACGTTACTGCTTGAACTTTTTAAAGTCATCATGTGAACTTATTTATCAGATGCCGTACTAACAAGAACGAAATCGAACTTTTGCGAAGAAGAAAGCCTGTCAAGTAATCTCTTTATTCAACTTTCGGCTTCATTGCTTCCTTCTATTTACTTATTTTGCCAGTACTTAGCGAAAAGTTCATGCTCTTATTATCAGCTTTCACATCAAAATATATAGTAAACTCGGTCATTGGGAAAAATGTATCAATCAATCAATCAATCAATCAATCATTTTATTTCAGCATCAATGAAAATCAATGACACTTGGTGGGTACAGACAAAAAGCCATTAATCAGGCTTGACAGGGTCTGTACCCCCGGGCTTGGCAAACAAGGCACATGATTATACAATACAGAAGTACAAAGGAACCAATCTGTATATTATAAGGAAGATAGGTTTTTCGCTGAATGGTCATAAATGCGCTAGTAAGGTCGGAAATGCTAAAGGAACTGATAATGCCATCTTTATACAAATACAAACAAGACACGCGAGCATGTTACATGTGAAGGTCTGAATTATTAAGTAGCACAGGTAACTGGTATTTTAACATTTGTGTGCCGTAATTTGTTCGTATTCTAGGCACCCTCCAGACTTCGCGTACCCTCAGGGTGCGCACATGCTCAGCCTGTCTTAACCCAGTTAATTCTGTAAAAAACGTGTCGTTGTTTTTCGTAGCCAATGTATAGCGTTTCTGTAACATTGAACGGTAAACCTCATTCACTGGTAATAGATTGAGAGCCTAGAAAATTGGTTCCGTGTGTGCGTCGTATGCAGCATTAACGATATTTCGAAGCGCTTTCTTTTGAAGTTTGTGTAGTTTTTCAGTGTTAGTTTTGGTGGTCGTGCCCCAAACTAAGTAACAGTACGATAGGTTAGACAAAAATAGCGATTTGTAAATTAACAACTTTATGTTCTGAAGCAGGATGTAGCGAAATTTGCATAAGATGCCTACAGTTTTTGAAAGTTTATTTAAGGTTGCATTTTATTGATCTGTCCACGTCATATGTTCTTCAAAAATGACGCCAAGGCTTCTAGCTACGCGTGAAAGCTCTATAGTTGATGACCCTAATTTTAAGTTGTCGGTGATATTCAGCCTTTTGTTCTGAGGGCGAAATAATACTGCATTTGTCTTTGCCGCATTTCAGTTCAATGAATTGGCAACACTCCATGTGTGGATTTTTCTTAGTACTGCGTTGCCTTTTTCTACGAGTTTCGAAGGGTCATGGCCTGTAATAAAAATACTTGTGTCGTCCGCGTAAATGATAAACTTAGTGTTAGCACAAGTATTTACGATGTCATTTATGTACAAGTTGAAGAGTAAAGGGCCCAAAATACTGCCTTGAGGCACACCAGCAGTAACTGGCTTGAATTCGGATACAAAGTCGTTAACAGTGACTCGCTGCCGACGGTGATGAAAGTAAGAAGTGATAAGTTTTAGGAAAGTACCCCTAAAGCCATAATGTTGCAATTTCTCAAACAACGAATGGTGATTGAGTCAAATGCTTTTGAGTAGTCAATGAAAATGCCTAGTGTACATAGATGATCTTCAAATGACTGCAAGATAAATTCCTTTTGCCTCAGAAGAGCCGTTTCAGTTGAACAACCCTTCCGGAAGCCATACTGGCAAGGCGTAATAATGTTATGCTTCGTAGTAAAACTGGACATGCGTTTATATATCAATTTTTCAATGCATTTCGAGAAAACGGGAATTATTGAAATAGGTCTATAGTTAGATAAATTATTGATATCACCACCCTTGTATATTACGGTTACTTTTGACATCTGAAGTTGTTTAGAGAAAATACCAACAACAAACATTAGGTTAATCACATGCTCTAGAATTGGCGCGATAGTATCGATAACATATTTTACAGGTTGTATCTGTAAGTCATCAACGTCGGTACACATACTGTTTCTCAGTGACATGACAGAACTTACAATTTAATGCGCGGTAGTGGGAAACAAGAATGCACTTTCCTGTATTGGTGTCCTTAAGTACTGGATGCATTTGGGATCGTGCTTACTTTTTACTGATGATGTGAAATAGTCGTTGAAAGAGTTCGCTAATCGTGTATCTGTTAATGTGTCGCCTTTAATGTTAATTGATAAAGTGGATTTTTCTTGGGGGTCACCGTGGAGCACGTTGTTCAAACGCTTCCACACAACGTGTGGCCTTTTAAGTACCTCGGGAGAAAAAAGATTACTGAGGTAGGTCTGTTTTGCTCCACGGAGCTGTTTGTTGAGTTTATTCCGGAAACGCATAAAGGCAAGCAGGTCTGTCAGAGCTCTTGTTTTCATAAAAGTTTGGTACAGTGTCTTTTTCTTTCATACTCTTTAGGTGTTCCCACGTGACCCATGGTTTACGGGCTTTCCGAGCTCGCTTTCGTAATTTACGTGGAAAACATTGGTCATATACCACCTTGAAAACTTTTATGAACTCAATATAGGCTTTCTCTGGTTCAACAGTTTATAATACTTTGTTGCAGTCAGTGAGACGCAAATGAGAGCGAAAACGTTCCAGAGTGTAAGAATTTATCTGCCTGTAAGTTTTGGTAGACGGGTGCTGTAACGTGTTGGAGGGCTTCATATATTCCAATAGAAGATAAATCGGTAAGTGATCGCTCACGTGAGAACTAATAACACCAGCACTGAGATGCTCGGAGGGAATATTGGTAATCAAGACGTCTAGTAGTGTCGAAGAAGTTGGTTGTACTCGTGTCGGTAGACTTATTGCGTTATATAATTGTTCGCATCTAAGATTCTACAATATTCTTGATTATTTGATGATTATTGCAAGCAGTCAATGTTTATGTCACCTCCCAGAATGACAGTGACACCATCATCATTGAAATAGCTAAGGTACCTCTCTAAAAATGTAAAGAAATTCGAAACACTCGCGTGGGGCGGACGATACATCACGGTGTACACTTTAACGTCATTTCTGACGGTGAGCACTTCATAATCTGAAGTGATTTTGGAAAATTCTTCCACAATAACACAACTCGAACTATTTTTTTTTTACTAACAGCATGACACCGCCTCCTTTTCTTAAGGTACGGTTTAGAAAGAAAGAAGTATATCCTGGAATTTTCAGCACTTCTGCAGCATCACGGTACCATGTCTCGGTAAACATCAGAATATCAAATTGAAAATCCATGCGCAATAATAAGCATTGTATTTCTTGCTCTTTATTTCTAGCGGACTGGGTGTTAATATGCAGTACAGAGGATGAATATTTGTTACGTGATAACCTGCGAATTTCTGAAACTGACAACAGGCGGTTTTCTATGTTCACTTATTGAAACGATTTGCACGTGCTTGCTTACTCTATCTTATCTAGGTGACTGAGCTTCGTGACGCCAAGCACACGTGACGACTCATTTTTCCTTGCAAAGATTTTGCCTTCTTTCGTCCAGCAGAAACGCCAGTTCTCATTTTTCTTGGCTACTGTTTTTCCAAGTAGCACTTTCAATGTGGGCAAAGATGCTCATTTATATAGATAGGCTGGCGATCCTGGTGTCCGATGTCCGTAGTGGTTACGCGTTTTTTTTCGTGCCTTTTCAAGCAGGGCATTCCGTTTTGAGCGGTTATGGAACTGGACAACAATGTTATGTCTTGAGGCGTCCCGTGTTGGTACACGGTGGCAAACTTCAATGTCACTTTCTGATACCGGTTCGTCCACTGCATTGCCAATAGCTGCAAGCACGCTCTCGAGTTTTTCGTTCTGTGTCGTAGGAACACCCTTAATCTCGATGTTCTTATTTCTAGAGTATTGTTCTAGTTGGGTGATTCTAAGTTCGTTCTCAGTCACTTTGTCTCTTAGCAGCGCGCATTCCCTCGTGAGGGAGCTGTTAGCTGCCTTCAGTTCGGCGTTTTCAGTTTCAACTTTTTTCAGTTGGTTTGCCATGTCTTCAAAAGCTTTATTCATGAAATCAAGAGATGCCTTGATCTCGCGATGCTCTTACGCAGTTCCCTCTCGAGCGACTGGCGCATTTCAGTCAAGTCATGTCTTAGCTCCTTCACAAGTTTGCCCACTTCAGTACGGGATAAGCTCATGGCAAAGGACAGCACAGTACACTTTTGATGGCAGCAGCAGCAACAGTGAAAAATTAATGCACTAATAAATCGCGGTTACAAGAGAATTTCAGACCTCCGATCAGTAGAAGGATGATTGTGAGCGACGTTGCAAGCCTGCTGCCGCTGCTGCCAAATGGACGGTGCCAGCCGATGGTCCTGTAGAAATACTGATGGTCCCTGGCGGCACAGTCGCCTTCTGGAGTGACGTCACAGACTATTAAGACCGTCGCCGTCCCCCAGGAAAAAACGAGTGATGTTGCCACCAACTTCTTCACGTACGTATCGGCACTGGTGGTATCTGCGATCAGTAGAAGGATGATTGTGAGCGACGTTGCAAGCCTGCTGCCACTGCTGCCAAATGGACGGTGCCAGCCGATGGTCCTGTAGAAACACTGATGGTCCCTGGCGGCACAGTCGCCTTCTGGAGTGACGTCACAGACTATTAAGACCGTCGCCGTCCCCCAGGAAAAAACGAGTGATGTTGCCACCAACTTCTTCACGTACGTATCGGCACTGGTGGTATCTGCGATCAGTAGAAGGATGATTGTGAGCGACGTTGCAAGCCTGCTGCCGCTGCTGCCAAATGGACGGTGCCAGCCGATGGTCCTGTAGAAATACTGATGGTCCCTGGCGGCACAGTCGCCTTCTGGAGTGACGTCACAGACTATTAAGACTGTCGCCGTCCCCCAGGAAAAAACGAGTGATGTTGCCACCAACTTCTTCACGTACGTATCGGCACTGGTGGTATCTGCGATCAGTAGAAGGATGATTGTGAGCGACGTTGCAAGCCTGCTGCCACTGCTGCCAAATGGACGGTGCCAGCCGATGGTCCTGTAGAAATACTGATGGTCCCTGGCGGCACAGTCGCCTTCTGGAGTGACGTCACAGACTATTAAGACCGTCGCCGTCCCCCAGGAAAAAAAAACGAGTGATGTTGCCACCAACTTCTTCACGTACGTATCGGCACTGGTGGTATCTGCGATCAGTAGAGGGATGATTGTGAGCGACGTTGCAAGCCTGCTGCCACTGCTGCCAAATGGACGGTGCCAGCCGATGGTCCTGTAGAAATACTGATGGTCCCTGGCGGCACAGTCGCCTTCTGGAGTGACGTCACAGACTATTAAGACCGTCGCCGTCCCCCAGGAAAAAAAAACGAGTGATGTTGCCACCAACTTCTTCACGTACGTATCGGCACTGGTGGTATCTGCGATCAGTAGAAGGATGATTGTGAGCGACGTTGCAAGCCTGCTGCCCCTGCTGCCAAATAGACGGTGCCAGCCGATGGTCCTGTAGAAATACTGATGGTCCCTGGCGGCACAGTCGCCTTCTGGAGTGACGTCACAGACTATTAAGACCGTCGCCGTCCCCCAGGAAAAAACGAGTGATGTTGCCACCAACTTCTTCACGTACGTATCGGCACTGGTGGTATCTGCGATCAGTAGAAGGATGATTGTGAGCGACGTTGCAAGCCTGCTGCCACTGCTGCCAAATGGACGGTGCCAGCCGATGGTCCTGTAGAAACACTGATGGTCCCTGGCGGCACAGTCGCCTTCTGGAGTGACGTCACAGACTATTAAGACCGTCGCCGTCCCCCAGGAAAAAACGAGTGATGTTGCCACCAACTTCTTCACGTACGTATCGGCACTGGTGGTATCTGCGATCAGTAGAAGGATGATTGTGAGCGACGTTGCAAGCCTGCTGCCGCTGCTGCCAAATGGACGGTGCCAGCCGATGGTCCTGTAGAAATACTGATGGTCCCTGGCGGCACAGTCGCCTTCTGGAGTGACGTCACAGACTATTAAGACCGTCGCCGTCCCCCAGGAAAAAAACGAGTGATGTTGCCACCAACTTCTTCACGTACGTATCGGCACTGGTGGTATCTGCGATCAGTAGAAGGATGATTGTGAGCGACGTTGCAAGCCTGCTGCCGTTGCTGCCAAATTTTGCGTGGCGGGCGCGGCCTTTTTGGCCGCGCCCGCCACGACAATTCGTAACAAATCCAGCATGGCCACACTCGTCCGTCTCGCCGTTCTCGTGTTCACCCTACTGACTTAGCACCGCCCACACCAGGCTGCTGGCACTTTCGTTTCCTTCGCAGTACACGGTTACCGTGTATGGCTCGCGAAGGGGACCCTTATACCGTTACTGTGCTTTGCAGTATAGATTTTCTTATTATGTGTAATGTACATGACATTACCTTGCACTTGTAGACGTCCTGATATCTTCTTGGAGTTTTCCACACAGCTTCTTTGGTGGTGTGTTAATTAGTTGTCAATAACATAACATATCCGTCACCTATCTGTAATTAAATGTTTATTTCTGTGTGCCAAAATGAGTAGCCACATGTACAATTGTCACGAGTGAATTGTCACTAGGCACCAGTTTCTCGAAGGAATAGTGAATAACAGTATGGGCCGTCGTCGTCTTGCGGAGCTGGCGCAGCACTTTGCGCGGCCGTACGCACGGTAAATACGCCGCATGTCGGCACAAAGCTGGTCGAACTGCGCCATCTAAGTCTTGGCAATGTTATAGAACGGAGACCTTCGTCAACAGAGAACTGCATCGATAAAGCGAATCATCTGTGCCGTCACTCACGCCGTTTGCAGCTGTCTGTTTTACACTTTAGATAATAAAGAGCATCGCTACGTCACCTCCTCACTCCTTTAATTTGGCCGCCAGAGCCTCCGCCAGAGCCCAGAACACGACCACACTTCATGCTGCCGCCTGGCACTGTTTAATATATATAACACGTCAGCGAGCAAAACTAAAACGAGCAAGTAGGGGTACATTGCCGAAAATATTACAGTAAACAGGCTTAGGCTTACATCTGCATAGAGTCGCTTCCGTAGTTCGATCGTACCTAAGTCTTAGGGCGTGGCTGCGAAACTCGACTTTCGTCATTACACTGACCCAGCGCTGCCGATTTCCAGCCGGTTGAAGAATTTGCTATTATACGCATGTGCCATAGATCAGGTGAGTGAACACCGAATGTAGTGCACAGTCTGTAGTCAAACGACACATTCTAACGGGGCCGATTAGATAACCATGAGACTAAAGGTGGGCAAAGGTGTAGTCTAAAAGAAAAAGTGTGGTATTAATCACGCGCAGGATAAGCGATACAAGACTATATATATATCGACACATGTACTTTGTCTTTTTCCGGTGACCGCTTTTCACCAGCTAACACATTTTAAGCGTTATCCCTCGGCGCACGACACGCCTGCATGTATAAGAATATTCTCGATTGTTTTAGCAGATTCTATCTGCGGTCTGTGTTGTCCTGGAACTTGCTATCGGATTGTTTGCCTGGCGTGAACAGTGTGGCACTTTCTGGAATGTATGCGAGCACCAGCGATTATGCTGGAACCTAAGACCAGTCCTGTATAAACGTGGACGCGGTATACAAGCCGACGCGCTTGACCCGCTGATCACATTTTGACGATCGACGATTGTGCGCGCTGCTATATGTTATATAGTGCTAAGAGTTACTTGTGTTGCTGGGATCAGGTTCGCCTATAAACAGTTAGTTTCATGAAATGCTTTGTGCCACTGCTGTTGCTCACCGCCAATACAACGTGACAATATCTGATGGCGCGATTCTCACCAGTTATCGGAGATCAATGCAGGTGGAAGAGGCTAAGACAGCTTTGTTTAGCGAAGTTATCCCTCTTTTATTTTTTAACGCAGGGGCATAAGGCGTCCAGAATTGCAGGCATCATAATGGTTTGTTTTGTTACGACTTCCGAGTCTTGTACACGTGCTTGTTCATTCTAATCAACGTCGAATCGACACATTGGAAAATGATCGCTGATGTCGCTGCACAAAATGCAGCTGTAACGTTGTTTGCGCTTACGTTAGTAATAAAGCGGTTGATCAGCGTCTCTGTTCGTGGGGTACTATGTGTTACAGTGGAAACGATGGCATAATCAAAAGGTTCAATGGTTCGTATAAATATTTGCTTGTGTAACGAAGAAGTGCCGGTTAGCCAGGCGCATCTCCAGCGCATGAAATACAACGAAGTGGCGGTCAGTCAGGCGCATCACCAGTGCTTTACGCACGGGGCCGGTCCTGTCTGCTCGTAGGGTTCTGACTGCCGCACCGAGTTCGACCTCTTAATCCTTGCGCAGCCTGTCAATAAACGCCTTGACATTTGGGAGGTGCTGGGTAAATTGAAGGCGACGCAGGTCTCGCCTCGGGAACTGCGACACTTAGTTTCCCTGAGGGCTTGTCCGGCGTCTCAGCGGTTAGATGGAGCGGCGGCGTGGGGATGGAGAACGATGAGTAGTGTCGAGAACAGTGGTTTCATCTGGCGGCACAGGAGATTGTAGCTGTCGAGGGGCGGAAGTGCTCATGGATCGGCCGTAGTCATAAGTAGGCGGCATACGGCGTCGACAAAAGCGGGCAACGTGTCCCGAAATATCGCAATGGTAACAAATTGAGCGGTTGTCCGCCGTGCACAAAGAATTTGGTTGGCGTGATACCTGTGGTGCAGGGGGGGAGAAGGAAATCGGGGGTGGTCACGAAACAGCTTGGAGAGCGGCCGTGCAGCGATGTCAGCGTACGTCAAGGGCACCGCGACGGTAGGCGGTTGAATAGCAGCTGATAGGCACTCAGCGACTTGCTCCTTGATGACGGTCTGCAACCCCGGTGTCAATGGGAAGTGTGGTTGCACGTTCGTAAAGGGCTCCAGGGAAAGCTGCCGAGCAACTTCTCGCACGAACTCCTTTATCTGGTACATTAGAGGCGACTCGTCAACGTCTAGCGTCAGACCAGAGACAGCGGCGAATTCTGAGGGTGGATGTCGTGGGACAAGTCGCTGCCTTCGAAGTTCGTCGGAACTCTGACACAGCGCAATGACGACAGACAGTGTGGTCGGGTTTCGGGCGACGAACATCTGGAAGGCGTCGTCCTCAATTTCTTTGAAGTGCAATGGGGATGTTTGCCTAGCAGCACTCGATCTAGAGTTTCAACGGTATACCGAAACAAGTCTAAGGGAGCTATGGCGAAGCGGGCGAGCAAGCGTCACTTGTCTTCTTCTTCCTTCACTGCCTTCAGTACAATCACTCCCCACCGAAAGAGGAGCCATCCTGGCGACCTAGGGGCAGGAGAACACAGGAGGGTCGTGGCACTGCTTGAGGCGGGAAACGTGGACAATTTCCTGGCCGCGACGACGCTGGTCGGAAGACGCGTCCATCGGCTCGATGAGGTAGTTAACTGCGGATGTTTGTCGCAGTACCCGGTAGGGACCGTGGTACTTGGAATGCAGCTTGGAGGAAAGGCCCGGTGGAGTAGACGGCACCCACAACCAGACCAGCGAGCCGGGAGCAAAGGATGTAGCCGTAGTGGACGCATCGTGGCGATGCGTCGTGGCATCGTGACGCACGTTCGGTTTGACTGATACGTCACAAAGTTGGAAAGCTGCGGTACCGCCCCGCTGTCACTGACAGCCGCTGACGCAATCACAAATCTGACCGATCACGAGAAGGCAAGCGAAGGAACGGAAAAGCGAGGTGTTTGCGCGATCGGATCCCTGGTTGCGGGGCGCGTCCGCGCAGGCGTTGTTCGGCCTGAAGTTGACGGACAGCAGGACGACCAATGACTTCCGTGAAGTTGGTCTTGAATGGTGACCATGTCAGGATGTCGGATTCGTGGTCACGACACCACAAATGTGCAACGTTGCTCAAGTAGAAAATTACGTTGTTGAGGTTTGCCGTATCATCCCAGCGGCTGTGCACGCTTACTCTTTCGTACGAGGAGAGCCAGTCCTTGACGTCGTGACCACCGGTACCCGCAAAAATCACAGGACCCCGCTGACGCTGCACAGCAGGACAGATGACAGGTATTGCCGTGACTGCGGCTGGTTGGGCTGGATGGTCAGGCATGGTTCCAGAAGGCTGGGCGGGATGGTGCGGCATGGGCCGATATGGTTGAAGGGTTCGGCTTCGAAGTTCCAGCGTTGATGGAGTCGTACCCAGCAATATCCACCATCATCGCCGTCATCGACCTCAGTGCTAGCCGTGGTGTGATGTGTGTGTGCAATGTGTCTTTCCTGCCGATTACTTTGCATCGCGCAGAGTGCCTCGGTTACGCTCAAACTGTGGATTCTTCAATGCTCTTCGATAGTCCCGACAACGCACATTCGACGTCCCTCGCCCCGCTCGACAGGGCCAATCGACTGCCGTTGGAGTGCGTCTGTCCGTTAATCTTCAGTGACCTGACAACCACACAACGCACTCAACTTGCCCGCCTGCTACGCAAATTTACCGCATCCTTGGACTGCCATCAACATTCTCTCGACCGCACCACCACAGTATCACACAGCATCGACACCGGTTCGCACGCTCCACTCCGTTAGCGTCCTTACCATGTCTCAGCTTCTGAACGCCCTGTCATCTACGAACAAGTGAGTGATGTGCTTCGGCGTGGCGTGATTCAGCCATCCCATAGCCCGCGGGCATCGCCTCGTTAAAAAGAAAGATCGTTCTATTCACTTCTGCGTTGATTACAGATGTTTTAACACAATTACGCGCAAGGACGTATATCCCCTACCACACATAGACGATGCTCTTGACTGTTTGCAAGGTACCGAGTTCTTTTTCTCTTTGGATTTGCGGTCTCGATATTCACAAGTCCCCATGGAAGAGGCTGACCGATCGAAAACCGCATTTGTTACACCAGACGGATTATACGAATTTAAGGTCATGCCATTCGGTCTATGTATTGCGCCCGCTACTTTCGAGTGTATGATGGACAGCATCTTGGGTGGTCTCAAATGGCACAAGTGTTTGTGCTACCTAGACGATGTCGTCGTCTTCTCACCTCATTTCCCGACTAACCACCACCGACTAAGAGAGGTATTAAGCTGTCTTACTAAGGCTGGCCTGCAGCTTAACATCAAAAATGTTTCTTTGCATCTCGTAAGCTTACCATCTTAGGCCACGTCGTATCCAAGGAAGGCGTGATCCCGGATTATGCAAAACTCCGTGCAGCTGCGGAGTTCCCCAAACCCACCAAACTTAAGACACTAACAGTTTCCTCGGCCTGTGGTCCTACTTTCGTCACTTTGTAAAGACCTTCGCTATGACCATCGCCCTTTGACTCAACTGCTGGCTGGAGACAACGTCCTATCCGCCTGGTCGAAAGCATGCGATTACGCGTTCACGACCCTTCGCCATCTGCTCACCTCTCCGTCTATTGTGGGACATTTTGACCCCGCTGCCCTAAATGAGGTCCATACAGATGCTAGTGGAGTCGGCCTTGGGGCGGGTTCTTGCCCAACCCAAACGTGGTCTTGAGGAATACGTGGTTGCTTATGCTAGCCGCACGCTGAAAAAGTCGGAGCTGAACTACTCTGTTACAGAAAAGGAGTGTTTAGCCATACTGTGGGCCCTTACGAAATTTAGAACTTATTTACACGGCCGCCAATTTGATGTATTAACGGACCACCATGCGCTTTGCTGGCTCTCCTCATTGAAACACCTCCCTGGCCCCCTCGCACGCTGGGCGCTCCGTTTGCAAGAGTACGACATCAGGGTCGTGTACCGCTCTGGACGCAAGCACACCGATGCCGACACTTTCTTCCGCTCGCCAATTTCACCTGACGTACACAGTATTTGCCCACTCAACTTGCCATCGATGACATGCGCTCTGAGCAGAGCAAATATATGTGGATTTCTTCGCTTTTGGAGTTTCTCGTTGATCGTGCTACTGTTACGGCATCTTAGCGACCAACTCCTATACCGCCGCAACTATCTCCCCGAGGGTCGGCAATGGCTCCTAGAAATACCGCGTCATCTTCAGGCTGATTTATGAGCCTCGTTTCACATGATCCCCAATGTGCGTGTTAAACCTAAACCCGCTTTAGCCTACGGTAATATTGGTCTGCCATGTATAAGTTCGTTCGCAAGTACGTTCGCAAGTACGTCCGCTGCCACCTCGACTGCCAGTGCCGAAAGTCGGTCCCTACTTCCACTGCCGCACCTTTACAGCCACTTCCTTGTCCATCCCGTCCTTTTTATCGGGTCGGAATCGACCCTTACGGTCCGCTTCCTTGTACCGGTGCTGGCAACCACTGGATTATTGTTGCAGTGGATCATCTCAAACGCTATGCAGAAACCACTGTACTTCCATCTGCAACTGCTCAAGACGTTGCATCCTTCATGCTGCTGCATTTTGTTCTTCGTCACGGAGACCCTCTGGAACATCTTAGTGATAGAGGCCGCGCTTTTTTATCTGAAGTCGTGAAGTCGCTTCTGAAGGAGTCACACATCATCCACAGGACCACTAGCGCATACCATCCGCAGACGAACGAGTTGACGGAGCGTTTCAATCGTACTATTGGCGGCATGCTCGCCATGTACGTCGCGTCCGACCATTCCAACTAGGACGCTGTGCTTCCGTTCGTCACGTTCGCCTATAATACTGCCACTCAAGCCACCAGTGGTTTTCTCCGTTTTTCTTACTGTACGGCCGTGAACCTACCTGCATGATACCATTCTACCCTACCAGCCTGATTCATTGGAATAAGTTCCTGTATCTCAAGCTGCGGAGCATGCCGAAAAATGCAGACAACTCGCCCGTTGGCTTACCACCGCCGATCAGACGCACCAGAAGGCTCGTCGTGGTGGCTCTGACCCCCCAAGCTTCCCTTACGATTCCCTGGTTTGTCTGTGGGTTCCACCTTTAGGCCCTGGCCTTTTTTTCTAAGCTGCTCCTAAGATATCATGGACCTTACCATGTAATTGCTCAAACTTCCCCGATGAATTATGTCGTAGAGTCTGTGTCGCCGTCTTCTGATCAGCGCCGTCGCAGTCCAATGTCAAGGTGTTTATGGACAGGGTAAACCGGGATTGGGAGGTCGAGCTCGGTGCGGCAGTCGGAACCCTGCGAGCAGTCAGGACCGGCCCCGTGCGTAAAACGCTGGTGATGCGCCTGACTGACCGGCACTTCTTTGTATTTCACGCGCTGGAGATGCGCTTGGCTAACCAGCACTTCTTCGTTACACTTGTTTCGGCAATCGCTGAAAAAATCAATATTAAAATAGCCAAGAAAGGGTAATTTAGGTTGCTGTTGATTACGTAATTAAAAAGGTTCGCAATATGTGTTTAATAAAGGTGTTCATTGTGCGGTTTGGCGGTGTATAAGTTATGCAGTAACCGAGCTTAAATTATAACATTAGACATTCAACGTCAGTAGAGCCGATATACAAGTCAGTAACAACTTCGCATTCCGATTCCTTTTTGTGAGAATTTGGACGCCTCCAATTTGCATCCTAATTCTATTTAGGAAAATATTTGTGCCCGAAACGTTAAAATATGATCGTCAAAATGAGCGACAGCTTTCATCCCTTACCGAATTTTTTGGACAGTAAAGTTCATAGGCACGTGTATACGATACGATAGACTTACTATAGACTGCTACTTAGACTAGCCTATAAACAGTCTAAGGACTTATGGTCTTATACCTTTTGTAGAATAGCCTATAAAATGTGTGTCTATAGACTGTCCATAGAAATGGATGTTCGTCCTTCCCTATTGTCTACTAACTGACTAGACTTGTTTATGGTCAGTCTTTAGACTTGTGGCCACCCACATTTTGTGAACTATTGCTGCAGATAACCTTATACTACTTATTTATCCCTCGATGCTAGGAATTAAAAATGTATATTAAGATATAAATTTTTTGCATACGTTTTGTGCTTTATCGTCATTCGTGCATGTGCACACTTTGATTCAAACCTGCCAACCTGTGACGTTCAAATTCGCAAAAACGTCTGTGGACAAGACAAGGCAGAGGGTGGGGGGGGGGGGGCGATATGCATGCTATTAAAGTGTGAACTGAGCGTACACAATATTTTGTGGCATACATATCCTATTTATTAACGATGATTTATCCACAACTAGAAACCACCGTAGAACCTGGAAACCAATCCAATACTTCTTTGTGACTTTTTCAGTGGCATCACTCATGCCAATACTCCTGCTTCAGGAACTTGGTTGAATAAGTTTGCTTGAAGCAATTACTCCCAGTGTACTTGGCATTTTCTGTTGCCACACAAGGTCGACAACGATATCATCAAAATTTCTTTATTGTAGGCATATTTTTTGCGATATTGCTCCAGCGCCACCTTTCAACACATTTGGAACTTTTGCTCAGTGAGAATATATTTTTCGTAAAACTTGGTGCAACATTCGTAAAATCGTAGAAGACGCAAACATTTGTTAAGTTTAGGAGAAATGCGAGAGGGTTGGTAGGTAGGCCATTAATTATACAAAGAAAAGCATATAGGAAGTGTACCATAAAACCATGCATGCAGATGGCTGCAGTTAAAAAAAATCTAAAATGAGTGAAAAAAAAGCCGCGAATCTCACATCAGGATATGTGAACATTTGTGGATCTGCCTAATAAAACATAACAGTTACTTGTGTGCACGTATTATTATAAATCTGCGGCCCGAGGTGTGTTGGAAGTTGGTTTAAATTATTGTTTATATTACTTAAGGCTGCATACATTCTTGCTTGCAGTGTACTGCACCTACTGCTTCGGATCTACATTCAAGCATACCTGTTAAAAGCTAGCTATTTGCCGTCTCGATATGACACAACTACGATATCATATGTATCATATTATTACAAAATGATTCTTATAATTGCTGGAACGACGATACACGTGTGGAGTATCTGCACATTTTTCGGCTGTTATTTCAATATGCCCGTGCAGAACGAACATGCTTAGTGCCGTTTTGAAAGGATCACGCCAGATTTTGTACCTTATTGTCGCTTAAAACGCACTGAAATGTATTTCTCTGTCATACTCTGAGGTGAATACATTATTGGCCACGCTTCGAATTGAAGGCTGATGGATGGCGGTGTTGATAAGGTGACTTATCAGCTACCTACATAAAATAAGATATCTTATGTGCTTTCATAAGCTTGCAAGTTCAAATTATATTAATAAATGGAATTATTTGTAAGCTCAAGAGAGCTCGTTGCGGACGTATGCTGCACAAGAAATTCACAAAGATATGATAATGAACTACGCAGCAGGCTCATTGCTCATAATTGACATGCGAATAAAAAAGCCTTCTGTCAGTGCACGGAATACAATAATTGTCAGTGCTTCTGCCTAGGACGATAATATTCTCTTTGTGGACGCGATTGTATTTTTAAAGCTCCTTGAAGGACTGAACATGAAGCGAACGAGGTTATGCCACAAGCTTGTGAGAATACTATTATGTATTGCTAGAGAAACGCCTCTTAGGCGGCGCGTGAAAGTTAAATCAGTGAAATGGAGATCAACAGGAGATTGTGCGTGCTTGCGGCGTCCACTCAATTGTGTTCTAAATGTTGTGAACATGTGAGGGCTATAGTTGTTGCAGTGGGTGTATCTTAGTACGGCGCACAAATTCGTTTTTTTACAGCGTAAGCTGTTATAGGTTTATTCCAATAGCCATTTCGGGTCGCGATTATGCAGCCGCCGCCTCCGCCGCGTAAATGTTATCGCTGGAAATGAGAAAAAAAGGACCCGGTCGCCACCGAAATCGAACCCACAACCACCGAGCCACGCAAGCGCTAAACCCCTATAAACGCAAAGCGCAAAACCCCTATAAACGCCATAGGTCGGCGCACTCACTCATGAGTGCACTCACTCACACTCACTCGCACTCATTTCAATGGCGTGAGTGCGAGTGCGAGTGAGTGCCTGCGAGTGCAGGTGAATGCGAGTGCGAGTGAGTGCCTGTGAGTGCAGGTGAGTGCGAGTGCGAGTGAGTGCCAGTGAGTGTGAGTGCAGGTCAGTGCGAGTGAGTGCCAGTGAGTGTGAGTGCCTGTGAGTGTGAGTGCAGGTGAGTGCGAGTGCGTGTGAGTGCAGGTGAGTGCGAGTGAGTGTCAGTGAGGGTGAGTGGAGGTGAGTGCGAGCGCGAATGAGTGCCAGTGAGTGCGAGTGCGAGTGAGTGCGAGTGAGTGCCAGTGACTGTGAGTGGAAGTGAGTGCGAGTGCGCGTGAGTGCCAGTGAGTGTGAGTGTGAGTGCGAGTGAGTGCCAGTGAGTGTGAGTGAGTGCGAGTGAGAGTGAGTGCCAGTGAGTGTGAGTGCAGGGGAGTGCGAGTGAGTGCAGGTGAGTGCAAGTGCGAGTGAGTGTCAGTGAGTGCGAGTGAGTGTCAGTGAGTGTGAGTAGAGGTGAGTGCGAGTGAGTGCGATTGAGTGCCAGTGACTGTGAGTGGAAGTGAGTGCGAGTGCGCGTGAGTGCCAGTGAGTGTGAGTGGAAGTGAGTGCGAGTGAGAGTGAGTGCCAGTGAGTGTGAGTGCGAGTGAGTGCCGGTGAGTGTGAGTGAGTGCCAGTGAGTGTGAGAAAGTGGAGGTGAGTGCCAGTGAGTGTGAGTGGAGGTGAGAGCCAATGAGTGTGAGTGGAAGTAAATATGAATGTGGTGAGTGCCTGTGAGTGTGAGTGGAGATGAGTGTGAACGTGACTGAGTGCTGTGTGAGTGGAGCTGAGTGTGAACGTGACTGAGTGCTTTGAGTGTGAACGGGGTGAGTGCTTCTGGGTATGTAGAGGTGAGTGTGAACGTGAGTATGAGTGTAGGTGAGTGTGAACATGAGTGAGTGGTTGTGAGTGGAAGTGAGTGTGAACGTGCTGGGTGCTTGAACGATAAGCAGATGTAATATCGGTTCACCTTGCTTGCGGAAAAATGGAGGCACGTTGTGTGCACAAGCTCACTCGCGGTGATGACTTATCGCACTAGCAGATTGCGCACGCCAAGATAGAAACCACTCACTAAGGTCGTAATAATCCAAGGATCAGGCATGATTGAGACAATGTATAATGAGATGAGCGGATATATCATATCGCGATAGCAATTATATGGACACTCCAAGCGAACTTCTGCCGTGGTCGTGGGCGTCGTTGTGAGGTTGCATATAAAGTCCAAAACACGGTAAAGTCGTCGCAGCGTGCCGGCAGGACGCTGCGTGTGCAAGTGCAAGCTTGCGAGGGTCAGCCGACATTTGCTGCTCAATCTCGCGCGCGCGAGGGAGCGGGGCGGAAGCGCGCTGCTTCTGTCGCGCGTCAAGCATTGGGGGGGGAGGGGGGTTGTCTTGCTCCGGCGGCGGCCGCGTAGGTGTTGTATCTCGAAAGCGATCTGCGACGTGGAAAAAGGGCGCGCACGCGCCCCTCCTCTTCAAAGCGATTTGCGACGTGAACTATGTACAACTAGAGCCGGTAAATTCGTATGCGCCGTGTTTTCGACATTTAGTTCGCTTTGAAGCGAGAGGCGGCACGAAGGTCAACTCGCTAGCGGCTATAGCTGCGCCGCCTTACTCCAGCGTTCTGACAGCGAGTTCCCGCGGTCATCGAGCAAGATGCTTTCATGTTTACCTGTTCGCGCGTGACACCGTGCTTGTCTATTTAGTTAGTAGGCGAATGTTTACAAGTTTATACGGCCCATTAAACTACTATCCTTGCTTCGTATGCTCTCTACTAATTTGCTATCACAATCGAAGCTTCGCCTTTCCGGCGAAACTGCGACATTTTCTTTAATACACCAGGGAATATGTGTGCGCTGGAGCGCTGATGGCAGACATATCCAAATCATGAGCGGCAAATTTTGCCATGACTTCCACTGAGTGAAGACGTTTAATACCGTGTGATTTGCTACACCTTCGCTGGTCATCCGCCTTCATAGGGTGGAATGGCTCCTCATTTTCTTCCTGCTTCCCTCTTAAACGTACACCTACAGGCTCCTTATATAAACAGGCAGAGCGGAAGAGGGACTAGCCAAGTTAGCACAGAGTAACAGACTCGCACGCTCGCATACATGGAGAAAAAGCGAAGATGCAATGATAGATACAGCTTTGTTCTCCCTTTCGTGTTTGTTTCGGCATTAAGTGGTTCACTAAGTATACGGACAGTCAATCTCTACCTCTATTTTCCGCTCTCTTGGCTCAATCGGACCGAAGGGGAGCTTAGCAAGCATGGGCGGCAAGCATGCACACGTCTAATGTCAATGACAGAGATGGGCAGAGAGAGTTTGGGGCTGACGTCAATGTTTATGTCACCATGAATAAATTGAAACGAAAACTTTAGTCGTGCTAGTTTTGCTCTACTTTGCAGTGTTAATAAACCAGCTATTTCAATAATTTAGTCAATGAATCCGATAAGTTGTATTTAACCTTATTGCCTTCCTCTGCACCCCTTCCATTCTTGCAATGAGTTATTTTGTGTCGGAAACCAAATAATATTGGCGTGCTCCACCACTGTTCGAACAAGCATTTTGTAGGCCAGCAAATTTTATCGGGGGGGCGCAAGACGAAGGTGTCTTCTCAGAAAGAAGAGTCAGTTTAGTGCTCAGCATGTACATTGATTTCCACTTGACGTTATTTTGTTAGCATGGCTTTCCCATCGGAAAGCGTATGTTAAAGTGACACCTAAATATTTACGCTGAAATGCACAAGTGAGAGGTGTGTCATTAATAATGTAAGTAAACTCAGATATCTGTTTCATTCTTACTGTTAGCGTTACAGATTTTTCGGCATTTAGAGTCATCCGCCACTCGTGACAACAAGAAAAGGCAAAATTTTGTATATGCTGATTATCACTGTGATTAATTTCGCGGTACGAAATACAGTAGTCAGCGAATAGACGGATGTTACCATGTAATCGGGAAGGCAAATCTTTTATGTGTATTAAAAATAAAGCAGGGTCCAAAACACTGCCCTGGCGCACTCCCGATACAACAGGTGCTAAATTGGAAGCTTCGTTATGAATATACACGAATTGTGAGCGGCATAGATCGGCACAGTGACTCATGCGTGCACTCACTCACACTCGCACTCATTTCAAAGGAGTGAGTGCCAGTGAGTGTGAGTTTGAGTGGAGGTGAGTGCGGTGAGTGCAGGTGAGTGCGAGTGCGAGTGAGTGCCAGTGAGTGTGAGTGCAGGTGAGTGCGAGTGAGTACCAGTGAGTGTGAGTGCAGGTGAGTGCGAGTGCCAGTGAGTGTGAGTGTAGGTGAGTGCGAGTGAGTGCCAGTGAGTGTGAGTGCAGGTGACGGCGAGTGAGTGCCAGTGAATGTGAGTGTAAGTGAATGCGAGTGCGAGCGAGTACCAGTGAGTGTGAGTGCAGATGAGTGCGAGTGAGTGCCAGTGAGTGTGAGTGCAGGTGAGTGCAAGTGAGTACCAGTGAGTGTGAGTGCAGGTGAGTGCGAGTGCCAGTGAGTGAGTGCAGCTGAGTGCGAGTGAGTGCCAGTGAGTGTGAGTGCAGGTGAGTGCCAGTGAGTGTGAGTGCAGGTGAGTGCGAGTGAGTGTGAGTGCAGGTGAGTGCGAGTGAGTGCCATTGAGTGTGAGTGCAGGTGAATGCGAATGCGAGTGAGTGCCAGTGAGTGTGAGTGCAGGTGGGTGCGAGTGCGAGTGAGTACCAGTGAGTGGGAGTGCAGGTGAGTGCGAGTGGGAGTGAGTGAATTTGAGTGTGAGTGGAGATGAGTGCGAGTGCGAGTGAGTGCCAGTGAATGTGAGTGTAAGTGAATGCGAGTGCGAGCGAGTACCAGTGAGTGTGAGTGCAGATGAGTGCGAGTGAGTGCCAGTGATTGTGAGTGCAGGTGAGCGCGAGTGAGTGCCAGTGAGTGTGAGTGCAGGTGAGTACGAGTTCGAGTGAGTACCAGTGATTGTGAGTACAGGTGAGTGCAAGTGCGAGTGAGTGCCAGTGAGTGTGAGTGCGAGTGAGTGCCAGTGATTGTGAGTACAGGTGAGTGCGAGTGCGAGTGAGTGCCAGTGAGTGTGAGTGTAGGTGAATTCGAGTGAGTACCAGTGATTGTGAGTACAGGTGAGTGCGAATGCGAGTGAGTGCCAGTGAGTGTGAGTGCAGGTGAGTACGAGTTCGAGTGAGTACCAGTGATTGTGAGTACAGGTGAGTGCAAGTGCGAGTGAGTGCCATTGAGTGTGAGTGCAGGTGAATGCGAATGCGAGTGAGTGCCAGTGAGTGTGAGTGCAGGTGGGTGCGAGTGCGAGTGAGTACCAGTGAGTGGGAGTGCAGGTGAGTGCTAGTGCGAGTGAGTGCCTTTGAGTGTGAGTGGAGATGAGTGCGAGTGCGAGTGAGTGTCTGTGAGTGTGAGTGGAGGTGAGTGCGAGTGCGAGTGAGTACCAGTGAGTGGGAGTGCAGGTGAGTGGAAGTGAGTGCGAGTGCGCGTGAGTGCCAGTGAGTGTGAGTGTGAGTGCGAGTGAGTGCCAGTGAGTGTGAGTGAGTGCGAGTGAGAGTGAGTGCCAGTGAGTGTGAGTGCAGGTGAGTGCCAGTGCGAGAGAGTGCCAGTGAGTGTGAGTGCAGGTGAGTGCCAGTGAGTGTGAGTGCAGGTGAGTGCGAGTGCGAGTGAGTGCCAGTGAGTGTGAGTGCAGGTGAGTGCGAGTGCGAGTGAGTGTGAGTGCAGGTGAGTGCGAGTGAGTACCAGTGAGGGGTAGTGGAGATGAGTGCGAGTGCGAGTGAGTGCTGTGAGTGTGAGTGGAGATGAGTGTGAACGTGAGTGAGTGTGGGACCTGGAAAAATTATGGTGAGTGAGTGTGAGTGAGTGTTCTCCCACACTGCCGACCTATGATAAACGCAGACGCTGACGATCCGAGCCTCCGCCAGTGTGGTGGAGCCATCTAGTTAAGGTGGAGTGTACTAGAATACGGTCGAGTGGGACGAGCAGCTGGGGCGGCGCATGCTTTGCAGTGAGGCGCCCGACGTGGAAAAATACTGTGGCGGCGCTGCGATCGAAGTGGATTGGGCCGCATCGAGGTCGCGCCGTTGGAAACTGCTGGCGATACTGCTCCGCAGGATCATTCGTACTGCTTCGCGCGCTGGTATTTGCGTTCAGACCACTAAAATGGTGTTCATAGTTGCATATGACGTATATTTATGCCTAAAGAGTAAATTCCTTTCTTTCTCTTCTTTATTTTATTTTATTTGTAAATGCCGCTCGCTGATTGCGCGTGCATTGCGGCCGCAGTGTCGGCTTTCATTCTACTATGTTATTGTACGGTTCCCTTTGGAGAAGAAATATTTTTCTCGTTCTTCAAGCAGCATGTATCTCTCGTGTGCATTGTTGCGCATATAGTTTTCCATCAGTAGGCCTTGCGAAATACAGACGGAGAAACACATGTAACCTTCCTGCTTGCCGCTACAAACGAGTAAAGCATATCTGCCCTATCCGGCGCCTTGCACTCAGATTTACGGGAAGCATTGTTATAGTTAAAAATCAAAGAGTAAACTGCAGCGCAACATTCCATTCAAGTTTCCGCCTTCCTCGCGTAACAGAAGGTGGTGTAATTGGTATGGGGTCATTTATTGTGGTCGGACTTTGAGCGTCGAAAACGGTTTTAGTTTGTCATTCTATATGCTAATCTTTGGCCGTAAGGCGTACGTAGAATTTTTTTGCAGTCGATGCTTCAAAAAAAAGTTGTCGCAGTTTCACCTGAAAGGTGAAGCATCAATTGCGATAGCAAATTTCTAGAGAGCTATACGGAGTAATGATAGTAGCTTTATCAGCTGTATAAACTTAGACATGCAGCAGCACCGGCAACACGGAGAACTGTTGTCGACGCCGTCGGCGTTTTGCTCGCGTTCGCACAAAATACGTGCGGCGTTGGTGACTGCTGCCGGAGCCTCTGATATAAATAGGCACTTGGTGCCGCAGCTAAACGTCGCCTCCCCCCCCCCCCCTTCACGGTCTTTCGCGCGTCGGAAGAAGGTGCGTTTGCTCTACATCTATTGTAAAGGAGGAAAGAGACACCTACTTCTGCAGCCCTTAAGGGAGCACGGCTGCCCGGCGTACCTCCAGCAGCGGGGCCCACTCCTGCAGGAGTTCCGCCGCCTGGGCCTCCCCTCTGGCAAGAAGGAAGATCTCCTCTTCCCCGGCCGACACCACCTTTCTGCACTTCGAGGCGTCGTGGAGTTCCTTGACTCGTCAGGGCTCTCCGCACGCCTCTAAGGACATTTCTACAAGCGGGAAGGCCTCACGGCCTCCCACCCCACCCCGGGCCTGACCGGCCTGGCACAACACCCCTGCAGACTCTGCAGCACACCAAGGCCTTCCATCTCGGCCTGATACGTGCCGCCTATGCCTGCCGGTTTTGCTTCGCCCAGCCATGGCGACTCCACTCTATCCCTTCTTTCGCTCCCACTTACCCCTCCCCGTTGGCGCTGAGCCGTGCTCCCTCAAGGGCTGCAGAAGATAGTGCCAACCTTTCCCTTTCCCTCAAGAACCACTTATCATCATCAAGGGAGCACGGCGCCGAACGCGCGTTTGTTCTCCGCCGTGGGTTCACTCCCCGTGAAAGCGCGCGTCCCTCGCGCCCTTTCAGTCGCACATACAGCGTTCGGCGGCGCGCGGCGACGATTTCATCTCCATTGACGTCATACGGAACCTCACGGCGACGGCGACGGCGACGGCGACGCCGACGGCAGAAATCTGCTTTGGAGTGTCCATATAATTGCTATCGCAATAAAAGAAAAAAATGCAAAGAAAGAAAGCCTGCGCGGTAGCCTAATTAGTGGATACCGCGTTGCGTTGCTAAACTGGAGCTTGCGGATTCACTTCAGGTCACGGAATTCGACGGAAACGTAAGGGAAAAAGACTCGTGTACTTCTATTTAGGTGCACGTTAAAGAACACCACGTGGTGAAAATTAAACACGGTGCCTCATAATCATATCATTGTTTTGCCACGTAAAACCGAAAAATTTGTTTAAAAAATGAAAAAGCAGGTGGCTGCATTTTTCGGCTTTTTTCTAGAGGTGTAAACAAAATAAATCAGTCTCGAGTCTGATTTCCGAGAAAACCGTGTTACGCTTATCCTATATTTCATACATAAATGTATTACCGTTCCCAAATGTATGACCGCTCAACTCAGCAGCTTGTATATTATAAACGGCTGCTTTCAGTTTTCCGGTGCACAAATAACGACCACATTGAAACAATCAAAGGGACGGCATGTCTCACATACACGGAGAGATATGTGCAGATCTGTTGCATTCGTTAAAGAAGTTAAGTGTGGTACCAAATGGGGCACCCAGTTTTAATGGGTTGCAAACATGGTGAGCCTGTCAAAGTTTTTCGTGTCTGAATCAAGTCAGCAGATTTACAGGCTGCCCCATAATGGGGCGTTTATATTGAATGACAGCTAGGAACTTGTTAAGCAGGACACCTTTTGGCATGTAAAACCCCAGAAAGAAAGAAGAAATTAACACCTGTGCGTTAATTCTATCAGGAACTGCGCCTCTGCGCAACAGCCACGACTCTCCGGCAGCACAATCATACGGAATAACAGTCCTCACTTGCATCGGTCACTCACCTTTAGGCTTCAATAGCGGTGTTATGCGTTACATTCGAACGGAAACGACTATTCGGCGTCGTACGGTATATCCATAACACTTCCATATATATATATATATATATATATATATATATATATATTGTTACGGGGAGTATTTAATTAACCGTGAACGGCTAGCGCTTGCCTAGTCAAGACTGCACAGAGCGCACAGGTTCCAGCAGGTTTTCAGTCCGACAAGAGAGCCTCTGACCCAGCCCCACTACAACGTCTTTGTCTTTGCCATTGCTCGTGACATTATCCCCGGCCGATGAAGCACCGTCCCGGTGCTTGTTGTGATCAAAATGGATTATCACAGTTGTAAAGTTTGAGGCGGGAAAGATGTACGATGTCAGTTCGCGGTGCGGCAGTCGATGAGGTGGATGCCATGGGAGATATCTCATAGGTGACAGGAGTCACCTGGCGCAGCACGCGATAGGGTCCGACGTACCGCGACATTAACTTTTCACACAGGCCGACGCGACGAGATGGGAGCCAGAGAAGGACGAGAGAGCCCGCTGGAAAATCAGTATCCCGGTGTCGACGATCGTAGATGGCCTTTTGTGCGGTCTGCGATGACGTGAGCCGAGCGCGGGCTACTGTGCGCGCGACGAGCGCACGCGTGATGACATCTTGCGCATAGGAAGTCGTGGACGTGGAGGCCGGATCAGAAGGGAGCAAGGTGTCAAAGGGTAGTAAGGGATGGCGTCCAAAGAGAAGATAGAAGGGTGAGTAGCCGGCAGTTTCATGACGCGATGAGTTGTATGCAAATGTGACGAACGGGAGCGCAACTTCCCAATCATGGTGGTCATCGGAAACGTACATGGATAGCATGTCGGTCAGTGTACGGTTTAAGCGTTCGGTGAGTCCATTAGTTTGAGGGTGATATGAGGTCGTGAAGTTGTGATGAGTAGCACATGATCGAAGTAGATCGTCAACCACACGAGACAGGAAGCAGCGACCGCGATCTGTGAGTAGGTAACGTGGAGCACCATGTTGGAGGATGACGTCGTACAGTAGGAAGTCGGCTACGTATGTGGCGCAGCTGGTTGGCAACTCTCGGGTAATTGCAAATCGAGTGGTATAATCCGTAGCGACTGCAATCCATTTGTTGCCTTTCGTGGAAATTGGAAAGGGACCCAGCAAGTCCAGGCCCACTCGATGAAATGGCTCGGCTGGAACGTCAATTGGCTGAAGGAGACCAGCGGGTAGAGTCGCAGGTTTCTTCCGACGCTGACACAGGTCACAAGATGTTACGTAGCGGCGAATGGACCGATAAAGGCCCTTCCAGAAAAAGCGTCGTCGTATGCGATCATAAGTTCTGGAGATGCCTAAGTGCCCGGAAGTGGGGGCGTCATGAAACTGGATGAGGACATCCCTGCGCAGATGATGCGGGACAACGAGCAGGAGTTCTGCGCCGTCGGGGCGCATGTTGCGGCGGTAAAGAACGTTATCCTGAAGCAAGAACATGTTGAGGGAAGGGTCGAGGGTGCCGGATTGCAGACGGTCAATAAGAGAGAGCAAAGATGGATCTCGACGTTGTTCGTCGGCCACATGGGTGAAGTCTGTTATCGCCAAGACATAGGTGTCGGGGTCCGTTTCAGTGGAGTCGGATGGTTCAACGGGATGGCGGGAGAGGCAATCGGCGTCATTGTGTAACTTGCCAGATTTGTACACTACCGAGAACGTGTACTCCTGTAATCGTAATGCCCAACGGCCGAGCCTCCCTGTGGGGTCTTTGAGTGTTGAAAGCCAGCAGAGCGCATGATGATCTGTTATGACCACGAACGGCCGTCCATATAGGTACGGACGGAATTTCGCGACAGCCCAGACAAGAGCTAAGCACTCCCGCTCAGTGATTGTGTAATTCTTCTCCGACTGTGACAGAAGACGACTAGCATACGCTATCACACGGTTGGCTCCGTTCTGTGTTTGGGCGAGGATAGCACCAATGCCATGGCCGCTTGCGTCAGTGCGAAGTTCTGTTCTAGCAGCCGGGTCAAAATGAGCCAGCACAGGTGGTGTAGTGAGGGCAGAAATCAACGACGCAAAGGAAGACGCTTGGTCCGCGCCCCAAGAAAAGGCCGCATCCTTCTTGAGTAGGTCCATGAGGGGTCGAGCAATGTCCGCGAAGTTGAGAACAAAGCGGCGAAAGTAGGAGCAGAGCCCATAAAAGCTGCGTACTTCTTGAGTGGACCGTGGAATTGGGAACTCGCGGACGGCAACGACCTTGTCAGGGTCTGGTTGGACACCAGTAGCGTCGACTAAGTGTCCAAGTAATTTGATCTGGCGGCGCCCAAAGGTACACTTAGACGAATTGAGCTGGAGGCCAGCCCGGCGAAAGATGTCGAGAATGGCCGACAGTCGAGGGAGGTGGCTGTCAAAGCTGGGCGAGAAAACGATGACGTCGTCCAGATAACAAAGACAGGTCGACCATTTCAGACCGCGTAGAAGAGTGTCCATCATGCGTTCAAAAGTTGCAGGAGCATTACACAACCCAAAAGGCATAACCTTAAATTGGTAGAGGCCGTCGGGTGTGATGAATGCGGTCTTTTCGCGGTCGCGGTCATCGACGGCAATTTGCCAGTATCCCGAGCGGAGATCTAGCGACGAGAAATATTTGGCACCATGGAGGCAGTCGAGCGCATCATCAATTCGTGGGAGAGGATACACATCCTTCTTCGTTACCCGATTGAGATGGCGATAATCGACGCAGAACCGCCAGCTGTTGTCCTTCTTTTTCACAAGCACTACAGGGGATGCCCAAGGGCTAGAGGAAGGCTCTATAACATCTTTATCAAGCATTTTCTGTACCTCCTTTTGGATGACTTCGCGCTCAGAGTGAGATACTCGGTAAGGGTGCTTGTGAAGGGGGCTGGCGTCTCCAGTGTCGATGCGGTGGGCCACTACATGTGTACGTCCTAGTGGAATGTTCGCAACATCAAATACGTCCAGGTACGAAAATAGGACACCACGGAGTGCTGCACTTTGGGAAGGTAGGAGGTCGGGGGATATCATTTTGTCCAGAAGTGCCTGGGTTGGCGCCGGTATGGCAGGTTGCGTCGCGGTCTCAGCGTCAGCAGCGAATGCAGAAACAATGCATTCTTCCAAAGGTGACAGTTCTGCTAGTGAAATTCCTTGAGGAAGAACATGGGCCGAAGTAGAAAAGTTGAGGACTGGAAGCACCGTTTTGTTGTTGGCAATAAGCACTACGGTATGGGGAAGTGCGATGTTGCGCGAAAGGATCAGATCTGTGAGGGGAGCGACCACATATTCACCATCAGGGACTGGGGGAAACGGTGACATAAGGACGTAGGTAGCAGCCTGCGCGGGTAGTCGTAGAAACTCCTGGGAACGTAGGCGAGCGTTACTTGATACGCACCTCCACCAAAAAGATGTTACGGGGAGTATTAAATTAACCGTGAACGGCTAGCGCTTGCCTAGTCAAGACTGCACAGAGCGCACAGGTTCCATCAGGTTTTCAGTCCGACAAGAGAGCCTCTGACCCAGCCCCACTACAACGTCTTTGTCTTTGCCATTGCTCGTGACAATATTGTTAGGACGAGGCTGGGGCGACATGCTTGAGGCTTGGCACGAAGGCAGTAACGTCGACGCAGGTCGACGTCTTTATTAATGTTGGCAAGGCATATCCAACAATACAGGGGCTAGCGCGCGCCAGCGCGACTCAACACTCCAGTCCTACATGGCAGCGGGGCAGACACTCACTCAGCTCTCCTCTCCAAGCTAAAGGCGGGAAAGCAGGGGAGAACGCCAGACAGGTGCTGCCATCTGTCGGGCGGCTGGCAAAGTGGACGTGGGAGACTCGGAGGCACCTCACATCCGGCCCCACTTTTATGATCAAAGTCCTCTTTGATTACAAGTGTCAACTAAGGCTAGGCAAAGGGGTGAAAACGCTAGACATCGACAACAGGCAATGTATGGCAATACTAGGCATGAATGGCGAGGCAGGAAAACCGAGGCATATGACCGGCAAATAGCAACAGACGAGGCAAGGCAATAAATGTTCTACATGGATTAAAGTGAAAATCAGGCAATGACAAACTCTAAAGAAATTGCAAGGGGCACAAGCACAGCACTTTTAATAGTCCACTTCATAGTCCTGAAGATGGGTGGGCAGTCTGCGCTGTCTGACTGGGCGCTGATCGTTCAGCGGCAAAGCAGATGATGTTTCTGAGCTACGTGACATACTGCTGGTTGATTGCTGCAGGCTGGGCGGTTCGCACTGCTGAGGGCACGAAGGCGAATCTTGTTCAGAGGACGAAGACAAAGTTGACGCTGTGTCTTCCAGGCACTTTACAGGCAGTGGCGGCACATAACGTTTCAGTTGTGAAACGTGCACTTGGCTGAGCAGTGCCTGGTGGACGGACTGGAAACCTGGATGGCCTAAATGGGGCAGGCGTAAGACGTTCTGCTAGGCGGTAGATGCCTCTGAAGCGAGGGGACAGTCTCTCAAGCCCTTAAAGCACAGGTTGTTGGCGACGGATGCACACAAAATCACCCACACCGAATGTATGCGGACGATGTGTTCTGTCATAGATGTGCTTCCTACGATCTTGAGCTTCGCAATTAGCCATGGCTTCAGTACGATGTGCTTGGACATCTAGAAGACGATCTGTGAGCGAGGAGTTGCTCACTGACCGGTAGCGTTCCGCTGGTAGCCTTGGGATGTATCAAATGGACTAAAGCCAGTGCTTGCATTGAGTGTAGTGTTTCCCGCGAATGCTGCTTCCTCTAACTTAGTTACGCATGACTGATTTTCTGGGGAGGCCTTGCGGAGAACAGATAATAATGAGCCCTTGCTGCTTGCACAACTGGAGAAGAAAAAGTACAGCACTAGCAATGCAAAAAGAGAGGCAAGTCGACATGGACTTCGGCTGTACGGCACGGCGTCGGGCACTAAGTTTATGCAATGTTCCACACCTTTGAAATGGCCCATGTCATCCTCGTCACGAGCAAATGCGAGATGATGATCTGAAAGGGCCGTAGCCAGAGCTACTTGCTGCCTCTCTGATAGGTCCTTTGCAACAAAAGCAGGAGGAAGGTCAGGATGATTTGTTATGGCTACTGTACCTTCTGGAGCAACAGTGGCTTGTTCTGGCAGGCTTTTGCACAAAGGCTTCCAAAGGGGCTCCATTCCTGGGAGAGGTGCTTCTTGGAGACCGCCTGAACATGGCACTTCAGTACAGTGAGCTAGGAAAGACTGCCGAAGAATTACTGTGCATGAGGCACTTGGATACAGTTTCTGGTGCGCCTGTATGACTGTACCAGAGGCCAGATGATGGATTTCGGCTGCATTTGGAGGCTCGAATACAAGTCTTGTATTGCTGGCACGAAACCAATCCTCACCCAGTATCACGGGCAATACATTATTACTGACCACAGCGGCTTCCACTAGAGCTGTTATGGGGCCCACTGTAACCTTCAGGCAGACCGTGCCTTCGGGATGCACACTTGATCCACCAACAACGGCTAGGCGCTTGCGTGTACAGGGCATCAGTGGAAGATTCTTGATTCCAGCCTTGGTCACTATAGTTATCTTGGACCCTGTGTCCGGGAGGGCATCGTAGGAGCCCAAGAGTGCGATGTCAGCTGTAAAGAACGAACACTCCAGATGGGAGCCATGGACGTCTTCCAAAGGGCTTGTGTGCAGCGCAGGGGCTGCTGCATGAAGTGATGTTGAAGCTGTGGCTGGCTGCTGTGTGACAGTCTCTGGCTTTGTTGGGCACTTCGATGCTAGGTGGCCCTTTTCGTGACACTTGAAGCAAACAGCTTCGCTCAATGACTGTCCTGGGCGAAACGCAGGGACACCATAACGTTGTGACAGAGCAGATTACCGAGCTTCCTGCTAAGCAGGCGGTAGATCTGCTATGCGACGGTTATGTGGAAGACTGGCAGCGCGGGACAGGGGCACACGGCTTTGCTTGAAACTGACAACTGTTGAAGGTGCCGCTGAAGGCATTAATGATGCTGAAGAGACTTGTCTGGAAGGCGTAGTCCCGTTATTTTGACTCCGAATAGTCTGCTTAGGACGATCAGCCAGGTTGCTTGCGATCTGCATATGTTGCATTGCCCTGTCAAGCTGGGTGCATATATCAATGAAGTTGGATACTGACGATGGGCGCTGCGTTGCTATACTTGTTGCGGTGCCCGCGCACCGAATGCCGTGCAGGAGATATTCCACCTTCTGAGGCTCCGTCAGTGGTGCTGGACATTTCACGATTACTCGAAGCTTTGCATAGGCATAGTCGCGAAGTGACTGAGAGCTGGACTGTACTTGGGACATAATTTGCTGCTGCCGTTGCAGTAGAGTCAGCTCGTCGGTGAATGCGTCCAGGAAAGCTTTACGCCACGTATCCCAAGTCGGGAACTGCGCGCCAAGAGTCAGGTGCCAGTTTTTCGCAGTGCCTCTCAACTTGCTTGCTGCGATGAGGCGGGTTGTTTCGGGCGACCTCGAAGTTAGCTGCTGCATTCGTTGAAGCTTCTCAATCCACAAACGCGCACTTTGCTTGTGGCAGTTCTCGAACAATGGCAGGGTAGACGATACGTCGGGCATGGTTGTCACTTGCAGCTGTCGCAAGGACGGGGCCTGGTACTGCGGTGACTTTGGCGAAAATCGCACTCCAAATGGTCGCTGGAGGTACCGTGGAGCCTTTACAAAGCTGGGTGTTGTTACAAAAGGCTGTGGTTCCTGTGGCGGCGAAAAAACTTCATGCGTTGGCACGGCTGCGGCGTCGGAAACGAGCGGCTGCGTGGGGTAGGACGGTGGTGGTGGGACGTACGAGGCAGGCGCATACACTTGCGAGGTTGCACGTGGAATTGCTTGACAAACCGTCGGAGTAAGGTGCGAGACAGGGAACTGCACGCTGGTCGAGGAAACTGGCGCTGAGGCCCGTCTCGGTGCTTTCGGAATCGCTGCACGAGCTTCCTCCAGGCACGCTGTCAAACGTTGAATCAGGTCGTCTCTCGACCCGGTAGCATCGATTCCGCGGCGAATGAGCTCAGTTTGCAGAAATTCCGTGCTGAAGCATGCGACGGTGGCAGCGTCGACTTCGGCCCAATTCAATCCCGGCATGGCGCTTACTTGGCGGGAGCAAGGAGGTAGACAATTGCGGCGACTAGGCGGGCTTGGCGGGAGCGGCGGCACGGCGTGAGCGAACGGCGAGGCGAGATTCTTTGTCAACTGCCCCAAATGTGAGGGCGAAGCTGGGGCGAGATGCTTGAGGCTTGACACGAAGGCAGTAACGTCGACGCAGGTCGACGTCTTTATTAATGTTGGCAAGGCATACTCAACAATACAGGGGCTAGCGCGCGCCAGCGCGACTCAACACAACATTCCTACATGACAGCGGGGCAGACACTCACTCAGGTCTCCTCAGTCCTCTCCAAGCCAAAGGCGGAAAAGCAGGGGAGAACGCCAGACAGGTGCTGACATGTGTCGGGCGGCTGAGAAAGTGGACGTGGGAGTCTCGGAGGCACCTCACAATATATATATATATATATATATATATATATATATATATATAGGTTCTGCCGGCTATGCATATCATTTCCTGCGAATGCGAGTTTTCCGTGCAGTATTTACTAATAAGTGTGTTACTGCAAACACGTGCGCTTATTCCGATCGGGAGTTCTCACTATTTCAATAAGACCATTTAGAATATTTGTTATTTCTTCTCTTACATATATATCGTTAATATAGATGTCTATGTACCCTTTGATTTAATTACCTAGAAATACATTGGTCATTCCTCGCGCCACGCAGTTAATAAACCTGGTTTATTTCGCTCTAATATTGTTTTCTTCGATCATTGTCCCTGATCAATATCCATCAACAAGAAGCGCGCGTAAAAGACATGATATCAATAATAAAATTTCTTGCGTAGCTTCATGTTGCAGAGATACTAGTTACTTTTAGAAGACAGTGGTAAAAACAGAAGTTCACCTCGCTAGAACTACTTTTGGTACCGGCCGCCAAGAGTCATGGGCGCACCAAAGCAACTAAAACATAAAAAAATATGTACTGCACAGACGTTCTGCGAGAAAAAGTGGGCGTCTGCCAGCGTTCGCTACCGGCCGTCAAAAGTCATGGGCGCACCAAAGCAACTAAACCATTAAAAAATGAACTGCACAGACGTTCTGCGAGAAAAAGTGGGCGTTTGCCAGCGTCCGCGTAGCGAACGCGCGCTCGCTAGAAGACGCCCTTGACAACGACATGAAACTTGAAGACGTCGCTTTGTATAATCAATGCCTCAAATATATATGTTTGGCAAAATGGTGTAAACACAAATTTGCAGTTGAAATAAAACACTTTTTTAAAAGCGTACTATGCGTAATCGATCTCGGCGCCCGCAGCGCAAGTACGTTGAATACTCCGCGGAGCGCATGTCCGCCCCAATCCAGTTCGCCCGCAGCGCCCTCGCACAATTTTTCCACACGCGGCGCCTAAGCGGGAGAGCGCCGTTTGGCCCACTCGGCGACAACTTTCCTTGACAGCACTAGAGTGACCTATAAATATGACCTTATAGAATTTGGGAGAGTGTCCAAAGCGCCGGCTCCAGTGAGGGCCTTTTTGTGTGAACTGCCGCGCCGCGCCGCTGCTGCTCCGGACCCGTGGGCTTTTCGCGCTCGCGAAGCGCGCGGGAAGCGAGGGTCGTCTGCTTCGCGCTGTAGTTTTTTGCGTTCATTTTCAACGCAAAGCACTTAAACTCTATTTAACTTCAGTAGTGTGGTGCTCCATGGAGCTTACCCATCTTTAAGCGTTTCTTTGTGCTTGGGCAGCAAGATAATGCAAAAACTAACGGATCAAACTCATCAGCGCGGCCTAGCTCCGGCGCTAGAGTTCGGGAACGGTATTACGGTAACAGTGTGTACGTAGAAACGCGCTAAGTTAGCCCGAGCAAGGAAAGAACATAAAAAAGGAACATTATTCGCATGGGTACGTGGGCAGTAGCACCATGCTTGCAATAATAAGAGTAACGAAAAAAGTAAATTACTCGGGCAGTCAAGTGAAATACTTACGTGCGTGCAGTGACCGCTTCGCTCACCATTACGCGCTTTTCGCTCTCGGTCAGTAGTGGTTTACAGCTATATGCATATGTACTTATTCGAATATTTTAGCCACGACAATATTTTATTATGAACAGAGCAGAGTGAGAAGTTGTAAGGGAAGCAAGAGAAAGATCAAAGACGGCTCTAACGCCGCAATATTGTTGGCTTATTTCGCTTCAGAGATTGCGTACACGAACAATTCTTGCTGTACGCTATCTCTTCAATACAAACTTCGCGCATGATGTACCTTAAGGTTCACCGTGAGCGAAGTTTTTTCAAATTCAGACATTCGAAAGAAAAGCCATTGGATCCAGCCAATATAGCTAAACAAATATTTTTTTTTCTACATTGAAATGAATTGATAGCTACTACTGGCCTAGCCATTTACTAATTTATTATGTAAAAGTTATTGCTGCAATAGCCTTGTTTTAATAATCCGTGATCCTCTCTGAAATTACCAACATATAACTTCTCATTATAACATAGATATTGCCTAACGTGTGATTTTTTACGTAAACTAACAAGCATTCATGGCGCGTGACGATGTTTATGCTTGCATTATATTGAGTGAAAAATCGTCTTGAAAATTACTGTCTTTGATGCACTACAAATATCGCCATTGATTCTACATATCCCTAAAATTGTTACCTTCAATAACAGCAAAAAATGAAAAGTTTATGTTCTGGTGATTTGTTGCCTCTTTCATTACGTAAATATAAGTACGTGGTTATCGATCAGTAAATATATTTGCTGTGTACGAACCAGCGAGCATACACTATAAATATTCCTAAAGTTACTTTCATGTTACAATTTGCTTAGTGTTTGCGCTCTTCCAACACAAGCAGGCGAAAGACGTACGAGTTGCACATACGTAATCCATCATGCTCGTTTTCTGACACTTGCTCGTAATTATGAAATGAGGCATACGTATACAATGTTACACTGTTAGCGTTTCATTTATTTTGGTTTGTCTTGTTTTTTCTGTTGTTTTTTTTTGCCGCGTGCATTTCTCGTGTACCCTTTACCTACACGCCGTGGTAGCTTAGTGGCTTTGGTAGGTTGGACTGCTAAGCTCGAGGCCGCGGGTTCGATTCCCGGCCACGGCGGCTTACATTTCGATGGAGTCGAAATGCGTAAAACACCCGTGTATATAGATATAGCTGCACGTTAAAGAACCCCAGGCAGTCGAAATTACCGGAGCCCTCCAAAACGCCGTCTCTCATAGCCATACTGTGAATTTTGGGTGTAAAACCCCAAAAATTATCATTACTATTATTACCCTTTGCCTGTGCTCTCAGTTCTTCGTGATATATGGGTAAGTTCGACACGTTGAGATCGAGATTGGCATTCAACACGTTCTTATCATCACACACACAACATCAGAGCGATTTCTGGGCGAAAAATTCGGGTTTGCACCACACGTCATATTGTTATCGTTAATCATGAGGTGAGTGCATGTATGTCAAGTTACTAATGCCATGGCCCATCAGTCATCTTAGTCACACATTTGTGCCTTTCCACACTAACTTTAGCATATATACCAAGCGAACGAGCCGCGCGAGTTACGCGATTTGTATTTATTTTTGGTACCGCGCATCGGCCAACAGACACATTCCGCTTCCCAAGAGCCCAGTTAAGGATTTCGCCTTAATAAAGAAACTACAGAGCACGGTATGCATTCTTATAAAGCAAATCGAATGCACGAAATAAAAGAAAGGAAACGATAGGGTGTAAAAGCGTTAGCATGAGCTAGCCATATCTGCTGCGTTCTCTTGGTTATTATTGCGGTCTCCAGATTATTTTCTTCTGCAGCACTTTCATGTTGCTCATTCCACGCATAACTAAATGAAGTAAGCGCGCGGAATGCGTTACTCAAACAGCCGTGTAAGCGCGGACCAAGCGAGCTATAGAAGGATATAGACAAAATACCCATATTCACAGCCGGCAAACGCGTTCTCTGTGCGGTGAGTCACTGCGGTACTACCTTGCGGTGACGTGGTACTTAATATATCCCAAATTATCGCGATGTTAGCTAATAGCAACCAAAATATCAGGCTCGTAGCAGACGCCCGCCGCCTTGGCGCGGCTTCCGCAGCGGAAAGAAGCCCACGATGATGATAATGATGATGATGATTTATTGGCATCCCCTTTGAAACGGGGTGGCGACAAATAGTCACCTAGCCTGCTTGATTTAATCAGGTATACTACACATGTTCTTTATCTAGCATTTTTGTATACCCCCCCTCTCATTATCTTTCTTTTTCAAAAATTTAGCTTGTACCGCTGCCTATGATTTTAAGAGATCAGGTCGTATCCATCTTTTCCCTGCTTTTTTTCCACCAGTACTCTAATTGTCCCTTGCTGATCTCTACGGCTGATCTGTTTATGTTTCCTTCCACTTTAAACCCAAGCGCTTCTGGGAGTTGCACGTTACCTACGGTTCTCGCTGGGTGGATCCCGTCGCATTCCATTAGGATGTGCTGAGTGGTCTCTGGATCTTTACTGCAGCATACACATGTCTCATCTAGTTCCGAATATTTGTTCCGATATGTTTTCGTCCTTAGGCAACCGGCTCGAGCCTCAAATAGCAAGGCACTGCCCTCTGTGTTATCGTACAGATTTTCCCTTCTAATTTCTTTCTTCTCATTCTTGTAAATCTCCATTGTCCTTTCTTTCTGATGACCCCTGGTTGTCTATTTACAGTTTCGATTATCCTATACTTGGTTGCCAACTTCCTTGACCTCTTCCTCCATTCTGTGTCCACGCTTTTCATGTATAGATACTTGTGCACTTTAGCCGCCCATTTATTTTCATCCATGTTCCTGAGCCTTTCTTCAAAACTAATTTTGTTTGTGCTTCTCTGACTTTAAAAGAGGCCCAACCCATGTCTCCATGCACTGCCTCATTTGTCGTATTACCGTGTGCTCCCAAAGCCAACCGGCCTACTGATCTTTGGTTAACTTCCAAACCCGCCAATATATCCGATTTTAAGCATATAATGTCATTTGCGAATGTTAGCGCTGGCACCATTACTCCTTTCCAGATTCCACGCACCACCTCATACTTATTGTGGCCCCACAGTGCTCTGTGTTTCATTAATGCTGCATTCCGCTTCCCCTTTATTTTCAGATTATCTTGGTGGTTGCTTGAGTAATTCTTTCCTTCGTTTATGTGTACGCCGAGGTACTTATATTGCTTCACTATGGGTATTACTTGCTGTTGAATTGACACCACGAAGTTACTCGTGTGTTCATTAAAGATCATAATCCCTGATTTCTCTGTGCTAAACTTAAGGCCTAGATTTGTCGCTGCGTTCCCACAGATATTCGCAAGTATCTGTAAATCTTTTTTATTGTCCGCTAGTAGCACAATGTCGTCTGCGTACATCAATCCAGGGACCTTCTGTTGCACCATTTGTCCATTACGCATGTAGGATAAATCAAAACCTAATTCGCTGTTTTCCAGTCGTCTTTCTATGCCCTTGACGTAAAGCGTGAACAACAATGGTGACAGAGGGCATCCTTGCTTCAATCCTTGGTGAATTCCCACCATTTCATTTCCTTTTCGGCCTTCCCATGCGACTTGTACTTGGTTGTCTCGATATATCTCCCTCAGCAGCTCCACGAAATCGTCATCTATGCCTTCGTATTGAAGAATATCCCACAACAATTCCCTGTCTACGTTGTCATAAGCTCCTTTAATATCTAGAAATGCTACCCATAAAGGTCTTTTCTGAGCTACTGAAATCTCTATGCACTGAGTTAGTACAAACATGTTGTCTTCTAAGCGTCTGCCTGGCCTGAACCCATTCTGTAGTTCCCCCAATACACCGTTTTCCTCCACCCACTTCGACAGTTCTAATTTTATGGCTTGCATTGCCATTCTATATATACGGGTCCGGTACAGCAGCGCCGCGGCGCGGGAGTCCACACAAGAAGGTCCTCGCTCCTCCCATGCATTCGCGCGGCGCTTTGGACACTCTCCCATATTCTAGGTCACTCTAACCACGACCTACTGGAACTACAGACCTGCACAGATGTGCGGCTTCTATGGGAGCAGCTTGCGCCCACTTTTGTTCAACCGGTGGCCATAGGGGGCGCTTTTATAACCTGTTCGTCTGTACGATAACACTGTACGATAACCGTTATAATCTGTACGATAACACAAAGGGCAGTGCCTTGCTATTTGAGGCTCGAGCCGGTTGCCTAAGGACGAAAACATATCGGAACAAATATTCGGAACTAGATGAGAAATGTGTATGCTGCAGTAAAGATCCAGAGACCACTCAGCACATCCTAATGGAATGCGACGGGATCCACCCAGCGAGAACCGTAGGTAACGTGCAACTCCCAGAAGCGCTTGGGTTTAAAGTGGAAGGAAACATAAACAGATCAGCCGTAGGGATCAGCAAGAGACGATTAGAGTACTGGTGGAAAAAAAGTAGGGAAAAGATGGATGCGACCTGATCTCTTAAAATCATAGGCAGCGGTACAAGGTAAATTTTTGAAAAAGAAAAATAATGATAGGTATACAAAAATGCAAGATAAAGAACATGTATAGTATACCTGATTAAATCAAGCAGGCTAGGTGACTATTTGTCGCCGCCCCGTTTCAAAGGGGATGCCAATAAATCATCATCATATCATCATCATCATCGTCTGCTACTCGGCGGGTGGCTGGGCGGCGTTCGAATGTGTGCGCCTGCTCTTCTGTAGCGGGCTGCTGGCATATGTGACAATTTCTTACGAAGACAACAGCTAGTATGTCAAAACTTTTTAACTGTACTCATTGTAGTGGTATGTAATAACACGTAAAATAGTACACGAATTCTTTCTCGGTTTGCCATTATGCGGAAATTTCGCGCTGCTCCACACAAGAAAAAAAAAACTAACTGATCGAGTGATTGTTTACGTGTTTGTTCGGCCCGTCAAATATGCATCGCAAAGCTTTTATGAAACTGTGAAAACTGATGCTAGAGTCCTTGCTTTGTTCTGCTTTACATGATGGCACACATCAGTATAACATAATGTGATCGTTTACGTTATCCCATCTGTAATTAACTCAAGCAAGCTGCATGTAACTAAGGCTGAAGTTACATGCCTTCTGCAGCGTCTGCAGATTACGCAGTTTGTGTGTGGTCTGCGTATACATATCGTCTGCGTGATTGTTTAAATTTCCTTGTTCATATCAATATATCAAGTTCTTTATTATTGTATTTCATTATTACTTCATTGTACTATATTTTATCCTATGAATATTCTGGTAATCAGATTTTTCCTCCTTCTGCGAAGGCAACGGGAAGAAATGTTATCATCTGCCGGCTGTACTCGTTTTTCTTTCTTGCTCCGCTCTTCCTAGAGTATCTCGTGATTGAAATGAGAAGCAATCATTTGCAAATTTTGTTTTATTTTTTATTTTCGGGAATTTATGCATTTGCAAAAAATGTAAACGATCTGGGGCTGCCGAAATAGCGGCACGAGCGCTGGAACAGATCGCAGAAGCAGACGACAGCGAACAGGTTATAACTAGCGCCACTCTGCTCGTACGTTCTATCCCTAGCGGCAAAAGGGGTGAACTAGACCAGGCGTGCTGGAGCAGGGAGATCTGTGCAGGTCTGTAGTTCAGTAGGTCGTGACTCTAACAGCACTGTGGAGGCTACAGAGCGGAACCGCCTGCATGCGCGCGTGCCAGTAAATAGCACCTATTTTATTTTGTGATTCTAAGAGTTATTTGTCCCTAATAAATAAAACTTTCTTAATAATAAGTATAGAACAAGTATGGGAAGCTGTTTATGGAAACAAACTTATCGTGCGTCTTAATTTTTTTTTCTTTTTTTATTTCTTGGACGGCACCACGTTTTCCGCACGCCTGTTGCTTGTAGGGTTTCCAGATTGGGCTATTAATAGCCACATTGGACTACTTTTTACGCGGCTTGGCGTCGAAAATTCCGACTTGGCTACATGGCTATATTTGGGCTATTTTTGTATTAAGGACTTCCGGAACCCGGGGACCACGTCATCACTGACAAAATTTGGGTACGCCGGTTTATGGAAACCCAAAGCTCATTTCTGGTAAAAAGTTATGTAGGCAGTCTCGAAGGCTGTGTTTTTAGGCAATGTCGGCACTGAGTGGATGGCGTTAAGCCATCGCTGCCGTGTCTTTCCAGACTAAGCTCTCTTTTTGTTTTGGTTTCGGCGCCATGTGCTGCCGCTTCACGCGTGGTTCAGTAAGAAAACCGTTCTCAAAACTAAGCATGGGCAAGTGGGCGAAATAAAGCCGTGCATATAAGAAGGAATGGGAGAAGGACGCCTCTTTCAAAGGTTAATTTTACTTTATGCGCATATTCGGCAAGAAATTCGGCAAATTTGTTATTCTATTACAGAATGTCCGAAATTCATTCCGCATGATCGAAGGCAACTCTTGCATCTACAAAGCATAAAGCCATTCAAAATTTTAAATATTGCAGTTGAGAATGAGGATGTGTTAAGGTAGGGTCAAGGTCTTGCGTGAAGGTCCCACATGATCACGAACTTCGGCACAGGCACGAGCGCACTTCGTGCTTGCGGTGGACGCACTTTTTGCTCGTTGGTCGTCTGCCGTTATCTCGATCGGTAGCCACCCCACGGTGCGCGTGGAGGACCGCTGCCGTTCCGTCCCCTCTTGCCTTTATAGTCTTTGGAAATACACAGATATTGCCCAATGCCGGCCCACCGACTTTATTGAAGGAAGCATAATCGAATGCGCTATAGGAGATTTATTGCGTTTCCTTTTTGCATAAGCAAGAACGCACGTGCGCCATTTTCACTTAGTGTGATGTAGTGACGGTAACGGAGGGTGCGCCAGCCTGGTCGAGCCGAGTGTGCTCGCGAAGAACGAGTTATCAGAGTGCACGGGCTCGTTTCCTTTACTGTTTTGTGCCCCGGCGGGCTGACTACCCGTAAAATGAGTATTTTTGGAACGTGAGATTGCTTTCACTAGGTTTAACAAAAGTGGTTGTCTATGATAAAAAAACAGGTAAATGAGCATGAGGTATTTTCTTTTATTGCGATAGCAATTATGTGGGCACTCCAAGCGCATTTCTACCGTGGTTGTGGTCTTCGCTGTGAGGTTGTGGTCGTCACATGATATAGCCCCCATTCTAGTCCATATCTATAATACCTCTATTGCTGAAGGCATCTTTCCATCAAAAATGAAGATTGCTAAAGTCGTTCCAATATACAAGAAGGCAGACAGGCTCAATATACAAAATTATCGCCCCATATCACTTTTGCCTCACTTTTCTAAGGGACTTGAAAAAATAATATTTATTCAGTTATCATCCTTCTGTGAAAAACATCGCATTATCAGGAAAGCTCAGTATGGCTTTCAAAAAAAAAAAAACAAATCAACACAGTTAGCACTTCTAGACCAGAAAGACCATATACTGCAAAATTTTGAAAGGAAGCTACTGACAATAGGTATATTTATAGACTTTACTCAGGCCTTCGATCATATTAACCATAACTTATTATTAACAAAACTTGAGACGTATGGTATCAGGGACCTCCCACTGCAGTTAATTAAGTCATATTTAGGAAAAAGACTGCAATATGTGCGCATAAGTAAATTTAGGTCGTTTCCTGGAGAAATAAAAACAGGAGTTCCGCAAGGAAGTATTCTTGGTCCCTTGCTTTTTAATTTATATATAAACGATGTTGTTCTGATCTATCCGAAGGCAATATTCGTCATATATGCAGATGATACTAGTGTGTTTATTTCAATCGGCATGTTATACTAGTTTAATAAATAGCGCAAACGAGTTTCTCCAGAGCATGTCCACATGGTCTACAGAAAATTATCTAAAAATAAATTCAAATAAGACAAAAGCCGTAATTTTTTATGCGAAAGGCACAAAGATTCCACAAAGCCACACTTTAGAGATGAATAAAGGGAGCATAGAAATAGTCAACGAAATTAAAGTATTAGGTACATACTTCTCTAGTACGCTAAACTGGGATCGACAGGTAGACTCTGTAGTACAAAAGCTTAGCCGTATCACAGGAATGCTAAAGAGGAACAGATATCGTCTACCAACATCCGTAAAAATATTAATTTACCACACATTATTTGCATCACACATTAATTATACACACCTTGTGTGGGGCACAACAACTGAATCTAACCTCAGGAAAATACACTTACTACAGAAAAAGATCATAAGTATCATAGCAAACGTGCCGTACCACAATCACACTGAGCACCTCTTTAAACACTACAACATACCCACAATATATTCCCTATATAACCGCTCTCTCCTTCGTATATGGCACTCAAACTTAAGCTCTGAAAACAGCGTATTTAATGAAATTGCTTGTCTGCAAAAAAATACAGCTACCTATATTACCCGTCATGGAGAATATTGGTCTATACCCCCTTCAAGAACCAACTATGGCTTGCAAATGACGAAAAATAAATTACCCAGACTGCTTAATTCATTTCATGACGCTGGCATTGACATCATTAACATAACACGGTCCGAACTGTTGTCACTTATCCGAACCTTTTCCTAATTAATTAATTAAGCATAATTTCTTTTTCACCTGTATTAACATATGCGCATTGTTACATGTTTGTAATGACATAATTTTTACTCATCGTATTCCTTCTCCTAATTATTCCAATATAATTCTAGCACCATTTCTTTGCACCTTTAATTATGCGCCGTCAATTGTACGTAATTTTCACTTTTATTTACCTATTGCCTAGTGTATGTAATGTGAAGGTGTGTACTATCTGCATTGTTTGTACTTGCCATTGTCCAATTTCCTTGTACCCCTATTGAAAATTATCTTGAATTGGTTATTTATTGTACTTTCCAATTTATATGTAACGTTTCTGCATATGGTTCATTGCGCGACTCACTGCCACCATGTAACACGGGGGCTAAGGGCACCTCAAGCTGCCTCACTGCAGCTTTTATCTTAGCCCCTGCAATTGTATTTTGAGCAATGGAAACAAAGAAAGAAAGAAAGAAAGAAAGAAAGAAAGAAAGAAAGAAATAAATAAATAAATAAATAAATAAATAAAGTTCAAACACGGTAACATCGTCGCCGCGCGCGTATGCATTGTCTAGTGGAATTACATTTCTTTGTTGTTGTTTTTTTCAAGTCCCACTGAAGGTAAGGTACACAGCCCCCCTCGGTAACTTGGCAACACACGCATTCGTGCCTGCATTCAATGAAACTTACGCACACGTTTTCAGATTGCACGAATCATGCCAGGGAATCCCTGTTTAAAAATTGCACAGTTCAACGCTTCGATACTAATCGCACCTGGGTTATTGCCAGAGCCGTAATCCAGGTGGCAATTGAAATTGTAAACTTTAATTCACCTCTTCTGCTACGGGCCAGCAGGTCGTTCTGTTTTTGCACTATTGCAGTCACAACTGTCCCTTCTTCGCCCGAGGAAAATGCAAGAATGTTTCAAGTTTTCTCCAGAGTCCAGTGTGTCTCTAAGCGGTAGCATTTGCTAACTCAGCGTCAAGCTGCTTTCGAGTAAAAAATACAAAATTGAGAAAGAGAGAGAGCGGGATAGAAATAACATGCTAATTTTATGAATCAAGCTTAGGAAAGGCAACACAATTCTAAAATGCATTGAGCTCGGGCCGCCTCATGGGCACTCGATCGTGACCAGTCAAAGCTGATCCTAGAGGCTGGAGCTGGCAGTATTTTGCCCGAAACTTATAGAAAATTGCCTCGAGTAAAGCGACGTGTCAACTAAAGTTAGCTCACAACGTGGCTCAGTAAATACTGATAGCGTCATGAATCAATCGGAAACGAAATACTTCAGCTCGTTGTAACAATAAGTGGTGTCTAAACCCATGTCTGTGTGGCAGCTCTCACTAGAATTATTTACGCAGATCTTGAGGTCCACTGTTGTGCTGGTTGCATGCGGCGGAAGTAATTTTGGAGCCGGAAATACGCGGTAAACCATCTGCACCATCTATAAGACACCTGCAGAACATCATCAAACTTTTGGCTATGTTTTTGGCTACTTTTAGGTCACAAAAAATTTGAGTCTGGCTATCTTCGGGCTACACTTTGAGATCATTTGGCTATTTTTTGTTGGGGCCATCTGGCAACCCTAGCTGCTTGCTCTCGCAGAAAACATGGCGTCCCCGGTGCCGGCGGTACCGTGTGTGGCCACAAACTCTCCTTTTTGTTCTCCGAGGAGGCTATACTCCAAGTGTGACAAGAAGTGGGTCTCCAAACAAACCAAGCAGGTTATCTGCAATGTCTACGCTGGAGTAAGCCGCCGTCAGCCCGAGCTGTCGACGAATTCTCTGTGCCGGACTGTCGCCGAGCTCACCGGAGTGAGTATGCGAACGGCAACTCGAATCAAAGCTGAAGCTCTGCGGGCCCCACACTCCTCGAAACGGGATTTCTCGGGCGAAGCTAAGAAGCGCGTGACCGCCAAGCCGAGGCTGTTGCGTTACGGCATGTTTCCGTTGGCAGCACTGCGGCGCAAAGTGCACAGCTATTTCATGCGCAATGAACTGCCTACGTCCGAGGAGCTACGCAACGAGGTGATCAGCGACCCTGACGTGGACATGCCGACGATCAGCACTCGCACGATGCAATGAATGCTGAACGACTTGGGGTTCGTCTTCCGAAAGAGAAAAAGGAATTCCGCATTGCTCGAAAGAGGCGACATCGTTGCTAGGCGTTGAAAGTACCTCCGAACAATCGGAGAAATGGTGAGGCAGCAGCGGTAAGTTCTTGCGTTCTTTTAATTTCTGCAAACTTTCGTTGCGCGTGCCTGTTGGTAAAAGTGTAGACGCGAATGGTGAGCATGCGTGTGTGCCTAACGGTGAGCGAAAACGAGAGGTATGCTTTGCATCAGTGATCGCCAAACGTGTGCTGTTTACGCGAGTGATCAAAAGCCTTACATAATCCTAACTTAAGTCGCAGCGAAATTAATGTAGCCGTTCATGTTTGCGCTTGTACGGTGGAAAATAGTATCAGCCGAGGATGCGATGATCTGTGCCGAAGATGTAACTGAGCGTTTCGCTATTGCAGGATTTTCCGTCGCATTGTTTTGCGAAGATTTACTGCCCTTTTTTTCCGCGTAGGAGCAAGGAATCTAAATGACTTGAAGAAAAGAAAAGGTACTTTTATTCAGCGAATATGCTGTGCACATATAATTGGGGATGTCGTTTCATTAGCTTTTATGAGCAGCCTGAAACATTTTTTGTAAACATTCGCTTCAGTCGTTCTCAGGGGAAGTTTTGCCTGCTCATCTTTGTTATATGTGTTCACATGGGTTTTGTCAGTGGATTCTTCGCGCTGTAACAGAGGCATAACCTTGAATCAAGGCCGCTGGTTTATTAATGGGCTGTTGCCAGTAAAGGTAAGTTCTGAACTATACGATTGTTTTCTTTTACAGGCCCATATACTACCTTGATGAGACCTGGGTAAACGCTGGCCACACTAAGGAGACCGTATGGACAGACACCAAAGTGATGTCCCGGCAAGGCGCATTTCGTCAAGGCTTCTCAACGGGTCTCCGTGCACCGAGCGGTAAAGGGGGACGCCTAATTGTTTTGCATGCTGGCAGTGCGGAAGGCATTGTTGATGGAGCCGCCCTAGTGTTTCGTGCCAAGAAGGGCGCTGGTGATTACCACACAGAAATGGATGCTCCGCGTTTTCAAAAAAAAGTGGTCGCAGTTTCACCTGAAAGGCGAAGCATCAATTTCAATAGCAAATTTGTAGAGAGCTGTACGGAGTAATGATAGTAGCTTTATCAGCTGTATAAACTTGAACATGCAGCAGCACCGGCAACACGCAGAACTAATGGCGACGCCGTCGGCGTTTTGCCCGTGTTCGCACAAAATGCGTGCGGCGTTGCTGACTGTTGCCGGAGCCTCTGATATAAATAGGCACTTGGTGCCGCAGCTAAACGTCGCCTCCCTTCCCTCCCCCCCTCCCCACACGACCTTTCGCGCGTCGGAAGAAGGCGCGTTTGCTCTACATATATGGTGATTGTAAAGGAGGAAAGAGACGCCTACTTCTGCAGCCCTTAAGGAAGCACGGCGCAGAACGCGCGTTTGTTCTCCGCCGTGGGTTCACTCCCCGTGAAAGAGCGCGTCCCTCGCGCCCTTTCACTCGCACATACAGCGTTCGGCGGCGCGCGGCGACGATTTCATCTCCGTTGACGTCATACGGAACCTCACGGCGACGACGACGGCGACGCCGACGGCAGAAATCTGCTTTGGAGTGTCCATATAATTGCTATCGCAATAAAATGGTTTGTTGAACAGTTTCTACCAAACATCAAGCCACGCAGTGTGATTGTGATCGATAATGCGTCGTATCACAGTGCTCAAGTTGAAAAGGTGCCAAGTTCATCATCAAGAAAAGCCGAGATCCAGTGCAGGATGAAATCGGAAAGTATCCCTTTTTCTGATGACCAATTGAAGAGCAAACTGCTGCAGCTCGTTAAGCAGCATAAGCACATGTTCCTTGCTTACCAGATTGACACACTTGCCAGCGCTGCCAGTCATGAGGTTGTGCACTTGCCTCCTTACCAATGCGAGCTCAATCCAATAGAGCTCGTGTGGAGCCAGGTCAAAGGCTATGTTGCTTCGAAGAACACTGACTTCAAGATCGATTCAGTCGAGAAGCTGCTGCTGGAAGGAATCGCAGGTGTGACCCCGCAGAACTGGTTCCGAGACTGCACTCGCGTGATAAGGCTTGAGGCTGAGGCATGAGAGCGGGATGGCATTATAGACAGCCAAAGAGAAAGTCTCATAATTTTTTTGGGCACAGATTCGAGTACTTCTAATGAGTCGAGCAGCTCTGACATGAGCGGAATTGATGAACTGCCGTGAGCATCTCAATGTGTGCTTTTTCAAAGCTTCAACCAAAGGATTACACGCGTGCTTAACCAGAAACTGTGATATCGCTTTTGAGGTCCATCAGTCACTGCTATTTATATACACTTTTGTTGCTTATTGACTTCATTTTAATTTAATCTGCTGATCTCTCTATGTTTCGTTGCACTTCGTTTATGTTCTGGTTACGTTACCGTGATGTGATAATTGTTGGGATATTGTGTGCCAAAACGACAATGATTATGCGACATGCCGTGCTAGAGGGTTGCACAAGTTTTGACCACCCGGTGTTGTTTAACATGCAGCGAAGCATATATACACGGGCGTCTGGCATTTCTGGTCCATCGAAATGCCACAGGCTCGAACCTGTGCTTTTTGTGTCAGCGGCCGTGTACTGTGCACTGTACTGTCACGGCGGCTGTGATGTGATGATGTATCACGGCCGTGAACATTTACATTATACGCTGCATCAGCGAGAACCACATTTCTTAGTTGAGGATTGAAGTGCTCAAAAGTGTGTTCATTTTTCTGTGTGATCTCATGCCAATAGTGTTTGATGCCTTGTTTCATTGCTGTATCAATGGGACCTGAAAGTGTGATACCGCTTCTTGTCATTGTTTTGTTTTTCATTCACTCATTTCCTACTGTATTCTATCGTGTCATTCTTCGTTATCAATGTGTTCCTGCTCTTACCTATTTTCATTTGTTTATTATAAATGGTTCTTATGGCAAGCAATGCTAGCAACGAGTTATGGCTATCACGTTCTGTGCCACAAGCGCAAAAATGTTATGTTGACAGAGTTCCAGCAACGAGTTATGGTTATGTTCTGGTCACAAGTGCAAAATGTTATGTCGACATGGAGTGCCAGCAAAAAGTTATGGCTATCACGTTCTGTGCTACAAGTGCAAAAATGTTATGTTGACATAAAGTTCCAGCAACGAGTTATATGGTTATGTTCTGGTCTGAAGTGCAAAATGTTATGTCGACATGGAGTGCCAGCAAAAAGTTATGGCATCACGTTCTGTGCCACAAGTGCAAAATGTTATGTTAATAATAATTGATGGGGTTTAACGTCCCAAAAACCACGATATGATTATGAGAGAGGTCGTAGTGGAGGGCTCCGGAAATTTTTACCACCTGGGGTTCTTTAACGTGCACCTAAATCTAAATACACGGGCCTAGAGAATTTTCGCGTATGGCTGGGATGCAATAAAAGATATGAACTGTTTTTATGCATTCTTTATTTTTTTCTACCAATAACAATTGGTAATATGGACAATACCTGTTACATACTGCATGCACAGGGATGGAAAAGACATCGACGGCCATCACACTACATGAAGGTGCTTGACCAGCGAATCTTGATAAAAGAATCTGTATCAGTCTCTATTCAATTAATCGTAAGCTCTCTTAAAATCTTCCAATTCAGCGGCATCATGGTACTTGCGTATTTTAGCTGCGGTGTGTGCTTGGCGACATTCGTCACCTTGCATAGTTTGCATAGGTATTATATTGTCACGGGGTCGTGACGTTGACGAAGGCAGCAGTCGGCCGGTAAACGGAAAGTCAGATTACTGCAATACACACTGGCACTGATAGCGGCGAGTACAGCATCGGCCGTGGAAAAGCTGATCATCGTGGGACTTGCCGTCTTTTACACATCACGCATCGAACTTTCCAGCCTTGTCACTGGTGGCCACGCAAACTCTGAAATAAGCTTGACTGTTCGCGTCTTGCGCGCAATCTTAATAAAACGATCTACTACAATTGTGAAGCTTCTCGAACACTGAGGCGCAGTCTGCGCCGATCATTGCTGACAGTCTTTGTGGGCGTAAACTGAATACAGCAAAACTGAAACAAGACACGCGCGTGGCAGGATCCTGCCGCAACCGGCCTTCCATTTCGCCTGTACCAGGGCTTAATACTGTAAACGTTGTTAACATTCGATCACGTGTGGCGCGTACCCGTATATCCTGGGCTGCCACACTTTTTGTTGACTGAACACGGAACCTAAGCTTCACTGTTATAAAGGCTGAATATTGCTGGGAAAACCTTCTGAACAGCGGAAAATTTTTTGTGTACCATTATTTATACAGCACAGTAATTAGTTGCATGTATGCACACTCATCAAAGTTTAACTCTGACGTTCTCATGTTGCATGCATACGTTTTGCTAAACACACTAGCGCTGCGAGCTAGCGAAAACCAAAACTGGAACTGAAATCGGCTGCAAGCTGCCGGACTACTTGCGTAGTAACACAAATGTGCGGAGGCCCCGCCTCCGTAGCCTTCGCTCCAATGTCAAGAAAAGCTGTCGCCGAGTTATAGTACACTATAGTTAGGGCACAGACGAGATGCCATTCAAAGGAGGCGCGCAAAAAAATGCGATCCCCAGTCTGATGATGCTGATGATTCATTGGCATCCCCTTTGAAACGGGGCGGCGACAAATAGCCAACTCGCTTGCTTGATTTATTCAGGTATAGTATACATGTTATTTATCTAGCATTTTTGTTTACCTCTCATTATTCTTTTTCTTTTTCAAAAATTTACCTTGTACCGCTACCTATGATTTTAAAAGCTCAGGTCGTATCCATCTTTTCCTTGCTTTTTTCCCACCAGTACTCTAATCGTCTCTTGCTTATCTCTACAGCTGATCGGTTGATGTTTCCCTCCACTTTAAACGTAAGTGATTCTGGAAGTTGTACGTTACCTACGGTTCTCGCTGGGTGAATCACTTCGCATTCCATTAGCATGTGCTGAGTGGTCTCTGGATCTTTACTGCAGCATACACATGCCTCATCTAGTTCCGAATATTGCCTCTGGTATGTTTGGGTCCTTAGGCGACCGGCTCGAGCTTCAAATAGGAAGGCGCTGCCCTTTGTGTTATCGTAGAGATTTGCCCTTCTAATTTCTTTTTTCTCATTTATGTAAATCTCCATTGTCCTTTTTTTCTATTCTTTGCATCCAATTCGCAGTCGCTATTTCTCTCACTTTCTTTCTGATGACTCCTGGTTGTCTATTTACAGTTTCGATTATCCTGTACTTGGTTGCCAACTTCCTTGACCTCTTCCTCCATTCTGTGTCCACGCTTTTCATGTAGAGATACTTGTGCACTTTAGCCGCCCATTTATTTTTATCCATATTCCTGAGCATTTCGTCAAAACTAATTTTGCTCTGTTTTTCCTCCCCCCCCCCCCCCCCATCAGAACCTCAACAGAGCTCAGGCAGTCACATTAAGAATGCTTCAAACTAAATCTTAACCTCCACCTTTTGTGCTTAACAAAATTAACCAGGAGTTTCCCGCGGAATGTAAAAGTTGTGGACACACTCCTTGTCTATTTGATCATATGTTCTGGCTGTGCCCCAACCAACGGGCTTCGGACCTCATCAGTGAGGAGGACTGGAGTCGACGCATATCCAGCGAAGTCCTCCAAGATCAACTCCTGGCCGTGCGGAAAGCTCACGATATCGGGAAAGCCTTTGGCCTACCGGTGCCTACGTGGGCGGAGCCACCGACTTAGCCTGGTGGCTTTTTCCCTCGGGCCCTAGTTTGTCTGGACCAAAATAAATTTCTTGCCATGCCATGCCATGTGATTCTCTGACTTTAAAAGAAGCCCAACCCATGTCACCATGCACTGCCTCATTTGTGGTATTACCGCGGGCTCCCAAAGCCAACCGGCCTACAGATGTTTGGTTAACTTCCAAACCCGACAAGATATCCGATTTTAAGCATAGAATGGCATTTGCGAATGTTAGCGCTGGCACCATTACTCCTTTCCAGATTCCACGCACCACCTACTACGTATTGTGGACCCACAGTGCTCTGTGTTTCATCATTGCTGCATTACGCTTCGCCTTTACTGTCAGATTATCTTGGTGGTTGCTTGAACAATTCTTTCCTTCGTTTATGTGTACGCCGAGGTACCTATATCGCTTCACTATGGGTATTACTTGCTGTTGAATTGACACCAGGAAGCTACTCGTGTGTTCATTAAAGCACATAATTCCTGATTTCTCTGTGCTAAACATAAGGCCTACATTTGTCGCTGCATTCCCACAGATATTCGCAAGCATCTGTAAATCTGTTTTATTGTCCGCTAGTAGCACAATGTCGTCTGCGTACATGAGTCCGGGGACCTTCTGTTGCACCATTTGTCCTTTACACATGTAGGATAAATCAAAACCTAATTCGAGGTTTTCCAGTAGTCTTTCTATATCCTTAACGTAAAGCGTGAACAACAATGGTGACACAGGGCATCCTTGCTTCAATCCTCGGTGGATTCCCACTATTTCATTACCGTTTCGACCTTCCCATACCACTTGTACTTGGTTGTCTCTATATATCTCCCTCAGCAGCTCCACGAAATAGTCATCTATGCCTTCGTGTTGAAGAATATCCCATAGCAATTCCCTGTCTACGTTGTAATAAGCTCTTTCAATATGTGGAAATGCTATCGATAAAGGTCTTTGCTGAGCTACTGAAATATCTATGCACGGAGTTAGTAGAAACATATTATCCTCTAAGCGTCTGCCTGGCCGGAACCCATTCTGTAGTTCCCTAATACATCGTTTTTCTCCACCCACTTCGACAGTTCTGATTTTATGGCTTGCATTGCCATTCTATATATCACCGACGTTACTGTAACTGGCCTGTACGAGCTCGTCTTATCCTTATGTCCTTTGCCTTTGTAGATGAGATACATGTTGCTTTCACGCCATCCAACGGGAATTTTCTTTGTTTTAATAACTTGCTCTATGACATTATTCAGCAGTGCCTTGCTCTCCGCAAGTATGGTGGCGCCATCTAGTTAACGTGCCTGCAGACGCATCGTGCGCAGCTCGCCATTGACGCCCGATGGACAGTTCAGATCGTTCTCGTCAAAACGAGACGAAGTGACTTTCTCGCGAAGACCCTGGTGTGCGTGGTGCCGAAATTGGAACTACTCTTGAGCCGCTCCACCAGCTTACGCTGTGATTGTGCTGTGTGTGCCGCGCAGGCCTGTGACCTTTTTTGTTGAAAAAACAGACCTTTTGGTGTACATGTATGAATCACTTGTAGAACGTCCTCGATGAATTCAAAAACTGTTAAATTTTAATAAAGCCATGTTTTCTCTTTCTCTCTCTCTCTTTCTCAGCAATTAGCAAATCATGAAGAACTCATAAGGAGGTTTATAGAGTAAGCTTGGCACGCAAGATAGTAATATGAAAGCAGCAATTGTGAATTATGTGAGCTTAAATCATTTTAATTTTGCTCGTGCCGAGCTGTTGCCTTTAGGGCGCAGCGACACACGCAGCGCGGAAAACAGACTTCTGTTTATGGGCGTCACATTTCATTGCGATAGCAATTATATGGACACTATAAAGGGATATCTGCTGTCGCTGTCACCGTGAGGTTCCGCATAAAGTCCAGGGGCGATAAAATCGTCACCGTGCGCCGTATGCTGTATGTGCAAGTGAAAGCGCGCGTCCCTCGCGCGCTTTCACGGAGAGCGAACGCATGGCGGAGAGCAAACGCGATGTCTTCCGTCGAGCGAATAGCCATGAGGGGGGATTGGGGAGAGAGGGGGGCGACGTTGTGCTGTGGCAACAAACAGCGTATCTCGCGACTGGGCACAATAGGAACTGGCGACTCAATCTCGCAAGTGGAAGGAGGAAAGCGGGATGGCAGCGCAGGAGTGAGGGGTTGCGGCTTCTACTCTGCCAGCAACTGCATACTTGTACTATGCGCGGCTGCGGGCGGTCGCGCGCACCGTACCTTGAAAGCGATCTGCACACAGCTCCTGCCTTTGTATGCGCTGTTCTTTCACCGCTCAGTTTCCGTTGAAGCGATAGACCGCACGAACCTTCGTGCGCTGCTGTTCGCGCTTGCTCACGCCAGCGTTTTGACAGTGGTTGGCTGCGGTCATCGAGTGTGTGTTCTATTAATGTTTGCATGTGCGTGCTGACACCATGCTTGTTAATTCAGTTAGTAAGCAAATGTGTGCAAGTTTATACAGCCGATAAAACTACTATCCTTACTCTGTATAGCTCTCAACTAATTTGCTATCGCAACTGATGCATCGCCCTTCGGGCGAAACTGCGACTTCTTTCTTACTGCAGGTAAGAGGACACGTCTGCTGTAGGTGGGACTGTTTTCATACGGCGCATATAGTTTACAATCTATCCGAGACGATGGCTCTCTGTACGAGCACTAAATGAAACGGAAACAAAATTGGGAACACTTATTACGCTCAAAGCACTTCATAATACGCGCAGTTGTCAAAAGGCCACGTTGCGCCCTCAGCTGCCTATACATCCAACTGTTCAACATTGAAGGGCACATACAGTGCATAATGCTGAGGAAGCATTGGCATGTGCGTTACGCGTTTCAAATAACACTGAAAATGACCCATACCTCAAGAGTGTTCATATAAAGCGGGAAAAAATCGTGTCTTCCAAAGCCTTTGGTTTGAAACGTGTAAACGATGCTTCTCCGTACGGCAAATTTTTTGCTTCCTAGTTTTCTGGCTTAGTTAAGAAGTAGCGAACGACCGAGCTTTTATCGTGAATTCCATGCTGCGAAAACTTTTGTGGTCGGTCGTACATTTAGCCTCATTGCCGGGAGCCTCAAAACTACTAACTTTTACTTTACGAAAGCGGCTGCACGCACACCGCTAATGCATGTCCCGCAAACACAACCTGCCATCAGCGTACGCCACCATTTAGTCAACTATACGTCTCTTTTTAAAAATTTCTCACGCTAGACGAATTAGGCAAGGGACTTAGGCAAGGCAAAGCGCATCACGAGAATTTCACTATCCACACCACGCAGTGTTTATGGCGGCTCGCAAGAGCCACATAAAACGAGATCTACCCACAGCACCCTGCATAGCAAAAAAAAAAAAAAATCCGCTTACTGGCTGCTCATTGTTCAGTTAAACCTGGGGCGTTCCTCTTTTACGGACATCAAATGTGACGGCAAATCAATCAAGCGTGGACAATTACTTGGCGCAAAATGTTCATACAACAGCGAGAACAGGAACAAACCCGTTTTTAATGCATGCTCAGCACTATACACAAGTCGCCATACACCACATGTAGCCGGTTAACGGTACGAAATCCGCTTGGGTAATCATGAGCTATACAAGACGAACATCGTCGCTGAGACTTACCGTTCGGCGTAGGTGACTTATGATGACACAAAGGGGAGACGCGTACAGAGACCTTGTCGCAACAACCGTAGACGTGCCCGGCGCAGTCATCTAAAGTTCCAAATAGGGCGGACAGGTGGAGTGCCGCCGTTGGAGCCGTTGGGCATGCTTAAGGCAAGCTCAAGGTCTGAGTGGTTCGAGTAGCTCTTCTTTCCCTTATTTTATTGCGATATCAATTACATGGACACTTTAGGCGAATTTCTGCGGTCGTCGACGTCATCGTCACTGCCATGAGGTTTCGCATGAAGCCCATAAAGCGCGCCCTACGCTTTATGTGTGAGTGAAAAAATGTCACAGTTTCGCCCTAAGGGCGAAGCAATGAATGCGATAGCAACACAGCAATGTCATACGAAGTAAGGTGAGCGGCTTTGGGAGCAATATGAATTGTAGTAACCATGAGCTGATTAAGTAAGCAGGTGTGCTGCTGCGTAAGTAGACCAACATGAAGAGAGAGTCGATGACCACGAGAAGGCGCGTGTGAAACGGTGGTGTTGACGAGAAGCGCTTCCCGTGGGCAGTGCGTGCGAAGGGACACACCTGTAGCGCTGCACTGCCGATCCGGGCAGCATTGCATGTGTAGCGTGCGTTGTAAAATGTGGCCCGACTATTACTAACTGAACGAACAAGCGTGGTGTGAGCGCGCACAAACATAAATAGATCACACTGAATGACTGCAGACAACGACTGTCAAAACGCTGGCACAAGCGCATACGCTGCAGCGAGCGAAGGTACGTGCGGTCTATCGCTTCAACAGAAACTGAGCGGAGAGTGCACAGTGCATAAAGGTGAGAGCCGTGTGGAGATAAGAGACGGTGCGGGCGAGCGACGAGCGCGGTTGTTGGCAGAGTAGAAGTGCCCCCCCCCCCCCCCCGCTCCCTGCGGCGCTGGCTTCGCGCTTCCTTGCTGGCGCGTGGGAGATTGAGTGCGTTCGCTCTCCGTGATAGCGCGCGTCCCCGCACGCTTCCGCTCGGGCATACGGCGCGCGGCGAAGATTTTATCTATACGGAACCTCACGGCGACGGCGACGCCGACGGCAGAAATCCGGTTGAAGTGTCCGTATAATTGCTATCGCAATAAAACGTGCGAGGGTAGCCGACGAGCGCGGCTCAATCTCGTCTGCGCGAAAGGGAAGAAAGCGGGCACGTTGCAAGGCACCAGGGGGAGGGGGCGCATTTTACTACGGCTGTAACTGCGTATGTGGCGGCTGCGCGGCCGTATCTCGGGAGCGATATGCGTTGGGGGCAGAGTACGTAGAGTCTATAGGTTCATCGGCGGCTCGTAGCTTTGTGTTCTCGGCGCTCAGTTTGCGTTGAAGCGGTAGACAACAGCACGAAGGTAACTTCGCTCGCTGCTGCTGCCGCGTTTCCTCAGGATAGTATTCGACAGCGAGTGCCCTTGATCATCGAGTGGGATGTGTTCATGTTTGCTGTGCGCGCTGACACTATGCTGGTTAATTTAGTTAGCAAGCGAATATTTATAAGTCGATACGGCCGATAAAAGTACTATCCTTACGTCGTATGGGTATGCTAATTTGCTATCGCAATCGATGCTTCGCCTTTCGCGACATTTTACAGCGAAGCTGTAATAGGCTAGGTTCCAGGAGATATCGTATCCGGCAACGGAAGTAGATAGATATACCGGAAGTAGATCAACAATTTTCGGCTCCATGTGCGTGTTTATTTGGCTCCATGTGCGTGGTGGTTTCCCGCCAGCTGTGCAGAGGGAACAAAACGGATGATGAATGACCCATTGTTATACCCCGCGCCACCGCCGATGCCTCTTTCACAAGTGTCGCGATACTCGGCAGCGGCACGTCCCACCAATCGTTGTGCCCCTTTGTGTCCTGATGTAGAGATCGTGCTTTTATCAGCAGTTGCCCTTTGGACTCGCTATGGGACGGACGCTCGTTTAACCATATCTTCCAGGATGTTGACGTCAGGATCCTGACGATGCCGTGTAGTGTGCCACGGCTATGAACGCTGTGGCTGATACTCTAGTCTATGACGATGGGGCGGACTTGGCGCAGCAAACGCGCTACTTGGCCATCACGCCGGGCGAAAACAAGACGCCGGTGTCCTAGCTCTTTGACTAACATGCTGATGACACTCGATATAGTCAATAATGATAATATACAATTTCACTATAGCGATATTCACAATAGCAGACCCACCATAGTCACAGCTAGCTTTGCTAGTTTCCATCTTCATAGTAGTGTAAAAGCTTTAAAATTTTTTTATTACGATACCAAATATATGTACACCCCTAGCGCATTTCTGCTGTCACCGTCGTCACCGCCAGGATGTTCTGTATAAAGTCCAAGGGCGAACACACCGTCGCCACGCGCCGTATGCTGCATGTGCGAGTATGTGCTGTATGTGCGTGTGCTGTAGAGAGCCAACGATCGCGGTTCAATTTGGCGCCCGCACAAGATGGAAGCTGAAAGGAAACGCGCCGTCTTCCGTTTCGCGAAAGGCCGTGGGGGGAAGGGACAGGTGGAGATCGCAATCGATGCTGCGCCTTTTTGAGCGAAGCTGCGGCTTTTTTTTTTTTTTTTGTCCTTTGGCGCGCAACGCGCGCAGTGCTGGTCGCTTTCCGTCGCTTTCATTTTTCAAAGCCTTAGCCATGGAGTAAGGAAATTCGTTTGTGCCCGCTGTTTTAGCAACGCCGTACACGGACTCTCGTCTTAAGCGTTCAATTGAATGAATGTTCTGCTGTGAACGTCGTTAAAGGGCACGTCAGGCTCTTGGAAACGTGTGCCTGCATTATTGCTAACGAAGAAGAGTAACAGTGTATTTCTCTCGCAAACATGGTACAGTGTACCGCCAAACGGGTTTTCTTGTCTGTGCATGTAGTGCGCATTTTTCATCTTGTTCAGTGTTCTGTGTTAAAACAATCAGTGCAGGCGGACGTGCACATATTCTCGGTCGCAAAAGCACACCATCGATAAAATGGCGCGCGGGCTCAGTGTTTGGCAGATATTTAAAATGGCGGAAAATCTATAGTTTATACTAAACAAAAAGTTCGTAGTGAAGGATACCATTAATGCAGTCAAGATGTGAGGACTATGTGAAAAGTACCTGAGAGTGAGACAACACATAGCATATTGTACACACGACACGCTTGACATTAGTCAGTCGCAGAGTCGAAGGGATTCTGCTTTCTCAACATTACAAGTTTCTCTGCTGTTAGCTTGATGTCTCTTTGGCACAGGCGTCCACCCTGAAATCTCCATTTATTCCAGCCCACCACTGCATCAGCGTTTTTTTTTCTTCCACTGTCGTGAAAGTCAGGCTATAGCAACTGTGAATACTATATAAGGGAGTGCCGAAATCGACTATACGGAGGTCATGTAAAGTGCTCCACTTAAAAAAAAAAATGCGGAGGTTACACAATGTATACAATAAAGTCCATAAAAAGCCCGTACAGCAACGTCAGCAGTACACAATCCCAGTGGCTTGTATATAACTTAGCTTCGCAGTGTCCTCGTTATCTCCGCTTTGATTACAACGCCCGGTGTTCGGCAAAAGATTAACAACTATTGTACACACACAATCTGTAGATGGCAAGTACACCTGAAGCAATGACTTTTGCAGCGTCGGCGTTTTTTCTGTCATCACTCACTACCGCAAGGGCCATACGTGTGGTTCTCTTAAGTTTACAGGACATTTGGTGACGTCCTACGTACACGAGGCTTCACGAGAGGTTACGTATGAAACCGCAGTGAATCCTGCTAATTGCAGAGTTATTTATATCCTGCATTCACGCGGTACGCAAGTGAAAATCACTTTCTGTAACCGCTAAAAAATAGAAAACAGAAGGACTTTTGTTTATAGACCGACTATAAAATGACAGTCAACAAAAAATATATATCTAATCAACTTTTGTTTATAGACTGTATATAACCCGGGAGTAGACAAAGAAAAATACTACATATATTATCGAATTTTATCTATAGACTGTCTTGAGACCAGGTATGAACAAGACGAAAGAGAAACCTCTATAGACGGTTCATAAAATGGGAGTATACAAATAAAATTATACACTTTATCGAGTTTTGTCTATGGACAGGCTATCGAATGGGAGTTAATAAAAAGAAATAGAGCGTAAACTTTTGCTTACAGACAGTCTGTATATGTTGTGTAGACAAAAGAACAAATTTAAGAAAGGCAAATCTGTCTGCGAGAACTTTGCAGGCACTCCATAGACTGTCTAAAATTGTTTTTATAAGATAAATTGTCTAACCTGCTGCACATCGCTATGCCATTCGTGAATCACAAAACCTAACGGACACATCAGCAGACCCACGAAGTGACAGTCTTGCTGCGAACCCCAATGCGGAATGATACCACGACACAGCATATCTAGTTGTAATCACTGCAAGCCAGATGAAACTCCGTTGCAACCCACACTATCCCTTAAAACCTAGCTGTAACTTCGTTGTAATGGCTATTTATTAAGCGGCCGCGCTCGACATGACAGTGCCTTGCGGATTGGGCGCTATAAGTTTAGTATGTTTGGGGCTACCTACCCTTTGTGTCAACTTGACACATGCATTCTGTAGGATTAGCTGGGATTGGGATCATATCACAAACGCGATGCCGAAGTTGTCGATTCTTTGAAGACAAGTTGCGCTGCCTGGTTCCAATTAAACACACAAGAAGAGAACACGATCTCTCGCACGATATGATCACCCATGAAGTTACTGATGAAAGGTGTGGCAAAGAAATACAGGGCAAAAATAATTGCACAAAATTGGCTGCAGTGTAGGCAGCATTCACAAGTTTCAGCGAGAGATCTTGAGAAAAACAGAGTTCTAACCTGGAATGAACACAGGGCGACGAGTTGGAAATGTGTGGGGCTGCCGCTGCTGCCACCGCCGGTATTGTTGCAATTCGTCAATGCAGTCGGTTATGTAGCAGGCTCGTTCCTTGGCGGGTATGACGTCACCGGCTATCACGAGGTGACGCAGAAGACTCCTATCTTGGCAGCGTTTTCATACAGCGGCATCACTTGCGCGCCGGCACAGTCTAAGCTCGAATGAGCACGAAGAGGTTAGACGAGCAGCCACCGTTGTCTTTCGAAGTATTCTAGCCCGTCGACAAGCAAGAGTGCTTTTTTTTTGCATTTGACTTGTACCTATTTTGTTTACTTCTTCGCTCTCGTTCGTTGTTGCTGAGGACGCATCTGCGTGTGTAAATAAACTAGTCTGAAACCATTGAAAATGATTGTCAGCATGCCGGAGGCGGCTTTGCTCCTATCACGGCGCCTTCGTCTCTCTTCTAACTCCCTCTGTGCAAAAATGCGTTTCGGCAGCATTCTGTACCTACACCGTAAAAAAGGCTTTTTCAGCCTTTGGGGCTTATCTTGTCCCCAAACAATAATTGCCGTATATATTGCGTGCGTTTCCTTTCTTTAACGATGCGCTCCCTGCACTTCCATGTCATAAGGGGGCATCCGTGTTATCAGCGAGGCATCGCATTCTTGACAGGAAAGTAGCGAGCGCAGAGTTTCGATGGAAGGAAACGCAAGCAAGACAGGCGATGGTTGTTCGGGGACAAGCCTCAAGGGTGCGAACATTTCTTATAGTGTAATATTAAAGCAAATTTCAAAACATTCCACAACTTGTGTACGTTTAACATAGTGAAATTTTTTTAAACTAACCTAAATGTCAATTAATAAACAGTAACTAACGCAGGTGCGGGAAAGGGAAAAAGTCATTGCTTGTTTTCACCAGCCGCGAACAAGAGCGCTGCAGTTATCAGCTTCGCCCAGCTTGCAAACACTGTGCCACACTCAGTAAGCTGCGCCAGAATGGGGGATTGACGTCGTGCCGAGATCCAGGTACATGAATGTGTCATTAGCTCACTGAGAGTCAAATTTAAGGATTAATATCTCGTACCAAAAGCGCTACCGGAGTATCAAGCAAAGTGAAGTTTATTCAAATACAATTCTCTTACGGTTTATAGTTTATATTTGAACAGGCATTATCTGTTTCAATGCTCGTACTGTAACTATTACTGATTTATTTTAACACCACAATGTAATGCCCTATGCGCCTTTAGGGTGCTTGAATAAAAAACACATAAACATATATGGTGTGTTTTTTTTCTTAGGAGGTCCAACATTTTTCAAGATTGCCTGTGGAAGTTAGCACAATTCTAACCTTTCATCTAAATTACTCAATGACGCGGTCATTAGCTATGCTAGAAATAAAAACGATTATGTTAGTTATTAACAATTATGCGAATAAACTTTTTAATTATTCACTTTACGGCACATATTTTAATCTTTGAATTATAGCCGGTGAGTTTGCAAGGCGTATCCACTTGGAACGAATTCACCGGACTGCACTAGTTTCGAGATATTAACTTCCAAAGTTGCCGAGCAAATGCATTGGTGTTCCAGTTACTTTTGTGCTGCAATGCATAAAACAGCGCATCGTTAAGGAAATAACTGGAACGCCAATACATTTCGTATCCTGTTTCTATCCTGTTCATCACTACTTCGAATGAAAGTAGTTGGGCTGCTATGGCAACTGTACAGGTCAACATAACATTCTTCCGCTGCTTTTATTATGTCATCGAAATTGCTAATATTACCCTGCTTATCTTTCAGTGCATATATTTTGCCTTGTCCTATGCCTACTTTTCTTCTCACTGATTTCATGCTGCGTCCCTATTTTACTGCTTCCTCAGTCTTTTCCACGTGTGATATGACGATTTATTAGACAATGACGTCTCACGCAATCGAGGCAGTCCACGAACGCTGATGGTGCGCACAGCGACAGACGCAAGAACACTTCTTCCTCTTCGTCACTACAATGGCCTCCGGGAGAGAAGATGAGCCATCCTGGCGACCTACGGCGTAGGTAGGATCAGGGGGTCATAGTATGGCTTAAGTCGGCTGACATGAACCGTGTCACGTCCGCGATGTCTAAGGTCGTGTGATGGCGTCACAGGCTCGACAACGTAGTTGACAGCCCAGGTACTGTCGATGACGTGGAAGGGGCCATCATAGCGTGCAAGAAGTTTGGTTGAAAGACCAGGTCTGTGAGGTGGGATCCGCAACCAAACAAGGGAACCAGTCAGAAAATGTGTAGGCATGTTGCTGTCATACCGCAGCTTTTGGCGACCTTGGGCGGCGGTCGTAAGGGTACGGGCGAGCTGCTTACAGTCCTCTGCGTATTTGGCGGCTTCAGACACTGGCGTGCATTCAGAAGCGTCGGGTCGGTATGGGAGCAGTGTGTCCGTTGTACACGAGGGCTCGCGGCCATCTAACAGAAAGAATGGCGAAAAGCCAGTGGTAGCTTGTGTGGCCGTATTATACACACTAAACATTTTAACACACTTAAGGGTGTAAATCAGTTTGTCGCCAGACGGACACCCTAAGGGTGCTGTTTCCTACACCCTACAGTTGGGGTGCTATTATAGCACCCTAGAGGAAGGGTGTCCAGCAAAAATTATGAAGGGTGTTAGGGTGTTAGTCCTCATTAACACCCATTTTCATAGGTGTTGAAAGGGTGTGCACCCTTTATTTCTACAGTATAGGGAAGGCAGGCTCAGCTGTACATACCCTGAATTATGACTATTAGAGCGATCCAGGCATAACTCGTGTGTGCCAGAAGGTTCAAGTTCAGCTACCAAGCACGGCGTCCGATAGCCAAGCTTGAAGTTTCGATAGGCATACACAACGTTTATACGTGTGGATGACAATAAATATTAGTAATTCTGGGCAAAACCTGTCTTCACTGCACAAATGCAACCTAGCAAACTATAACTTCTGAGCGTGTATATCTACATCAATGGTTATTACGCTTTACATATCCATATAAAATGTAATACGAACCAGCAAGACATATACGATACTGCATTTTCAAGGAAAGTAAATATATTGTTACGATGCGCGACAAACGGTGTTTATTGAACAGGCCTCAGGGCGAGCCTCCGACGAGCAAGAAGAGTTCTCTTCTTCGTCCTCTCCGCTAACACTCCTCCTCTTCTACTACTGCGGCTACATTTACTGTAATATTCCTCCCCTCCTAGACGAAGCCCGCCGGGCAAGTCAGCTAAGTTCTCGGTGTGAATGGCTTGAGACGAGCGACATGCACAACCTCAGTCTTGGCGGAGCGCCGTCCAGTTGCGGTGAGACGCGCCAGTCGATAATTCACTTCACTGAGTTGGTCAACAATAACGTACGGGCCAGTATAGTTGGCAAGAAGTTTCTGACACAGGCCACGTTTGCGCACCGGACACCATAGCCAGACTAGATCCCCTGTAGAATAGGTGACATCCCGATGGTGCCTGTCGTACCGTGCTTTTGACCGCTCTTGCGAAGCCAGAGTACGTACGCGGGCCAAGCGTCGAGCTTCTTCAGCGAGACACAGAGTCTCGGCGATGGTGAGATCGTCGTGGGTGGAGAAAGAAAATATGGTGTCCAGTGTGTGACGCGGCGGACGAGCGTAGAGTAGGAAAAACGGGCTGTAGCCAGTAGTCTCGTGCTTTGCTGTGTTAAAAGCGTATGTAATGAATGGCAAAATGTCGTCCCAGTTTTTATGGTCCGATGCGACGTACATGGACAACATGTTCACCAGTGTGCGGTTGGTACGCTCGGTCAGCCCATTTGTTTGCGGGTGATACGGTGTCGAGTGGCGAAAGCTGGAAGCGCATAATCGAAGAAGCTCTTCCACGACATCTGCAGTAAACTGGCGGCCGCGGTCACTGATGATTACTCGAGGAGGGCCGTGACGGAGAATTATCGAATGCAGGAGGAAAAAGGAAACTTGGCTGGCGGTGGCAGATGGCAAAGCAGCTGTCTCGCAGTACCGGGTCAGATGGTCGGCACATACGATGATCCAACGGTTCCCTTTCGATGAGCGGGGAAAGGGACCCATGAGATCAATTCCAACTTGCTCGAAAGGGGAGCTCGGAGGCGTCACTGGTTGTAGGAGGCCGGCTGGCGTCGTAGTTAGGTGTTTGTGGGCCTGACACTGAGCGCAACTGGCCACATAGATTTCAGTCGACCGACGCATTCGGGGCCAGTAAAACCGTTCTTGGGCACGATGAAATGTACGCGCTGCTCCGAGATGTCCGGAGGTAGGATCGTCGTGCATAACCTGCAGAATAGAGGAGCGTAGCTTTTCCGGAACTACAAGAAGGAAACGGGCACCAGTGGTTGCGAAATTCCTCTTGTAGAGGAGGCCATCACGAACACAAAATCCACGGCTTGTTGTGGAGTCATGCGCGTTGAAAAGTGGCTCTAAGCTGAAGTCTTCTCGCTGCTCCTTCTCGAAGGTCTCTTTATCAGGGAATGCAGGTGCCAAAGAAGCAATCAAGTGATCAAAGTTATCGGCATCACAAAGAGTGGTGTTTAGCGGCATTCGCGAAAGGCAGTCAGCATCAGCGTGTCGGCGACCACTCTTATATGAAACTGTGAAGTTGTACTCCTGAAGACGTAGAGCCCAGCGCGCGAGTCGACCAGAGGGATCACGAAGATTGACAAGCCAACACAACGAATGATGATCTGTGACGATTGTGAATGGGCGTCCATACACGTACGAGCGAAAACGTTGCACAGCAAAAATGACCGCTAGGCATTCCTGCTCCGTAACGGTGTAATTGCGTTCAGGCTTACTTAACGTACGACTCGCATAAGCAATGACATGCTCGTTCCGGCCGCATCGCTGAACGAGGACTCCCCCGACCCCCACGCCACTCGCATCGGTGTGGATCTCTGTTGGTGCAGCTGGGTCGAAATGCCGAAGGATGGGACCCGTCGTCAGTAAGAACTTCAGTTGACGAAAAGATGCGTCGCACTCGTGAGTCCACTCAAAAACGGCGTCCTTATGCAGAAGACAAGTCAGGGGATAGGCGACATCGGCAAAAGCAGGTATAAATCGGCGGAAATAAGAGCAGAGGCCTAGGAAACTACGAAGCTCTTTAACAGACCGAGGAGGCTTAAACGCTTCAACAGCTGCTGTCTTTTGTGGATCAGGCCTGATACCATCCTTGTCTACAAGATGGCCAAGCACCAATGTCTGCCGCTCACCGAAGTGACATTTCTTAGAATTGAGTACTAGGCCGGCGTTTTCGATGCAGTCTAAGACGACTTCCAGGCGCCTGTTGTGCTCTTCAAAAGTGCTTCCAAAGATGACAAGGTCGTCTAGGTAGCACATGCAAATATGCCATTTGAGGCCTCGAAGAATTGTGTCCATAAATCTTTCGAAAGTCGCGGGTGCATTGCAAAGCCCAAACGGCATGACGTTGAACTCAAAAAGGCCATCCGGGGTTATAAACGCCGTTTTTTCTTTATCCGCCGGGTGCATTGGGATTTGCCAGTAACCCGATCGCAAATCTACAGAAGAAAAGTAGGATGCTGAATGAAGGCAATCCAATGCGTCATCAATCCTTGGAAGAGGGTAAACGTCTTTCTTGGTAATGGAATTGAGACGGCGGTAGTCCACACAAAATCTCCAAGTATCGTCTTTCTTTTTCACCAGTATAACTGGAGCAGCCCACGGACTAGATGACTCCTGAATTACTCCTTTCTGTAGCATTTCGTGAACCTGTTCGTCGATAATCTGGCGCTCTGACGGTGACACTCTATAGGGTTTCTGTCGAACAGGCTGCGCCGACCCCGTGTTAATTCTGTGCTTGGTTCGAGACGCAGGAATGGACGGCGCGTTATCGCCCTGGGCGAAGTCGAAGATGCTTAAGTGTTTAGTCAGGACGTTCACTAATGTACGGCGCTCGTCCATGCTGATCGACTTGCTGATCATTGGCAGAATCTTCGAGTCCTCCGAACAGATGTCAACTCGTGTATGTGGAGCATCTGTGAGTACGGCGACGGGCGTCGATCTGTGCTCTTTGAAGGAAGCAAGCTTCATGCCAGCAGGTACCACTGCGTTTTCGCCTGAAGGGTTGACAACCCATAATTTGGAGCGCCGCTGAGCAACAGACACAAGACAATGTGGCAGAAAAATGTTCTTCTTCGTGCACGGTAAATACGCCGGCTCTACTGTGGCGTCGAAGGCCCGATGAGTGGTAGTAGCGCAGCCCACCGGCACACACACAGCTGACAAAGCAGGCACGAGAGTGTCCTCACAGGCATGAAATGCGCCATCCTCGTTTGGAGCATCCTGCATGAGCTCGTAAGAAATCTCACCACTCACAAACATCTCCCCTGTTCGGCAATCAACGGTGGCACCGCACATCTGCAGAAAATCAATACCTAATATAACATCATGTGAGGAACGGGGGAGGATTGTGAATTCAGTCGTGAAAACTCTACCACCCAATGACACTTGTGCAGTGCAAAAACCAACAGGCCGCAACGAATCCCCGCTCACGCCACAAAATGTTGCCACTTGGTTCCATTGAAATACCACTTTGCGTCCTAATAACCTTTGGAAAGCGAGACTCATCACAGAGACAACAGCACCGGTGTCCACTAACGCCAATGTAGACACACCATCAACGAGGACTTTCACTTTGTTCTGCAACATAAACACAGGTGGAGGCATATCTTTCAGCAGCGAATCTCCAGCGACCTCACCTCCATTGGCCGCGCTCTCTAGTTTTCCGGCGGTGGTGATCTTGCACGACGCCGTGGTGAAGGAGACCGGTGCAATCGAGGAACAGGAGGTGGCGTCACGCTACGATCGGAGGCAGGTGAGCGGTTCCGTAAGCTTCCTTGGCAAAAGTTGCTGCTAGAAGGCGATTGCGCCATAGAAGGCCATTGGGCGTTGGAGGCTGGGGCAGCAAGTTGATCGTACGGATACCTTTGGCGTTGAGGACAAAAACGGGATATATGGCCAAGGACGCCGCAGACGAAGCATGTCGGAAGCGGACGGCTTCTGCGGTAGTCTTCAGAGCTGTCAGACACGTCTGCACGCCTAGGACGAATGACTGGGTCATAACGCGGAGCATTGCCAGTGGTGGGGCGTCCCGAGGAACGTGCGTAGCGAGGGTGAGGTTCAAATCGGGTATCCGAAGAGTAGTGGCCTCTCGATGCCGGTGCGTGTCGGTACTCTGACACATTCGCGACGCTGACAGACGGTTGCCATCCATTCAAAGGTGGTGAAGTCGCCGGGGCTTGCGAAAAGGAGGCATCAGAGACATCAGGCAGGCGACGTGTCGTCTCGGTGTGCCTGTCTAGCTCTTCGCGGACGATCTGTCGTATGGTCGACGCCAAGTCAAATGAGGAGCTCATATCGATGCTGGCCACAGTGGTAACATTGGCCAATCGGCCAAACTTTGGCGTTATTCGGCGCATCTTCAGCGCCTCGAACGTACGGCAGTGCTTCATGACATCAGACACTGAACCGAGACTGTCCTTGCCGATCAGGAAATTGTAGACATCCTCTGATATGCCCTTGAGCAGGTGCCCGACCTTGTCTTCCTCGGACATTCTTGCGTTGGCTTGCTTGCACAATTTCAAGATCTCTTCGATGTAGGCAGTGCAAGTCTCCCCTGGTAGCTGTGCTCTCTGTGCCAGGGTATGCTCTGCGCGTTTCTTTTTTGCGTCCGAGTCGCCAAAGCATTCCTTTAGGTCATGAACGAAACGTTCCCACGTTGTTAATAATTCTTCGTGGTTCTCAAACCACATCAGAGCAGTGTCACTGAGAGCGAAGATAACGTTGGTTAGTTGGTCGGTGGTGTTCCAGCCGTTGGACTTGCTTACCCGTTGGTAATGTCTGAGCCATTCTTCTACATCTTCACCTGCTCTCCCGGCGAAAACCCGAGGTTCTCGGTAGTAGCGCCACGTACCAGCAGGCATTGATCCCGGAGCGACAGGTATCGGTCCCCGAGCGTCTCCTTCGTTGGTCATGTTAACAGGCGCAGGAGGTAGTCCGGCGAGGCGACGACTCCGGCGAAGAATAAATGGCTCCGGGTCCGTCGTTACTTGAAGTACCCAGCACCTTCCACCAAAAACTGTTACGATGCGCGACAAACGGTGTTTATTGAACAGGCCTCAGGGCGAGCCTCCGACGAGCAAGAAGAGTTCTCTTCTTCGTCCTCTCCGCTAACACTCCTCCTCTTCTACTAATGCGGCTACATTTACTGTAGTTCTCTTCTTCGTCCTCTCCGCTAACACTCCTCCTCTTCTACTAATGCGGCTACATTTACTGTAATAATATTTATTCCATGCTAGAATACATAACTACATAATACATACATAACAACCTAAAATGTGCAATCACAAAATACATTTGTAAGTACATGAAAATTTACATTTCCTACAAAAATGTTTTTTTTAATATAACTGATCAAATCTGTCCTATATACAGGGTGTTTCAGTTAACTTGGGACAAACTTTATAAATATGCAAATGCTCCGTAGGTGGACAGAACCAAAGTAATATTTGCTTGCCGTCGCTTGGGGATACTCAGACAATTTTTTGTACTCCGCCTAATTAGACTTAATTATTTATTGAACTTCTCAACTATTATAATTAGATGACAAGTGTCCATTAGAAGATTGTATAGAGCAACATGAGAAACTCCCGATACAGCTTTCTGTTGCTCAATACGTGCAACACAAAAGTGTTTTTCCGAGCGTGAAAGATGCCCGCCAATACACATAAAGTGCCTCGAGCGGCCAGTCGGACGAAAATTTTGCATATATTCACGGGCTTCTTTCACGCTCGGAAAAACCATTTTATGTTGCTCGTATTGAGCAACAGAAAGCTGTATTGGGAGTTTCTCATGTTGCTCCACAATTTACTCATTGACACTTTTCATCTAATTATAATAATTGAGAAGTTGAATAAATAATTAGGTCTAATTTTTGAATTAGGCCTAGTACAAAAAATAGTCTGAGTATCTCCAAGCGACGGCGAACAACATTACCTTGGTTCTGTCCAGCTACGTAGCATTTGCATTTATTTAATGTTTAGCTTAAGTTAACTGAAACAACCTGTATATATGGTAACCCTAAAACAGCCTGTTTGGTGCCACTTAAAGGAATAAATTTTCAATATTAAATTTCAGGTACAAAAATTTTAGTTTTGGTGGCCTTGAAAAAAATATATATATATTGCAAAGGTCAATTAGGGAAGTACATGAAATGCAGAGCAAGCACACAAGAAACACACCCTGTTATTTTGTACACCAATGTCATGGCAAATCATTGTGAAAAGCTGATTTGGAAAGTCGATATAAAGCTTGACTGGCGCACATTTTTGATATACTGTAACACCGTATTTTTCACACATGAACTTGCTTTAAATAAGGTTTGATCCAGGAGCATCAAGATGAATTTTCGCTCCTCAACAAGATTCCTTGAGCAAGAAAATTTTTTTCCCACCTAAATCATTTTTTAAAATGTAAATAGAGTTCTCTGAGCAAAAAAACGCTGTGTAGAAGATTTTCCAATTACAATTCTGATTGCCTTAAATTTTGTAATGCGAAGGCAATGCATGGTCTGTTATAAAATATGTTGCTTGAAAATGTTTTTTTTCTACTGCAAGACAGCCTAAATATGCCAGATTCATTACTGTTTAGGTGCGAAGTGCCATATCAATGGCGGCCTTATAAAAACAAACCACTGTTCATTAAGGTACTCTACTGGCCACATGCGGATGATATATTGCCAATTTCTAAATTATTTGTACTTGGTACGATAATGGAAGATTAGAGCTTGTACATAAATGAGCAAATAATGTTCATTAAATCAGCCATACTCTGGTTACTGAATGAAGCTTCAAATGTGTTAGTTCACATTTTTTAAACACAGGCCATCATGCATCAGCCAGTAATGCATAAATAAATGTTTAACAGCATGCTTAATATTTTCCAACAAAAATGATTGTATCAAACAGTATAAAAGTATTAAACAGCATATATTTGTTGATTCAAATTAGAATAAAGTGTATATAATTGAGCTGGAAAATTCTAATTTATGCAGGAAATCACCTTTAGCTTTCATAAAAGCAAGAATACTGTTCACGGTTAACCACAAGGAACAGGGACTCCATTGTCTGAGCATCTTGACCATAAGTGCAGGAGGTGGCTGTGCTGGAATCCTGCTTCCTGCATTAGCAAAATAGCAGAATCATGAGAGTTGACTCTACATTTCAATACGATCCTATACACTGCGGGGAATTTGATAAGGCAACAAGCTTCTGAAAACAACACCCCTAATTATTGTGACCGAACACAAGGCACAGCTCAATTGGGCAAAAGTTCCAGTTTTCAAATTTAGAAACCGCGATCACTAAGTGATCGTGAATACAAAATGGCATAGAAGCAAAAATGAATATACAGTAGCCTTTTCACTATGGAAAATAAGAGCATAAAATGTAGACTCTACCAACGACATCTCTTAGCAATGGGCATTTCTCCAGGAGCATGGATGTGACCGCAATATAAAACTCACAATATAAAATCTGCATTGTAGTTGTGCATTACACTTCAGAAGCACTGCAGCAGAAGACTTCATGGGAGAAGACACAATAAGACTGCTGTGCTCAAGGCATGAGAATTGTTTTGAATGCAACATTTATACACTCCGAGACGAAGAGCACTATTGTACAGAGAGAGTGCACAACAGACGAAATGACGAAACCCCCAACTGCAATCTCACCTGCCCTGCATTACTGTAGCAAAGCAATACTTGCATCTAGCTCAACAATGTCCAACTCTCCACTGCAGTCTATAAGGCTTTTTCTGTATACGTAGATATTTTTATTTATTGTTGTATATTTCTTTACTGACTGAGTAAGAATCAGTGTTTCAGCACATTTCCCTGGAAAATATAGAACGTTGTGGTAGGAGGACGACAATTTAAGGTTTGCGCTCGGTGTGCGGGGCCGAGAGATGAAATGCGCGGGTTTTCCGTTCTTGTGTTCGGCGTGCGGGGCCGAAAAGCGCGGGATTTAGCGTCGCTGGTGCGCGTGGACGGCGCGCGTGCCGGGAGAGACCATCTAGAACGACGGGGCAGCCAGGCTGACAGAACGGGCAGTGCAGCGAGATGGAGCGGACCGAACGCCGGCCCACGTCCCGACATCCCGGTCCTGCACTGTGAACTGGGCACAGCCCCGGCTTCTACCATCGACGCGGGTCCTGCGGAGCTGGGCCTCGTTCCCGCTCGCACGACCGCTGCCGTGCTGCCGGGCTCGGGCCACGACCCAGAGCCCTGGTCCTGTTCCACAAACCGGGCGCCGCCCCGGTTTCTACCATCGACGCGGGTCCTGCGGAGCTGGGCCTCGTCCCCGCTCGCACGACCGCTGCCGTGCTTCCAGGCTCGGGCTACGACCCAGAGCCCTGGTCCTGTTCTCCGAACCGGGCGCCGCCCCGGCTTTCACCCACTGCTGTGCTGGGCTTCGCCCCGGCTCTCATCCCACCACTACGGTGCCGAGCTCAGGCTATGACCCAGAGCTAACGCTCCGGAACCAGGCTACGTCCTGGTGCCATCCTGAACGTCAACCGCCGCCCGTATACCCCACCGCCGTCAGAGCCAAGTCCGCCGAGCCGTCACCACGAGACCGGACTCCTGTGAAGAACTGTGAGTGCTCGAGCGTGACACTGAACCAGCTTATCTGTATAGTTCATGTTCATGTCTTGTCCCACGTGCCGTTCGTGTCATAAATACGTCTCTTTGTGTCTCTGGTTGCCTTCTTGTGCGTCTGGCTGACCTGCGCCCACAACATAATCATCACAATTTTGGCGAGCCTGCCAGGATCGGCTTTAACATCTTGCCGACAGCTAGACGCACGAGGGGAGACCATGGATATTGAGAGACTGTACGCGATCGGCAAGGACATGGGCTTAGCTGGCGCCGCTCTTCGCGAATGGGTTGACGCGGAACGTGCGACAGAGAGGGACCTTCGCGCCCAAGCTCGTGACGATCAGCGCGCGAACATCGAGCTAGAAGAAAAACGGCTACAAGCCGAGGAACGCGTGTTGCAGCTGAAGCTCAAGCTTCAAGAACAGGCAGCCAGTTCTAACGCGCTACCGGTGAGCAGCGACGCGGCTGTACCAACTATGATGGATGGCTGTAGTCCACATAAGTTACTGCCACCATTTAATGAAGCGCGAGATGATCTTGACGCCTATCTGCAACGTTTTGAGCGCGTCGCAGCCTCTCAAGAGTGGCCTCGAAGTAAATGGGCCCTATCGCTCAGTTTGTGCCTGACAGGGGAAGCTTTGGCTGTGATTAGTCGGCTTGATTCCGCGTCCGCCTCAGACTATGACCAGCTTAAGGCTACGCTGTTGCTGCGATTCCGATATACCGCCGAAGGTTATCGTGAGAAATTTCGCCAAGCGAAACCAGAAGAGAAGGAGACGGGTCTCCAGTATGCTTCTCGTCTAGCGGGTCATTTCGACCACTGGATGGAAATGGCGAAGGTCGAAAAAACTTACGACGCCCTTCGTGACCTAATAATTTCAGAACAATTTATGAAAGGATGCTCCCCTGCGTTGCGAGTATTTCTCAAAGAAAGAAGCTGCAAGAAACTTAGCACGCTCGCACAGCATGCCGATTGTTTCTTAGAGGCCCAGGATATTTCCAATCTGAGCAAGAACAATGGAGAGATAAGTCGCCAGACAGAGTCCGCTAAGAGACCACCAAGAGGCCACACTCAATGCTTCTTGTGCAACAAGACAGGACATCGGGCATCTGAGTGTTGGTCTCGGACAAGAAACAGCCCGTCAGCAACTGGCTGGTCGAGTGGCAACACCAGTCCTTCAGGCGAAACGGGAGAAACGCAAGAACGGAGGCAAGCGTCATGCATGTTGTCTACCGAAGAAACCAGGGGGACCGGGGTACCAGAACAAGGATACGTCATTCCCCAAAGCGGGGAATCCATCCCCGTCGTGAATACGACGTCGACAAGTACTTCGGCCGTGGCGGACGTCGGAACTCTGCCAGTTGCGAAAGGTTTTCTTGAAGGCAAGGCTGTAATAGTACTGCGAGATACCGGCTGCAACACGGTAGTTGTACGGGAAAGGCTTGTCCCGAAAGAGAAGTTTACGGGTACCACAAGCCCAGTTGTCTTGTTGGACCGGACAGTCCTTTGCTTGCCGGAGGCAATCGTGTTCATAGACACGCCATTCTTCACGGGCACAGTGCGAGCTAAGTGCATGCAAAATCCCCTGTATGATGTGGTGCTCAGGAATGCTAAAGGTGCCCGACCTGCGGAGCAGGGGGTTTCCCTGGAGCCGCAACCACAACTGGAAACCAGGCACTTAGAACGCGCTGTGGGAAGTCTGCCTAAACACCCCATGACTAAGGACACACATCGTTACTCGCGAGATAATGAGTATCCGCGAGTGTCCGAAGACGACCGAGAGGAATTCCCGAAGGAAGGTGCTGCAATGGCGGAGGGAATACGCTCCCCCTCCAGCCTCCCTGTGCTAAAAGCCACCGCCATGTCTGTGGACAAGGCGGCTCTCGAGAAATTACAAAGGAGTGACGCGTCTCTACGGCGTTTCTACGAAAGTGTGGGTAACACTATGGTTGTAAATAACCGTGAAACATGCTACTTCCTATCTGATGGTATTTTATATCGGCGACACAAACTACTATCTGAGAAGGAATTAGAACAGCTGATCGTTCCCAGACCGCTTAGACCGACTGTGCTCAAGCTCGCACACGAGGGAATCCTCGCGGGGCACCAGGGGATATCTCGAACAACAGACCGCATCCTCGCTGAATTTTACTGGCCGGGAGTACAGTCTGAAACCAAGCGGTACGTGAAGTCCTGCGATGTTTGCCAGCGGACTGTACCTCGACATGTAGTCGGCCGTGCCCCACGTGGCACGATGCCAGTCATCGAAAGCACTTTTTCTTGCGTGGACAGTGACATCAACACTGTCGTAAATCGACATCGTCGGCGCCGTCGGCATCGTCGGACGAAATGCCAGCGACGTGACCTGACCACAAAACTGACTCACTGATTTGTATCCTATCTCTCTCTGACGATTGGGCGAACTCCGCACTCAGTGTTTTGGTGTTACGTGTGGTTATTCGACGCGTCTTATCTCACCTCCGCGTCGTTCTTGAACAGGGGGGAAGTGTGGTAGGAGGACGACAATTTAAGGTTTGCGCTCGGTGTGCGGGGCCGAGAGATGAAATGCGCAGGCTTTTCCGTTCTTATGTTCGGCGTGCGGGGCCGAAAAGCGCGGGATTTAGCGTCGCTGGTGCGCGTGGACGGCGCGCGTGCCGGGAGAGACCATCTAGAACGACGGGGCAGCCAGGCTGACAGAACGGGCAGTGCAGCGAGATGGAGCGGACCGAACGCCGGCCCACGTCCCGACATCCCGGTCCTGCACTGTGAACTGGGCACCGCCCCGGCTTCTACCATCGACGCGGGTCCTGCGGAGCTGGGCCTCGTTCCCGCTCGCACGACCGCTGCCGTGCTGCCGGGCTCGGGCCACGACCCAGAGCCCTGGTCCTGTTCCACAAACCGGGCGCCGCCCCGGTTTCTACCATCGACGCGGGTCCTGCGGAGCTGGGCCTCGTCCCCACTCGCACGACCGCTGCCGTGCTTCCAGGCTCGGGCTACGACCCAGAGCCCTGGTCCTGTTCTCCGAACCGGGCGCCGCCCCGGCTTTCACCCACTGCTGTGCTGGGCTTCGCCCCGGCTCTCATCCCACCACTACGGTGCCGAGCTCGGGCTATGACCCAGAGCTAACGCTCCGGAACCAGGCTACGTCCTGGTGCCATCCTGAACGTCAACCGCCGCCCGTATACCCCACCGCCGTCAGAGCCAAGTCCGCCGAGCCGTCACCACGAGACCGGACTCCTGTGAAGAACTGTGAGTGCTCGAGCGTGACACTGAACCAGCTTATCTGTATAGTTCATGTTCATGTCTTGTCCCACGTGCCGTTCGTGTCATAAATACGTCTCTTTGTGTCTCTGGTTGCCTTCTTGTGCGTCTGGCTGACCTGCGCCCACAACATAATCATCACAAACGTCCTGCCAACTATTTTTTGCCCTTGTTAGCTAGGCAATACGCTGACAAGTACTATTCCCTTATTTATACTTACAATCCTTGCTGATGCTCCGAATTTCTACTTCGTGCTCTGAACAGTGACGTATGTCCTTCTACTCAGTTTATGTTGGCTTCCTACAATTTACGTGGTCCTTCATATTGTAGCTGCTCAACTAGAGCCTAAAATTTCCTGCTGTCTCCTAAAAGCATCATCTTTATTGGACAACATATCCTACGTTTCCCTCTCACTGTGGGGGAGTTTATGTAAGTGCTGACCTATTTACTAGACCGCAGTGCCACAACTATTTCTCATCCTGTGTTGCCACTACATGCATGAGTCACAATGGCTGCAAATTGGCTCCCTTCCCCACCCTCTCCGATTCCAGGTCACTCACTCTCTCTCCTAAATGTACATTTTGCCACCTGGAGAATATCCAAAAGCATTGCATCCTCATGAAAAGTGCTCCTGTTAATCTTTTTTTTCTCTTCTCCTGTAACGGCTGTGTTAAATCAAACATGCTTGCGAATTTCATGAGCAGCTCAGTAAAAGAAATAGGCACATGGTTTGCTGAAAAGAGGTTTTCAACTACCATAAGAAGCCATGGTTTCTTGCAATTTCTTCAATTCCCTTGCAGTCTTGATAGCAATCTAGCACATTTTGATTTTGATACTGTTTTCAAAACAATAACAGCCGAAATTTTGAGGTTGTGATAATTATGTGATAATTAAAGGTAGAGGAGTTTGACGCAATGAGCAAATAAGAATCGCTTTGCAGAGGGTAAACAAATACTCTTTTCCCGCAAATAAATTGGTAGGAGCAGGGTAACTTGAAATGAGCACTGAATGCACAATACAGAATATGATGCTGAAATGCCCCAATCTCTGAATGTCTTTGCACAAAAGAAAAACTTCATTATGAAAGGCAATGATCAAATTGCAAGTATATACTTCAGAGTCGTCATATCTGCAATGTGCACTGTACCATCGGCAATATATAAAAACTGCACACACAACTGCACAAAATATCATCCTAAGGCTACCAAAGGAGCCTCCAGTATTAAATGGAAACTTGGTTTAGGATATTAGACTACACGCCTATATCTACTTACAATGTTGTCTTCTCTGAAGGCAAACATAAGTGGCTTGCCCCTGATGGGTTTCTGATGGAGAGCACAAAGGCTGGGAATTGTGAGGCTGTCATCTGGATGACCTGTAAGAAATGACATTTTAAGTTGCGCATAAACAAATGCTACCAGAACGAGAGACAAGATCACTGGCAATAAAGCTGATTTTGGTGGGCAAGAGAAAAATCAAAGTATGGACTCGGTACAGCTTACTGAGAAAAAAAAACTCATACCACAGATGTTGCAGTGAAAGTTCATTGCATTGAAATTTCCACACACACATATACGCTTGCCTGCTCATACGCTGTTGCCAGTGCTGTGCCAGCGGTATTTCCATTGTTTAATATTTCTTTTAGTGCTCTCTAAGTTTATTACTAGCTATGAATGTGGCTAAGTTGAATGTAATGACTAATCTTAGTGCCACATTGCAAATCTATACTCGATCACACTAGTGACTTGGGATACTATGTTGGCTATAAATAGTGTGAATGAAGAAAATTTGATTAATTATTGTTTCCTTGCCTTTTCTGGCCAAAGAGCACCAGAGAGTTGTACAATTCAGTGGCAAATCCGTGGCAAATGCTAGAGGAATGCGTTAGAATGTCGCAACTCCTTGCAGGTCTCAAATCCATTATTTAAACCATGTTCACCACATTTGCAAAGTGTTGTTCAACAAGTCACTTTACACAAGTCCTGCCCTTTCGAGGAGCGAAGTCTTACACACACACATGCACACCTGCACCACATGACTCGCTTTCAACAATTTACACACACATATACGCTTTTTTTACACTTTGACACTCCTACTGAGAAAGCATTAAAAATTTATTGGACTCACTGCAACCTTCTCAATTAAACCTACAGCTCAATCAAACACATTCTCGAGTCCGAGGGCATGCCTTATAAATTCCATGTTTACGAATTATAATTGGGCTATAGAGGACAATTTTCGAAGGGCATGAGAACCACCCCAGAGAGACCTAAATCTTAGCACTTCATATCTTCAGTAAAAGCTGCTTAAACCAATTGCTATATGCGGAATATCGCAAATAACCAGCTATTCACAATTTAAGCAGTTGTTTCCTTGAATTCGGGAGTGTTACGTGTTAAAACGACAATTTGATTAAGGGGCACGGGATAGCGTGTGACTCTGGATTGATCCTGACCCCTAGGGGTTTTTCAACGTGCCCCCAATGCACTAGACACGGGCGTTTTTGCATTTGTAGGCAAAACATTTTTTGTGCGGGCGAAAAGGGCGGCAGCATTTCGCCCGCCGCCGCCTCATAAGCAGTTGCCTACTTCAAGGAAATGTGGGCTAACCCAAGGTACAGGTTTCACGATCGAAATTAGTGTAATCGTGAAACACACTTTCCGGATTTCTGATTCATGTATTTATGCTGTTGATGAAACGTTTATTTCACAATAACAATCAAGGAAGTGGATTCATCAGGGTAGAGGAGGGAAAAAGGAGGAAACTTACACCTTCCACTGGTCCTCCGGCGCCTCCATATATTCCAGAGTGGCTCGACACCAAACTCGGTTTTCAGGGCGGGGACAGCCGCTGCACCAATTTTGAAGAGGTTTATTGCGTGTAAAACTACCAACTTTATTCAATACACACACACACACAAGCACGCGCGCCCCCGCAAAAAATTCACAAAACACGTACGCGCGCGCACGCGCACGCACATACATAGCACTCACAAAACACGCACGAACGCACGAACGCACGCACGCGCAAGCACATACATAGCACTCACAAAACACGCACGCACGCACGAACGCACGCACGCGCAAGCACACAGAGACCCGCATACAAGCACGCGCACTCGCAAAGCGCTCACAAAACACGTACGCGTGCGCGCACGCACACACGCAAAGTACTCACAAAACACGCACGAACGCACGCACGCGCAAGCACATAGAGACCCACATACAAGCACGCGCGCACAAGCAAAACGCTCGCAAAGCAGCAACGCGCGCGCGCGCGCGCACACATGCAAAGCACTCACACAACAGGCACGCGCGCACATACAAAGCGCTCACAAAACACGCACGAACGCACGCACGCGCAAGCACATAAAGACCCGCATACAAGCACGCGCGCGCGCGCACGCACACATACAAAACACTCAAAACACATGCACGAACGCACGTACACAGCGCTCAGAAAAAACGCACGGACGCACGCACGCACTCGTAAAGCGCTTACAAAACACGTACGCGCGCGCTAACACACACCGCACACACACACACACAAACGGAGAGAGAAAGATAGCCCAAAACACGCTGAAGAAGGCGTCCGGCAAGCAGCAGCAGCAGCAGTACGCGGGCGCGCGAGGGAGAGCCAATATTACGCCGGTACTTTCGAAAGGCGAAGCCAGTCGTCACTTCTTTTTCTACTCGACACAAAACGAACGACCGTGTTATAAGCCGCGCTGAACTCGCAAGAACACCAGATTTCCGATAGTTCAAGCGCTCAGAAACAAAGCGGAATTATGCAGGCGCACCACGCCCGACGTGGCCACAGAAACGTTAGTCACACGGGGGCAATCGAGGTAGCCATCTTGCCGTAGTACTGCGTGCAACTGCTTTTGCGCTTACATTAGTGAATTATGCTATCGGATCACAATGAGATACTTCTACAGCCAACAATAACACGTAATCAAATAAAGAAACACCAAATGAACGGACACTTGCCTGAAACTTTCCATACTGACAGTAGTATACCGACCGCCGACACCGGGCACGTTGCAACTGCTCGTATCTGCTTCCGTGGATCCATCTTCCAGCGAGTGCCAAGGCTTTGAGTTGAGGTGGGGCACGATTAATACACAAAGGACGGACCAAGTCTCTGATTAGACCGCACATAAAACCAATCACACGTTTAAAATTATTTCCCAGAGCGCGAGACGCGGACAAAGACAAAAAAGTTGTCGCAGTTTCACCTGAAAGGCGAAGCATCAATTGCGATAGCAAATTTGTAGAGAGCTATACGGAGTAATGATAGTAGCTTTATCAGCTGTATAAACTTGGACATGCAGCAGCACCGGCAACAGGCAGAACTGTTGTCGACGCCGTCGGCGTTTTGCCCACGTTCGCACAAAAAGTTGTCGCAGTTTCACCTGAAAGGCGAAGCATCAATTGCGATAGCAAATTTGTAGAGAGCTATACGGAGTAATGATAGTAGCTTTATCAGCTGTATAAACTTGGACATGCAGCAGCACCGGCAACACGCAGAACTGTTGTCGACGCCGTCGGCGTTTTGCCCACGTTCGCACAAAATGCGTGCGGCGTTGGTGACTGTTGCCGGAGCCTCTGATATATATAGGTACTTGGTGCCGCAGCTAAACATCCCCTCCCTTCCCTCCCCCTCCCCCCCCCCCCCCGCGGCCTTTCGTGCGTCAGAAGAAGGCGCGTTTGCTCTACATATATGGTGATTGTAAAGGATGAAAGAGACGCCTACTTCTGCAGCCCTTTTCAGAGAGCACCGCACAGAACGCGCGTTTGTTCTCCGCCGTGCGTTTACTCCCCGTGAAAGCGCGCGTCCCTCGCGCCCTTTCACTCGCACATACAGCGTTCGGCGGCGCGCGGCGACGATTTCATCTCCATTGACGTCATACGGAACCTCACGGCGACGGCGACGGCGACGGCGACGCCGACGGCAGAACTTTGCTTTGGAGTGTCCATATAATTGCTATCGCAATAAAAAGAGACAACGCATCTTTTGAAGCAAGAGTCAATGAGGTGACGTAGCAGCTTCCGCCTTCCCACCCTGCCGCGCGCCGGGTTGTCTAGGCAATGGTAAAGCGTCGTAGCGTCAGTTCCGGTCGCTTTTCAGTCGGGAGGGCCCGGCCGCGTAAAGCACGCTGCGCCGAACTCAGTCTAACTATAAAAATTATCTGCCGTTGCCCCTTTATTCTCGCAGCTTTGCTTGTTGGCGTGGCCGCGTGCTTGATGCCACTTCGTTGTGGTCTCTAGCTGTACCGGTGAGCTGGGAGTGGCGAATACGTTTCGTGTCGAGCGTTACGTTTCTTTCTTTTTTTTTCTTTTTTCTTTTTTTTTACGATGTCTGGGCTGCATGACTTTGAGTGCATCGCAGAAATCTTGACCGTGAGTGAACCGATCAGCGCGCTTCTACAGGTACGATCAAAATACCAGCTGCGTCCGATCAAGGCGACCATGCCAGGTCACAGCATAAAGTTTCAGCGAGATCGTGGCACGATAAGAGCGCTACATTATTGGTCGTGCCACGTGTGAGGCGCAAGCATTCACATCACTCGTGGCGTCTGCCAAAGGAGTGACAGTTGTGCTCTTCCTCAGTACATGTTTCGGTTTTCCATATTTCCATAGTCCGGAATACATTACACTGAAGCAATTAGCGGCATCAGTTCTTGGCATTCGAAGAACCATTTATGAACTATATCGATGATGGGCTTCAATTAAGTAAGCAGGATCGTCTGACTTGTTTGGTTGACAAGTGAATTAGCCTAATTTTTATGCCTGCGTGTCTAATTACTACCTTGAATCGCTTAAAAAGACATCTCACCGGGGTTCGCAACCTTTTGTTGGGCTGTTAAGGGCACCGCTAAATTCCTGCAAAATTTTGCGAGTTGCTTGCGCGTTTTCATTCAATTACTGCAGTTTGTATTAAAATTGTCTAATTGCACTGTAGTATCACAGCGAGGACTTAATCTAATGATATTTCAAGAAATTGCAAGTGAATGTGTCTACTTTTCAAGGTAATACGTTTTGGAGTGCCCGTAATGCCAGTAACATCAGTATCTTAGAAAAAAATGACATACATAGACACATGGCTCATTGCGCGGACGTATGCGCGTTCTTATGGCCAGATTTATGCATGCATCCTTGTGTTCAACACCCTTCAGACGTCGATTTAACACCCTTCTTTGAGCAACTTCACACCTTATGTGCCGTATACACTCATATGATAGGGTGGTTTTAACAAAATGGGTGCTAAAAGGGTGTGCACGGGGGTGTAAATGCGGAAAACACCCATTTTAACACCCTTAAGGGTGTGAAAATGTTTAGTGTGTAGGCATACGTTGCGAACGGCAAAACAGTGTCCCAGTTACTGTGGTCCGAGGCAACGTACATAGTCAACATGTCACCGAGTGTGCGGTTGAACCTCTCTGTCAAGCCGTTCGTTTGCGGGTGGTGGGCGGTAGACTTGCGGTGAACGATGCTGCATGCAGCAAGAAGGGCTTGTATTACTTCGGAAAGGAACACACGCCCCCGGTCGCTGAGTAGTTCGCGTGGTGCTCCATGTCAAAAAAACACCGCATATCCACGGGTTGAATGATGATGAGTGGGCGAAGCTCCGGAGGGAATCATCGGTAAACCGTGAATCTTCCGTGTAATTCGCCTAGTCTCGCCGCACTAAATCGAACGATTCACTTCGACCAATGACACGCGCCATATGTGACGTCATTCCTATTTTAACAGCGCCATTCACTATAATTGCACCATCTCCCGCTTAAGAGGACGCTAGCACAAACGCGTTAGAAACGTGCAGTACTCTCTAGTAAGGGGGAGAGGCCACAGCGTCTTACGCAGCCGTTTACACATGCCGGAACGTAGACCGCGTTTGCCGACGCCATCACATGACTGCTGAGAGAGTATAACCCCCGTATTCATAAACGCTCCTCGACTTGAACTTGACTTGCCACCGCCTTCAACGCGTTTCGAACACGCTGCCCAAGGCGGTGGCAAGTCAAGTTCAAGTCGAGGAGCGTTTATGAATACGGGGGTAAAGCGGAGAGGCCACAGCGTCTTACACCAGCTTCTTACACGGGCCGTAACGCGCTAGCACAAACGCGTTAGAAACGCGCAGTCTTTCGTTAATGTTGGGTATTTATTGTCATCGTGGTGCGTGTGTCCATGTGCGCTTCGTGGCGTAGTGGCTAGCGCCGCGCGTTCGGAAGCGAGGGGTCCCTGGTTCGATTCCGCGCTGCAAACACAACTTTCGGAATTTTTTAGGGGCGAAGCTCCTTAAAGCGGCACCCGTTCGTCCCTCGTCGTAGTAGTAGTGTGTAACCAGTCTGAGAAAAATGAGAAAAAAATTCCGAAGTTGTGTCCGTAGCGCGGAACCGAACCAGGGACCCCTCGCTTTCGAGCGCGCGGCGTTAGCCCACTACACCACGAAGCACACATAGACACAAGCACCACGATCGCAATAAATACCCAACATTAACGAAAGGCCGCGTTTCTAGCGCGTTTCTAACGCGTTTGTGCTAGCGCGTTACGGCCCGTGTAAGAAGCTGGTGTAAGACGCTGTGGCCTCTCCGCCTTACCTTCAACGCGTTTCGAACGCGCTGCCCAAGGCGGTGGCAAGTCAAGTTCAAGTCGAGGAGCGTTTATGAATACGGGGGGTATACTCTCTCAGCAGTCATGTGATGGCGTCGGCAAACGCGGTGCACGTTCCGGCATGTGTAAATGGCTGCGTAAGACGCTGTGGCCGCTCCACCTTACTAGAGAGTACTGCACGTCTCTAACGCGTTTGTGCTAGCGTCCCCTTAAGCGGGAGATCCGATGATTCCCTCCGGAGCTTCGCCCACTCATCATCATTCACCCCGTGGATATGCTGTGATTTTTTTTCATAAAAGTAGACGTGGCTACCTACTACGACGACGACGACTACTACTACTACTACTACATACTACAGAGGAGGGACAGACCCACACCCTAAGGAGCTTCGCCCCTAAAACGAAGTTCCGCAAGATGAAGAAGGCAACGTCACACGCAGAAGCCGCCGGAAGTGCGGCAGTCTCGGCGTAGTGCGTCAAGTGGTCGACACCTAGAATTATCCATCGGTTACCCGAGGAACTGTGGGGAAGTGGCCCGTATAAGTCTATGCCGACGCGATCAAATGGCCGGATGGGGCAGGGGAGCGGCTGGAACTCGCCAGTAGGGCGCTGTTGAATTTTACGCCTTTGGCACGCCGTGCACGCGCGTACGTACTGGCGCACGAAGTGATACAAGCCGGGCCAGTAGAAATGCTGCCTCAGCCGAGGGAAGGTTTTCAGAACGCCGGCGTGACCATTATGAGGAGCGGCGTTGAAATAAGCGCATATGTCAGTACGCATATTTCGTGCTATCACAAGCAGCCATTTGCGACCATCAGGCAAATAATTTCAGCGGTAAAGGACGTTGTCGCGGACAGCAAAGTGAGCGGCTTGGCGACGAAGTGTTCGAGAAGAGGGTGTGACGGATGTATCGTGGAGGAAATTCAGCATAGTCGAAAGCAGCGGATCCTTACGCTACTCGGCCGGCATATCAGCGACGTTGATGGTCGACATGGATGCGAAGCAAGGTAAATACATCTGGTAGCGAAGCTTCCATAGAAGCCCATACGTTCAAAACATGGTTGCTTACCGGCGGTTCATGGGGCTTAGCGCCATCTGTGTGAGGAGGGAACACTTCCGGCGGAAGAAAAAATAATTTGACGTCATATCCGCCAAAACCAGAAATGACGTCATTTTGTTCTCATAGGCGCGAAATTTGTTTTCGGAGGCCTGCCATTGAGCTGTATATTCAAATGCCCCGCCATTCAACTTCATGGGCGTTCCGAGTTTTCAGCGCAAAAAGCGATGCCGGAAAAGATCAGCCGTACGGGTGTCGAAATCGCATCACTGCACAGAACATACTTTCTTTGGAGGCCGACGAACGCTTTGGGCGTAGATTGCGTAGACTGCTCGTCCTTTCGTCGGACGACAAGCCGGTCGGCCAGCGCTGTCACAGAAAACAACTAAAGTAAACAAGTATCTGACGGTCGCAACTAACTATATATATACTTTTGACTGCACAGGTTAAGAAACAATAAAACTACCCATGTCACCTAATTCAGACATACGTCGACATACAAATGTGAGGGGGGCGTATTGTAACAGGTGAACTTTACGAGCGCGCCTTTCCACGCACTCCAAGAGCTGCATTGCATTGAAAATGATAGCGGCGTCAACGCCCGCCGCTATCGATGGGCGCTCTCACGGTGGGCGCTGAAACAAGGTATTTATTGATAATGATCAAGTAAAACAGAGTGGTATCTTCTTTTCTCGCCATGCGTATATAAAATGTATTAGGGATTTTATTTTAGTTCAATGAATCTAACTGCGTCTCGCTTTAATTTAAAAACGTTTTTTTTCTTTCCCAGTGTTTATTCCCTCCAAACATAGTCGCGCTTCAATCGCTGCTCCCATAACCACCCTTGCTGATCTCGGTGACAATTGGTTCTGAACCGCTTTTCGCTCGAAGCTTCGCGACCTATGTGGATCGACCTTGTGCGAAGGGCGTTGACACTGAAGCCACATAGGAAGGTAGCGGTGATCGGGAAAGCGCATCGGCGTCAGGGTGCTTTCTGCCCGATCGGTAGACAACGCGGATGTTATATTCTTGGAAGCGAAGTGCCCAGCGGCCGAGGCGACCTGACGGATCTTTCAACGAGGACAGCCAGCAAAGGGCGTGGTGGTCGGTAACAATGTCAAAAGGGCGACCATATAGGTATGGACGAAATTTGACGAGAGCCCAAATAATGGCCAAGCACTCTTTCTCTGTGAGAGAGCAGTTGGCTTCTGCCTTCTTTAAAGTGCGGCTCGCATATGCGATGACGTACTCGTCGTAGCCGTCTTTCCGTTGCGCTAGGACTGCACCAAGTCCGATGCCACTGGCGTCCATGTGTAGCTCTGTGGGCGCTGTTGGATTGTAGTGTCGAAGAATCGGCGGCGAAGTAAATAGACGACGTAGTTGCTTGAAGGCTTCGTCATACGAAGTTGACCACGCGGAGATGCCGCTGCTAGCCGTAAGCAAATTGGTCAGTGGTGCGATGATAGTGGCAAAATTGCGCACAAAACGTCGAAAGTAAGAGCAGAGCCCTATAAAGCTGCGGAGTGCCTTAGTGTAGTAGGCATCGGAAACTTTGCGACCGCGCGAAGCTTGGCTGGGTCAGGAAGGACACTATCCTTCAAAATAACGTGTCCCAGTATTGTTAACTTGCGGGCAGCGAAACGGCACTTTTTGATGTTGAGTTGGAGGCCGGCAGAGGTGAGACACGTGAGGATCTCACGCAAGCGAACGAGGTGCGCCGGAAAATTGGGCGAAAACACGACAATATCATCAAGGTAGCATAGACATGTTTTCCACTTGTAGTTACGAAGAATTCTTTTGATTTTATTTTCTTTCCTTCCTTTTTTTATTCTTTATTTTTACTTATTTTTCTCTCCCTCTCCTTTCGCATCCCTTTACCCCTCCCCCGGTACAGGGTAGCCAACCGGAGATAACCTCTGGTTAACCTCCCTGTCTTTCCTTTACCTTTCTCTTTCTGTCTCTCTCTGTAGTTACGAAGGATAGTGTCCATCATACGCTCGAAAGTAGCGGGCGCGTAGTAGAGCCCGAATGGCATTACGGTAAATTCATAGAAGCCATCGGGCGTGACGAAAGCGGTCTTCTCACAGTCGTCTTTAGCCATCGGCACTTGCCAATAGCCGGAGCGAAGATCCAAAGATGAGAAGTACTCCGCGCCTTGTAGGGAGTCGAGGGCGTCATCTATCCGAGACAGCGGATAGACATCTTTACGAGTTATCTTATTGAGCCAACGGTAATCCACACAGAAGCGTATTGAGCCGTCCTTCTTGCGTACTAATACTACAGGAAACGCCCAAGGACTCTGGGAAGGCCGAATGACGCCACGATGCAGCATATCGTCAACTTGCTCGGTAATTACCTGTCGCTCGGCTGCCGACACGTGGTATGGTCGCTGGCGTAATGGTGGATGGGAACCAGTGTGGATGCTGTGAGTGACGGTCGCCATACGTCCCAGGGATGGTTGGTCGCAATCAAACGACGAGTGAAAATTCTGAAGAAGCGCGAGGACTTGCTGGCGGTACGGAGGTGGCAGATCGGCGTCCAAGGCAGATTCAAGAACGTCTGACGACGACATTGATGATGATGCCCACAGCAATGGAGAAGTGAGGGCGTCGAGCTCATAACAGGCCGTGTCGTCGTAAGTATCTAGAATGTGAAGTGGCTCAAGGGGCTGAACACGACCAAGTGACTCTCCACGCAGTAAGGTCACAGCGGATTGAAGCGGGTTACACACAAGCATAGTGGATAATCCTGATACAGTGTTGAGGACAGCAAACGGGAGAGGTAGAGCCTTGCGAAGTAGAAAAATAGGCGACGGTGTAAAAAGCACAGTAGCGTCTGGCGCGGCGGAGCAAGATAGGGGCACAAGAACCGACATTTCGACTGGTATGTTCGTATCGGAGACAGCGGTAAGCTTGGCGGCTTTACTTGCAGAAGGACCAGGCAGCGGGGCTTCGGAAAGCGGGAAAAGCGCCACTTCGGCCCGAGCACAGTCGATGATGGCACGATGTTGAGACAAGAAGTCCCAGCCGAGAATGATGTCACGTGAACATGAAGGAAGCACTAAAAATTCAACAACATAAACAACGCCGGCAATAAGCACGCTTGCGGTAGAATGGGCAAGCAGTGCTATATGCTGCGCACTCGCGGTACGCAGTAGCAAACCAGACAACGGCGTGGTGACCTTGCGGAGCTTACGACCAAGCTTTTCATCCATAACAGAAACTGCAGCCTCAGTATCAATAAGCGCAATTGTGGCGGTTCCTTCGACCAAAACGTCCAGTAAATTGCGTGGCGACTGTGCAGGCCTTGTAGAAGTCGCGAAGGTGGCAGTTAGTGCCTGCAGAACTGCAGCAACTAGTTTCCCTCGCTAGGTGACTGGCGACGACGTAAGGGGGAAAGCGAGCGACGACGTGGTGACGGAGAACGATGGTTTCCGAAAGGGCGTCGAGAAGACGGCGAATACTCTGGGTCGGGATGCATGGAATGGCCGGTTGCATCGTGGGAATATCCATACCGAGGCGTTGAGACAGCAGGGTTAGCAGATGGCACGCGACGATGGCAGAAGCGCGCGACATGGCTGGTGAAACCACAAGCGAAACATATGGCTCGGTTGTCGCGTCTGCGCGAAGAGCTCTGAACTTGGCTTCAAGGCGGAATCGGAGGCGACGCGGGACTTGGCACTGCTTGAGGTCGCACTGTCACACGAAATGTGAATGTCGGCGGCACAGGTCGCGCTGCGACTGTGGCATAGGTCAGGGATGCCGCCACGGGAGGACATGGTTGAGCCACAGGTATCGAGTCGGCAAGTTCGTCGCGAATGGTTCTCCTAATGGGAGCAGCCACAGATGTGTCAGGCTGTCGGGGTCGATCGCTGAGAGGCAGCATAGACAATTGGCGCGCCACCTCGTCACGAATAAAATCCTTAATCTGAACGGAGAGTGATGATTCTGGCGAGGAGTTGGAGGGAAGCGTGAGGACCGAGAAAGAGTGGCCGGGTGCAACAGCGCTGCGCGCAAGAACTCTTTGGCAACGCAGCTCATCGAAGCTCTGGCAAAGAGTGACGACAGCTGCGACAGATGAAGGGTTTCGCGCGAGAAGCATTTGAAATGCGTCGTCCTCGATGCCCTTGAGGATGTGCTTCACCTTGTCCGCTTCACTCATGGTATAATCGACGTGGGCGCAAATATCCACCTCATCCTCTATGTAGCTGGTGTACGTCTCGCCGGGCTGTTGAGCGCGCTGGCGTAGACGCTGTTCAGCACGGAGCTTTCGTAAGGCTGGGCGGCCGAAGACTTCCGTGAATTCTGTCTTGAAAGCGGACCAATTTTGGAGTTCCCGCTCATGATTGTGGAACCAGAGGTTCGAAGCTAAATATTTCGACAGAATTACCTGTCTGGTTGGGAAAATTGCCCCCCCCCCTTCCTATCCTTTCTTATGATGGACCTTTTAAAAGCGGCAAACCGCCACCTCCGAAGAATACCCCTTGAAGAAGGAGCCGAATTGGTTCCGAAACGTTGGGCTAGTAAATTTCCTTATTTGGGAGGAGTCAATCTCTCAGTCTTAATCAATTTTCCCAACCAGGCAGGTAATTCTATCGAAATGTTTAGCTTCAAGTATATACGTGCAGACGCCGGACAAGGGGCAGTGCAACTTGCAGCGAACTATATCAAAGCCCTGAAAGGCATCTCCACCTTCAAGACCCACTTAGACTTCACCCGGAAATGCAAAGACCAAAACATCGTTCCACGAAGTCTCCAGTTACGCCAACCTATCAACACAGCGGAAGGCCGGGACATCATCAACAAGGCTCAGCAAAGACTGGTGACAGCGCGGATACACGAGTGCCACACAGTGATTAGGAAGAAAGAAGTCGACGCGTTCTTCGCCAGAAGACAGCTCGAACACAAGGTACCCCATCTTTTTTCATCAATTGATTCGTTTGCGAAGGCCATTGCGTCCTCAGAGGAAAAGAAACATCGCGAAACGCAGAAGAAAACACTCTCTTCTTTAATCAAGCAAACCGAAAAATCAGGAGTGTTAGACAGGCACACAGTAACGAATTTATCATCGAGAAAGCTCACGACAGAAGAGACTTCAGTCCTGGCAAAAGGTCACAAATTCAACGTCACCACAGATAACCTGCCCCTGCCCAAGATTGTCGCCGCCCTCGAGAGCGGCATCCAGCAGCTGGACCCTAAAGTGCGGGAACCACTCAGATTAAAAGCAATAGGCATAATAAGGTGCAATAACAACCGCCGAAGAAAAAGAAACTTGTCGTCTGACGAAATAAGAGCGCTGCGATTACTGAAAGAAGATAAGGACATTGTAATTCTACCAGCGGACAGGGGCAACTCAACCGTCGTGTTGAACATGCAGGACTACGAGGAAAAGGCGTCCACTCTCCTTAACAGCCAAGAGTACGAAAAATTAAAAAGGACCCCTCCACAAGGACCGAATCAGTACTGAATAAGACGCTGGTCGAAATTTTCCGAAACCACCCAAATTCTCGAAATCTTTATCTAAAATTAATGTGCAGGAACGGGTCCGCACCAGCCTTTTACGGCTTGCCAAAGCTCCATAAACCCGGAATCCCCTTACGGCCAATCATAGACTTTTCTTGCTCCCCACTTCGATCACTAACCACATATTTGCACCAGATTATATCACCCCTCACCGGAAGGACAGCATCCCACGTGCACAACCCCGAAAACTTCATCATGCTCATATCAAATGTACGCCTCGAAGATGATGAATGCCTGGTCTCTTTTGATGTGATCTCTTTGTTCACCAGAGTACCCATTCAGTTAGCTATATCTACAACAAGGGATGCCCTGGAACGCGACGACACACTCGACGAGAGAACCCCTTGAGTGTAGACGAGATCTGCCGCCTTCTCGAGCTATGCCTGTCAAATATCTACTTCACCTTCCGAGGCACCTACTACAAGCAGGTGAAAGAAACTCCCATGGGGGCCTCAATTTCCGTCACCATGGCTAACCTAACTATGGAAAATATCGAAGACAGAGCTCTGAGTACTTTTTCCCCGAAGCCAAAAGTTTTCCTCAGGTACATGGATGATTGCTTCTGTATCGTGAAGGAGTCGCAAGTCGAAAACCTGCAGAGTCATTTAAATTCCATAGACCCGGATATACAGTTCACGTTGGAGCGAGAAGAAAACGGATTGTTACCATTCCTAGATGTACAAGTTACACGAACCAGCGGCAATCTAAAATTCTTAGTCTACCGCAAACCAACCCACACAGGCCGCTACCTACACTTCGCATCCAACCATCCGGCAAACGACAAGGCATCGGTCGTAAATTCTTTATTGAAAAGAGTCGAAACTAATTGCACATTGGAGTCAGATCAAAAGAAAGAAAGGAGAACGGTTCTCAACGAACTCAAAAGGAACGGCTATACAACAGAATTCATTCGAAAAACAACCCGACAACAAAAAAGAAAAAACAACTACGAGACCTCCAACCGTTGACTTCCCCTCGACCACAGAAACGAGTGTCCACCCCATACGTCAAAGGTACCAGCGAAGCTCTCAGCCGAATATTGAAAAAAGAAGGCCTCAAAGTCCCGCATAAACCGATGAACACTTTGACTATCCTCATTCCTCCAGACCGTCCACCAAAGACCGTCCACCAAAAGAAAAAGCTCAAGGCGTGGTCTATAAAATCAGCTGTGCCGACTGTCCGGCGTCGTACATCGGGGAAACCAAAAATCTAAAACAAAGAATCAGACAACATGAAAATGACGTCAGAACATTCAACCGAATACGCAGCGCCGTCGCCGAACATTCCGAAGACGCCGACCACAAGATTTCTTTCCAAGAAACCCAAGTCCTTCAAACAGAGACAAACTGGCGAAAAAGGCTACTACTGGAGTGATGGCACATTCAGAACACGGCGGGTAATATAATCCGCGTGAAGGGCATTCTTCCTTTTTTGTATGTTCATGGCCTTGCAGACGCGACGAAGGGAAGAAAGGACCCCCCGCTCTAGGTCAGCAACACCAAAACATCTCGTCCCCCTTCCCCCCCCCCGCCCCCTCCCCTCTGTCCCTCGTCAACGCATTCCCGCGACTAAAGGGCGCCCAGCATCGGTCAACCCAGCCGACCAGCGACGCTGGTCGGCTGGGTTGACCGATGCTGGGTTGATTGTCGGTAGGCTCGAGCAGGCTGGGTTGATTGTCGGTAGGCTCGAGCATGGTAGCGGCTGAAGCAGTCGGCAACGTTCGGCTGCGAAGTTCCAGGGTGAGGTCGGGGATTTGCAGCACCTTCCACCGAATGTGATATGACGATTTATTGGGCAATGACGTCTCACGCAATGGAGGCAGTCCACGATCGCTGATGGCGCGCACAGCGACAGACGCAAGAGCACTTCTTCCTGCTTTTCACTACACACGTTATAATTTCCGATATGCCTTATTTTATTCTTGTTGGTCAGTTTCGACAGTTCAGCAAACGACAGTTCAGTTTGACATTTTCAAGTTTTGCCGTTTCTTTATTAGGTCCTTTGTTCCTTGGGAGAGCTTACCTACTGGTTGCCTTGGTGCCTTACCTCCCACTTCAATTGCTGCTTCTGAGATCAACCTACTTACGGTTTCATTCATTACCTCTATGTTGTCTTTATATCTTTCCTTTTCTAAAGTGGCGTATTTGTTTCCGAGCACCAGCCTGAATTGGTTTGAGTGTACCCTTACTGCGTCTATGTTGGTCTGTTTCTTCATGGATGGATGGATGTAAAACTTTAATGAAAGTCCTGAGGTACGCGACTCGGCACGCAGCGGGCCGCTCCCACGTTGGGACAGTCAGGCCATGCGCGACCGCCGCATCGTGGGCCTTCTGGACAGCCCATAGTTGCGCCCCGGCATCAGGGCTCTTGATAGCGGAAAGCCACTTGTCCTCATTGATTTGTTCCCTGCCTCGCAACGAGGGGCAACGCCAGAGCATATGGTCTAGGCTAGCGAAGTCATTGCAGTGCCTGCAAGAACTACTGGCATAAGTGTCGGGATAACGCTTGTGTAATAAAGCCGGGCTGGGATACGAGCCTGTTTGCAATAATCTGAGGGTCAATAATAGAGCCTGCGCTCTATTTAACTTCTTGTGAGGAAGGGGAAAGTCTCTCCTGCTGAGAGAAAAGTGCTGCGTAATTTCATTGTATGTTGTCGGTTGATCTCTGTTCACTACCACTGCGGGCCAGCCGGGTAGATCTCCATGGTCGCGGAAAGCGAGACCTCGCGCCTTGGAGTGGGCCAGCTCGTTGAAGTTTGTGGGGCCTCCCATGATGGATCCCATGTGAGCGAAAAACCAGGTGACAGTGTGGGTGGCGATGCTTTTGCCGTCGAGGATGCGACAGGCTTCCTTACACACGGCGCCGACGCTTAATGCGTGGATGGCTGCCCTGGAGTCGCTGAAGATGTTGGCATGTTTCTCGTCCAGGAGGGCCAAGACAATGGCCACTTGCTCGGCCGCACATGACGACGTGCTTCGTACCGAAGCTGCGTTAACAGTCGAACCCCTGTGGTTGATGGACACTACTGTGAAATTTTTGCTGTTGCCATATTGGGCCGCGTCAACGAAGCAGCTGCCGCCAGGGAGTTCTGTCACCCGGCGTAGGAGCACCACAGCCCTGGCCTTCCTTCTTTCCACGTTGCGCTGGGGATGCATATTGCGCGGGGTGGGGGATATAATGATGTGGTCTTTCTGCTGTTTTGGAAGGCCCGGGTAGGAGTCTTCGACCTTAGCCGGGGGGACGCCCATCTCTGTTAGGAGTCGTCTGCCCGCCGTGGTGCCGGAGAGTCTGAGAATCTGTGCTTTTTCTTGTGCTCCTGCAATTTATTCCAGTGTATTGTGAATACCCAACTGCAGAAGTCGGTCGGTGCGTGTGTAGTTCGGTAGTCCGAGCGCGCTCTTGATCCCACTCCTTATCATGACATTTAGCTTGTCTCGCTCGGCCCTCTTCCATACGCGCATGGCCGCTACGTACGTGAAATGGCATAACAAGAAAGCGTAAACTAGCCTTATCAGATTCTCTTCACTCAGGCCTCTCCTTCTGTTAGCTACCCGCTTGATTAGACCGATGACGCTATCCGTCTTCTTTGCTAGTTTGTGAATGGTGATGCTATTTGTGCCCGCCCCTTCGAGTGTCATTCCCAAGATTCTAATGGACGCGACTTTGGGAATCGAATCTCCGCACTTGATGTAGAGATTGATGTCGATTTCAGTGGGGGGTTTCCAGTTCCGTGGCTTGCGGCCCTTTATAGTTGGGCTGTAGAGAAGAAGTTCGAATTTCTTTGGGGAGCACCGGAGTCCCGTGTCCGTTAGAAAGTGCTCTGTAATGTCGACAGCTTCCTGGAGTGCGGCTTCGACTTCGTCACTGCCTCCCGCGCAGAAGACAGTGTTGTCGTCCACGTAGATCGTGTGACCGATGCCCTGAATCTTGCCTAAGTATCTCGAGAGGTCGACCATTGCGACGTTGAAGGGGAGCGGTGAGATGACTGACCCCTGGGGGGTGCTCCATTTTCTCTGATTACAAATCTCCAGCCTTGAGGATGGCGCATCGTTTGCTCAAGAAAGACCTGATGAAGGCATTGAAGGACGAGCCCAGGTCGAGTTTGGAAGTGGCGTCGAGAACGAACTCGTGATGGATGTTATCAAAGGCCTTCTACAGGTCCAAACCAAGGATGACTCTCGTGTCCCGAGTGCAGCGTTCCAGGATTTGGATCTTGATAAGGTTCATGGCGTCTTGGGTGGAGAGGCCTGGCCTGAAACCTATCATGTTGTGAGACAAAAGGTCGTTGGTCTCCATATATTCGGCAATTCTGTTATGGATGGCGTCTTCGGACACCTTCCCTACACATGACGTCAGTGAGATGGGGCGGAGGTTGTCCAAGCTCGGTGGTTTACCGGCTTAGGGATGAGTATGACCTTCGCCACCTTTCATTGTTCCGGTACAATTCCCTCCTCCCAAATGCGATTTATCTCCTCTGTGAGAAACTCGATCGATTCATCCTCTAGGTTTCTGAGAGCCTTGTTGTTAATGTGATCCGGGCCGGGTGCCGACCTACCATTGAGATCGTGTAGGGCGCGGCGGATTTCACTGACTTGGAAAGGCTCGTCCAGCGCGGAGTTCGGCTTCCCTTTGTATACTGGGTATGTCGCCTCATCGGCCACAGTTTTGAGCGGCAGGTACTTAGCTAGCATCACCAGCACTTCCTCTTCTCAAGACGACTTCTTGGCTTCGTGGAGCGCTTTAGCGAGGACACTTCTCTGGTTTGACTTGGTGCCGGAGTCGTCGAGCAAGTGTTTGAGAAGATTCCACTTCCCTCCCGTGCGCATCTGCCCGTCGATTGAATTACAAATTTTGTCCCATTGCTGCCTAGACAGGGCTTGGCAGTCCTCGTCGATCTGTTTGTTGATCTCGGCTATCTTCTTCCTGAGCTTGCAATTCAAGCGTTGGCTTTTCCACCTCTCGAGGATTGATTGCTTGGCCTCGAGTAGGTGTGCTAGCCTGCTATCTATCTTGTCTGTCTGCAGATCCGTCTCTATGCTTTTGGTGGTGGAGCAGACATCTTGCAGAATTAGTTCGGACCACTGGACGAGGCTCTCGGGCTTTTCTCCACGGGCGGCGCGGGCCTTGCGAACCTCACGGAATGTGTTCCAGTCAGGGGCCGAGAAGGCCTTTTTTCTTTTCTGCTCCACTTGTAGGCTGGTGGCCGTGATGTAATTATCGCTACCGAGGTCTATGAGCAGATTCGACCACGCGGCTGAGCCAGCGTTTTTAACAAAGACGAGATACGGGACTGAGTCCCTGGTCGAGGAGGTGCCGCGTCTGGTGAGAAAAGCTGGGTCCGTCAATAGAGAAAGTCCCGCATCTCCCGCCTCCTGCAACAGGCTTCTGCCCTTGACCGTGTCGTGCGGGTAGTTCCAAGCGTGAAAGGGAGCGTTGAAATCGCCGGCCACAACCAGTGGAGAGTTTCCGGCGAGTTTCGTTGCCCTAGTGATGATGGTTTTGAAACATTGTCTGTGATCGCTCGGGCTGCTGTATACGTTAAGTATAAAAATGCTGGAGTTGTTGGATTGACTTGAGATGACTTCGACTAGGGAGGTCTCCGTCTTGCTAGGCCGGACCCCTAGATCGTGTGCGACGAAAGTGAACTTGCTGCTGACTAATGTGCAGATTCCTCTGCCGTCCCCACGTAGAGCAACAGCTTTGTATCCCTAGAGTGAAACCTGATCAGTCATCGTTTCTTGCAATAATATAACATGTGGCTTTTCTTTGAGTGCGAACAAACTGCTGCAGGGTGCATCTTTTATGGAGGAGTCCCCTGCAGTTCCACTGCCAAATCCTAAATTGAGTGTGTGGCCCATCTTTGCTGTATAGAGCGTCTTCCGGCGTTGCTACTAGGGTCTCGAAGGATGGAGGTCCGGGGACGTGCACTGGTGGCGGCGTAGGTACCGAGGAGCCATTCGGCAAGAAAACGGGACGTACGCGAGTCGACGACCTGATGTCGACGACCTGACGACCTGTTTTCCAAGCATTTAATTTTGACCTTTTGCGCGTCTATCTTCTGATCAACTGCCAAAATTTGCTGATCCACTGCGGAGAGTCGTTCGTTAATCTTCTGGATCCCGAAGCAAATTCAACATTTCTCTGATTTCGCACTTCGCTTTGCCTGTATATCTTCGGGCATGCGGGGAACGGCCTTTCTTTTGGCTGGGTTTCCCGGGTGGCTCGCCTCCACGACCATGGGAACGTCTGCGGTTTGGGGAGAGGGGGTCCCCGAGGGGGTTGAACTAGGGGCTGGAACGGGGTGAGGTTGATTAGCCTTTCTGAGCTTTGCTATTTCGGCTCGCATTGACTCTATTATGCTGCGTATCTCGGCATTTTCTTTCCTAAGCTGAGCTATGTCAGACGAACCATGCTCTGGCGCCGCGCCCCCCGTTACCTTTTCGGCAGGTCTCCCTCCGCTCCGCACCCTGTCTGCCCAGGTGGCGCCTTGTTTCCCAGGACCGGTTGGCTCCTCGAACCGGACCCTGTTCTGTGGGCCCCGGGAGCGGCCCCGGGATCTGGACCTGTAACGGCTCCTGGACCTCGAGCGGCTTCTCGAGTGGGAGCGCCTGCTCGAAGGTCTAGCCGGTTCGCTGGCGGCGCTTGTTTGTGCTGGTGACGGATCTCGATTCCTGGATTCCTCCTCCGTCGAACGATGTACGGGAGTTGGAATCTTTGCTTGCAAATCTTGTCCGCTGTGGCGTGCCGACCCCGCAGAGGCCGCAAGTAGGCGAGCAAGTGTGGTTTTCGTCGGGGTTGTTGGCCCCACATTTCCAGCATAGTTTGTCTTACGGCGTTGGGCAGACGTCAGCTCTGTGGCCTAGTCTATCGCAGGCATAGCAGCAGTCGTGCTGCCTGAGGTACAAGGAGCACTTGACTAGCACCGAGCCGTAGAAAACGAAGCATGTAGCCGTCGAAAACGATGACTACCGCTTCGCTATTCTTGATTTGCTTGGCTCCCAGAGCTAATAGATTTCTCTTGTTGAGAATGCTTCTCTCCAGGTTGGTCTGGCTCTCCGACACATCAATTTGACGTATGACACCCTTGCACGTGGCGTGCGGCACGGCTTCGTAAGTGCTGGGTTCGTACTGTTTCATTCCAAGGGTGATGCAATTCATTTTAAGGTCAAGCCTGTTTCTTCATGACTAACTTTATTATTTATCTCTTCAAATTGAGAGAAATCCTAGACCTCAGTAACCTATGGTCACTGCACTCTGCCCTACCTAACACGTCTACATCCTGCAATATGCTGGGATCGGCAGAGAGTATGAAATATATTTCATTCCTTGTTTTTACATTTGGGCTTTTCCAGGTCCACTTCCTGTTCCTGCGCTTGCAACAGTTGAAGGTATTCATCATTCGAAGCCTATTCCTTTCCGCGAATTCTACCAACATATGTCCTCTAGTGTTCCTAGAATCGATGCCACGTAGTTGCCAATTGCTTGCTCGCCAGCCTACTTTTTCCCCACTCTTGCATTGAAGTCGCCCAACTCTACAGTATACTGAGTTTGCGCCTTCCTCATTACTAATGCAACATCTTCATGAAACTGTTATATTTCGTCATCATCGTCACTCGAGGTTGGGGCGTAGGCTTGTACTACCTTCATTCTGTACCCACTATTAAGCTTTATTACAATGACTGCTGCCCTCTATTAATGCTGTATTAATGTCCTTATGAACTAGAAATCCTACTCCAAATTCTCTCCTATCTGAAAGACCTCTGCAGCAAAGGACGCGGCCGTTAGTCAGCACGGTATAAGCCTCACCTGTTCTTCTCACCTCACTAACGCCAATAATATCCCAGGCAATACCTGATAATTCTTCAAATAGCCCTGCTAAGCTAGCCTCACTCGATAGGGTGCGCGTGTTGCACGTTGCCAGGTTCATTTTCCATTGGCGGCCTGTCCGGACCCAGAGATCTTTAGAGCCTCTGCAGCGTAGCAGGTCTGACCACCGCCTTGGTCATGTGCTCCGCAGTCGCTGGGGACTGAGGGCCATGGGTAAATTGTACGAGTCATTAGGGAGGTAACGGCTGAATACTGCACCAGGGAGGCCAATTCCTGTTCTGGTGAGGGAGTGACTTTGATGAAGCTTAGTGGGCCTTCCTAATAGACCTTTCTCAGGCACCGCTGCGCCACCCGTCAGAGCGCAAGTGCTGTCGGGTAATGTGTGTACACCGCGCAGCCAAGCCTAGCCCTGTCCAGCGCGTCGCTCCCTCATCGGTAGTTACTCTGTGTACTGGAGTCACGACGACGGTTTTCATCGCCGGATTCGTAGTTTTTTGTGAACACGTGCTGCAAGATTAGGTGTCAGCGTGGTCTGCAACGCTCACAGGTAAGAAGGGGACATGACCCGTTTATCAATCGGCGTACTTTAGCTCAATTATGTCGGCATTGTGTTTCGAAGCAGCAGCCTCGCAGGTAAAGAAGGAGACATGTTGGCGCGGTGGCACTGCTAATATATTGTCACTTGTAGTAGTGGGAATAGGGCAAGCGCAGAGGCGCAAGAAGAAAGAAGTGCGCGTGCTAATCGCCCGCTCGATAGCTAGCTCTCGCCGCCGTTTTCTCCAGAGCCCATGCGCTCTCAATAAACGTCGTCAGCCACCTTTTGAAGACGCCTGGCAAAGTGGTGGAGGTGCTGGGTATTTCTCACTCATGCCACAGACTCCTTCTGGGAGCAGAAGCACCAGCCCTGTGTTAGTCCATACTCCCGTCCATCGGACCAGCCGCAGGATCTGGGGACTGCTCCCTGAAGACACCGTAGTGCTTCAGACTACCCCAACCGGTATGGAACGTGCAATGACGAACCGGTATACGCTTCCGAACCCGCTGGTGCCGCTCCATAGCGACGTCTTCGAAGACGTCCATGACTGGATGACCGACTTCGAGCGCGTCGCCGAATACAACGAATGGGACGACGCGACTAAACGTAGGAATGTCTACTTTTGCCTCCAGGATGGCGCGCGTACATGGCTTCAAAATCGTGAGCAGCAACTGACGTCGTGGCACGGACTTTGCCACGCGTCTTCAAAAGGGGGCTGACGACGTTTATTGAGAGCGGCTGGGCTCTGGAGAAAACGGCGGCGAGATCTAGCTATCGAGCGGGGCGGCTAGCACGCGCACTTCTTTCTTCTTGCGCCTCTGCTCTTGCCCTATTCCCACTACTACAGATGACAATATTCTAGTAATATCGCGTAACTTGACGACAGGCGCGTCTGAATAATGAAGCGACAGTATTCCTGGGTACATGCTTTTACAGAGGTGGAACGCACGCGTTTCGTGTAACGAGAACGCTGTCGTACGAATAATCCGGCGCGTCGGTTGCCGAGTCCCGCAAAATCGCACGTAAATAGAAAGCATTTCCAAGAATGAACGATCCAGTATACAGCCTTTGTCCGGAGCTTGTGTTAAACATTCCAAATGAGTTGTGTATATGCGAGGTGAAATACGAGTGCTTAAATGGTGCTGATGCACGTTCGTAAAAGTTCTTTCCGCGTGAAATGTCCAGATCCGTAACAATATGAAGTGACGGGCATATGCGGCAACTTACATGTGCCCGTATTTTGTAGCGATTCGATCCCGAGTTCTATATTTTTTCAGCTGTAACGCTGACTGCGCGCTTTCGGTGACCGCGGCGGCACGAGTCGATGCCGAAGGCCGAAAACAGTGACATCTGGGAAGATAATCATGAGAGAATACAACCCCTGATTGTTTTTAGCATTGTGAGGTGTCATAGTGGCGCAGTCTTATATATACAGTATATGTCAATTAAATCGTGTTATGCGCATCCTCTGTAGTGTGTGTTCCTTCAGTCAGGATGGCACCAGCGAGAAGAAGGACTGGACAAACTTGCTGCTTTCCCGGCTGTGACGATAAAACAGTAAAAAAACAAAGGGTGATCATGGCACACATTTCCATGTGATCTAACCATGAGGAAAATATGGCTGAGAAGAAGAAGGAAGAAAGGGCCAGGAGGGAAGTATGCTCTTTAGGAACCGAAGTGAAGTAACAGAGTATGCGGGGCCCATTTTAATAAGTCAGAGCGAAGGGCATACGAGGACGTACTACCAAGGTTCTTCCCATAGAAAACATACCCGCCGTGGACAAAATAAGCTCAACGTAAGTGGTATGGATATACAAAATACAAGGCCTTTTTGGCCTCGATAAGCTGATCGATGCCACTCTGTGAGGGAGGTGCAGGTTTTCTTAATGTTGCAAGGTGCACCATGTCTCAAGAGTAAAACTATAGCTGATTTGCATATTCACAGGTTCTGCTAAAATACGCAAGCAGCAGTGTGAGCCCACAGCACCCTGTGGGGAAGAGTTACAGGAGGAGCTGGTACTTCTGCCAGAACTGGATGTGGCTAGCACGGTGACCTTAGGTCTCCTGCTGTGTCATCTGAACAAGTCGCCACTGAAGAACAAAGCTGCTCAAAGGCTGGGCACATGAGTAAATGATTTATGAAAAATTTTCAATTTTCAATCATTTTCTTTAAAAAATGAAGCATAACGAAAAAACTTCCTTCCTTCAGTCACTAGAATTTTTCTTCTTTTAAATTCAGCAAACCTCATCAAATTTAGTGCAGTGGTTGCCGAGAAAAACGATTTCTCCATTCCACTGTATATAAATCAGAGCCCCAAAGTAAAATGTATTCTTAAGGCCACAGTGTTTACAAGCAAAAAAAATGAAACCAAAGACACGATGCAACAAAGCACTACACCATCCTTGACTTCAACAACCAAATGCATTACAATCTTGTAAGAGCCAGTTAAAGGCAATTGTCACACCTGTCTTTGATCCTGTTAAGCTATATCACTTCTAAAATTTCTCATTTGCTTTGTTTTGGTAACCTCATTTTCCATAGGAGAAACAGTGTCTGCTCACCTTAACTCATAGAGTTTCTTATGGTCTAACGTAGAGGGAAATCTGGTGCCACTGTCTATGCAAGTTTCCCAACGGGTGCTGTGCTGTCATGAAAATGACGGTATACGATAGTGTGTGGCTTGTGTTGGCTTTGGTAAGCGAGGCTGCGCCTTAAACGTGAATAAAGCTGCACAGATAAAGCTTTCATAAAATAACATCCTGATATATTTCATTCACCTACATTGCATCTTTCAATGGGGATTGCTCACTTGGAGTGCATAATCAAGTGATAAAAAACCAAGAACAGACACCAACTGTCAGAAAGTAAGCACCGACCTGGTCGCTGATACCTTTTTGCGTTTCATATATTTCTGCATCCAAGCACAAGTCCTCGCGATTTAATAAAACATGCTTTTGTGTAATATTTAAGAGAAGATGGCTGTTTACGTGCTGATTTAGTAGAAAATAAACCATGGTGACACACAGAGTGGTGATAGCCAGGCATGCCTGTAAGGTGTCCTGGCTCTGCGAGAACAATTTCGATCCGAAGCCACCACATCCCAGCATTCCCATGCATACAACAGAGGTACAGCACTAGTTTTCCTCTAGGTAATATTGTGAGAAACTCTGTGCCTGAACTGCAAAGGACCGAAGTGGTGTGCAGGAAACAAAGCAATTTAAAAAGTTGGATGAGTATATGTGATGCTTTTTGGTACCTATTTTGTTCTTAAGAAAATGTTATGCATTCAATTCTTGTGAAGTCGAGACTAGTGTATCACATAGTTTTGACATTTTTTGTCTCTTGCAGTTAACGCCATTATCCCTTTAATGTGCCCTTCAATGTAATCATGATTGACTACTATTCAGAGTTCGGCACTGTGCTATCTGTATATGTATTATTAAATTTTTATTTCTTTAAGCATTGCATGTGCACTTACCGTTTGTATTGTCACACTATTAGTAGGAGTTACTACAGCTTTTACACGTAAAATCCCAACTAGTTAGCTTTGTTGCAGTCAGTCATTCTCATTGTTGAAATGTGCTTTGAACAGATATGGCATGACTAGGCCATATTCTGTGACAAGTGGACATTAATGAGTACTGTATATACATGTTCATTTCACCTAGCACATTTCGAGTGTTTGCCAGTGCGTTTTCTATCACTTGATTTGGTGCTAGTTTATACACTGAGCAAGTGAAAAGTTTTTAATGCAGCTTGCCATCCCTCAATCTGAAAAAAAAACGTTGAAAGTGACTTCATCCTTGTAAACACCTTCAAATCTTCACCATGCTACATTTTCAGCGTGAGGCTAATTGAAAATTCCACATTATGGCTTAATGCTGCTGCTTTAAAGAAATGATTTGGTGTTGACGTGATTATTTGGAATATAACTGCCATTTCCGTCCTTTATGTTCTGAATCTGCAGATCACCTTACAGCGTTGCACCAGCAAGCCCCCGGAAAGCTGTGTCCCAGCAGAAGCTGCTTGTAGCTTCGCTGCTAGAGTCAACAAACCAACTTCATGGGGAAGTTTAGAAACTTGTAGTGGACAACAAAGACCTCCAGGATAAAGAAGGGCACTTAAAGAGAAAGCTTGATAATATGCAAGCTGAGAGACTGAGGACACTCCAGCCACCCAACACCACAATGTCGCAAGAGGTACTAGCAGATGCGAAAAAGTTGCGCTTTTACGCAGATTTTCAAAGTGCACAGAGATTTATGCTGTTCTTTAAATTTGCAGAAGATGGGGTATCAACTTATCGAGAGGTAACTGAACAAAATAAGCCATGTGTAATGCACATGATGGACCAATTGATGCTTGTGCTAATGAGGTTTAGGTTGAAACTCCTTGAGCAAGACTTAGCGTACAGGTTTAGCACCATTTTGAGCAGTGTCAGCCACATCTGTGTGTTTTGGACAGACTTTCTCGTAGCTTACCTAGAACAAGTTCCTCACTGGCCCAATCGCGAAAGTCTTAACCATTTCATGCCTCAAGTGTTTAAAGAGACCTATTCAAACACAAGGGTTACATTGAACTGCACGGAAATATTCATAGAAGCTCCAAGTGACTACGCTGTGCAAAGTACCACTTATTCAGCTTACAAAAGCCACAACACAGCAAAAGGGCTGATCGGTATACCTCCGAATGGCATGGTGACTTTTGTTGCGGATCTTGCTCCAGGAAGGTTGTCAGATAAAGAGATAACACGGCGCAGCGGTCTGTACAAAAAGCTAGAACAGGGTGACTCAGTAATGGCTGATCGAGGGTTTTTGATCGAAGGGGATCTTACTGAGCTTGGGGTCTCACTAAATATCCCACCTTTTATAAAGGAACATCGCAGCTGTCAATACAGGATGAACAAGAAACAAGAAAAATTGCCAAGGTCAGGATACATGTTGAACGTGTTATTGGCCAACTAAAGACTTTCAAAATTCTTAAACACGTGTTCCCAATATCAATGTCACGAAGGTTGAATGCAGTGTGGAAAGCAGGTGCTTACATGTACAATTTCATGAACGAACTTTTAGTTGATCGATGATTCTAGGAGAGGAAGCATTGAAAAATTATGCCAATATGCTCACAACACTGAATGTCATTTTGCACATGAGGTATGAGGGACAGAGTAATGGAGGACTCCGTATTAATTTTGATCTGATGCAGTGTTTTGCGTGGAGTTAAAACAAAGCATGGTTAGACACGCTGATTTCTATACTGAGTTTCAGCTACATGCTCAACAAAAATGAAGCAGTTCTAAGTTCCCGCATTGCCTTGCTTTTGTCAGCGTGTAAGCCTGCCCTTGAACAAATGGTCTCCGGGAAAAAGCAGACCAATGTACGTGCGGCATTATATTGCCTTTATTTTCTACATAAGGTAAGAACCACAGTACCTGTCTATTTATTCCGCTGAGAGTACAGTTGAGTGGATGTGGCATCTATTCATATAAGAGAGGGGTCTTGTGGTCGCTACCACTGGGGTAGCAGAAGAGCAACCGACATTTATTTTTAGCGTGGGTTGGTGACGCGTCGCCTGACTACCTGGATCTTGTACGCCAAATTTCGAATTATAGTATGTTTACGGTGGAGATTAACTCCACGGAGAAGCGGCCGAGTGGTGGTGATATCTGCACTGATTGTGTTATTTCTATCAAATTTTTTACATACAGATGTAAATATTTTTCGGCAAGGATACGTATGTCATGAGCATCAACAAAAAGTGGCGCCTTGTTCTATTCGTACTTTCGCAGTGCAACGCTGTCAACTGGTGGTATTTTGGCAACATTTGCCATTCCTTTACATGAGTGTTGGCTAAATAACACGAGGTCCCTGAACTTGCTGCGTGTAATTACTTTGTATGTTGACCATGCTCATGTGTAATGATTGTACTCGTATGAAGTTCGGAGTTTCATGCTTAGCATGTATTCCACAGTGACTAGATGGCTCCTTATTTGTGATATACATAGTGAGAATCATGGTGATTGTCTTTCAATAAAGCACCATGATATGCATTGTTTGATGCATGCAAAGTGAAACTTGTCAGTAAAACCCATTTAATGGACTCCATGAATGTGCAGCATAACATTTTCCACAGGTACAAATTTAGCACTTATGGTGGCATCATTTCATGCAACTTCAGGTATCACATCATGCTTCCAAAACACTAACAGTGCAACATTAGTGTGGTTTAGTGCTATTTTCACTGGGCTGCATATGCAGACGGTAAAATTGCTCCAGCACTGGAAGCATGTCCTTGCACACTTGTGGGTCAAACGCAATTCGCTCAACATATGTCTCTACCACTGTCCAACGCCAAGCCACACCACTTCAGTCCAGTGAGACCGAGCTGTCCTTGAATTTGGTAGTAGTATTTGTGTCGATGGCTGAGCTTGCCTGCTTTCAAGAAGGGTACTTTCTTTTGAGTAACTGCCTCTTCCACTGAGAGGCCTTCCATGGCTTTGGCAAGTGTTTATCTTCCAAAAGGCCATGTTCGCTTGTTGTCCTTTCCAAAACAAGGCCATCTGGGGAGGCACCAAGGAAAGGCACACCGGGGTTTGCACATAAATCCACAGGCTATACTTCAACATTTTGCTGCTCCTTAAACTTTTTTATCGCACTCGCCTCAGTTTCCAACCTTGCCTTCATATACTTAGTTTGAGGAGCTGTTCTTGAGCCTGTAATAGAGGCAGTTAAGTTTGTTCTTTGTCCTTGAAGTCGATGAAAGTCTCTTCAAGGTGTTTATCGGCGTTGATGAAGCAGGAGGCAGGTTGGAGGTAACAAAACTTGAGGATATATTGCAACGAAAATATTTACACAGTCAAATGCAGAGTTAGCAAAACAACACTGATGCAAAACACACAAGTAAACAGCGCCTTACTCTTCGACTTGTCTTAAGTTAGAGCCTAGGACAACTGTCACTACATACGACCAACCGAGTCTCACTGTTCTACCACTAAGTGGTTACGGCCCAGACTAGCTTTGCATCGTACGGAGTCTTACTGATCTATCAGGTTTAGTGATTACAGTCTAGACTGAGGAACAAGCACCTCGTCTCGATTGTTATAGGTGAAAGAGATAAAGAAAAAGGGCGGTAGGACCGTTGGCCCATCCCACGGAAGCAGTTGCCAATGAGAGCTGGAAGTTTGTTAAGCCACAACCCAGAGGGATGGGCTTACAATTAAAAGTAAATGTATTGGAAAACAACGCTGTTTTCCTTCTTTCCGCAACTCCGTTTCCCTCTGTCATTTCCACGTGGTCAGTGACGGCCTCAGCAAACACGCCAGGCACGCACGATTTATTGCTCGGCCATCTCAAACCTCGGTGGCGTTTCTAACCAGCAGGGGGCTCGGGGGCTGGTGTCACAACACTGTGTACCGCAGTCCCCCCCTCAAGGTTTTTCCGCGTGGAAAAATAATGACCGTTGGCGGCATTCGGACCCGGTGTTTTCCAGACGACGTTCTTCGAACGCGATCCCCGCATGCGCACTGCGCCTGTATGGCGCGCACTGCAAGCTGACACTCAACACCACGCGGGCTTTTCTCAGCGCTCAAAACAAGATAAACGTGGTTGCCGCCCGGACGCGTAGGGGAGTGGACCCCCGATCCGTACGCACAACACATGGTCAACAATGCTAGGCCATAAACCTCGGCGCCGTCTCTAGCCCTCAGGGAACTCGGAGGCCGGCGCCACAACACCGCGTACAGCCGTTCCCCTCGAGGTTTGTCCGCGTTGACCTATTATGACCATCGGCGGAATGCCAACCCAGTGCGCGCAAGACCGCGTTCTCCGAATCCGTTCTCCGCATCCGCACCGCGCCCCCTCGGCGCGCGCCGCGGCTCGTCACCCGATACCACGCGGGCCGTTCGACCCTTCAAAAACAGAAACGGTTGCTGCTCGGACGCGCTGGGGAGTGACCGCCTCCCTATTCATAAAACACGTGGGCAAGTTGCGGCACTGCGACAATATATACAAAAAATCATGCAGCCCTACACCGCAGATTTTGTATGTTTGATAGAAGCGCGGCCTAACAGAGGCAACACATTTTTCCGTTGCAGGGGCTTTTCTCAACACAACGTCTCCAAAGAATTACGTCGCCGTAATTATTTTCCTCCTTTATTTATGCCAGAGGGGGACATTACTCTGGCCTCTTGTCATTTCTTCCAAGGCCTGAGCCTCTTCAAGGGACAAAGAACAAACTTTCATGTCATCTCGTGTTTTATATTCCATACACAACGGCAGCCTTATTTGTTGTTGCTGCTTGGACACACCTTCAGCGGACTGGCAAATTTTGTTCGGTTGATAACCGACATCCTCAATCACAGCAACTAACATTGGAGAGAGCCCAGATTCCTGGAGACCTGTACACAGCTTCTTCAGTGCAGACGCTTTCATTTGAAAATTGAGCTTTTCAGCTGAGCGTTCCTGTTGCCGAGGCACTTTGCCTGGCTGGTGCTCAGTAAACTTGAGCTCTGAAAAGTCCGTCATCTCAAGTTTACGCGTTGAGCTCTGACACCCCCAAGTTGTTGACTTAGATGTGCATGATATGCTATCTGGCACAAAGAGATGGCCCATGCGCTGAACGTCCAGAAAGTACCACAGTAATACAGCGACATGCTTGCACACGCCTCCTGCACCATCCGCACATGTGCACCGACCACTTTGGACTTTGCCGTCGGAGGCGAGTACGCAGCTAGTGTCATACATCTCGCTTAATTAAAAATGTGCCTGGACACTTGCTTTATTAAATGTAATGTCAGTGCCGTAGTGCAAAAGCACAGAGCTCACTTTGTCAGCTTTAAACATACGGTATCCAGAAGAACAGTGCTTCTTGGCTCCATGTGGGTTTTCAAACTGCAGGATGCTTGCCTCACAAAAGGTGGCTGGAAAACCTTTCATTTGCTTTGTCCATGGGCCTTTAAGAGCCTGAAATTCCTGTGGAGCAAGTACCGGCCTGCAATAAACGGCACAAACATTGCAAATCAATGAATCAAAGCAAAACGTGGTAGATGTAAAGCTGTTAAAGCACCGACACCTCTTGCAATGTGCCACAGGAGCAGTTGGTCCTCTTTAAACATGGTTCTCCATTTTTGTCCACGCAGTTGCCAACAGTCTAAGTGCAGCACTGATTTTCGCTTGCCTTCCCCTTACAAAAATTTTTGTTGAGAATGCATTGAAATATCATTGGTCAATGTTGAGTATCTTATTGAGCATTCATTGGGAGCTTGTTGGGATATCATTGAGCAAAGTGTTGAGGGCTCTTGAATATTGGCCACTGAAATTTTATTGAAACACAATTGGGCAAGTCAATGTTGAATAGTTGTTGAGTTAGTATTGAAAGCACATTGTGCTTCGACATATCATTGGGTAATTTCTGTGGAAGTTCTGTTGGGTTTCCATTGATGCAGTCTTGAAATGCTGTTGTGATTGTTCTGTTGACCATTTCTTGAGTGATTATTGACACAGCATTGAAAAGTACATTGTGCGCCTGTTGAGATGGCATTGATATTTCGAAAATTGCCACTGAAATATCATTGATATTTTGTTGGGCTTGTGGCATTATAGTGCACTTAATTTTGAAATTGCTTTGCTATTTGCACTTGCATGCCCCGGTGCCTCTTCACATAACTTTCCCTAATCCGAACGGAAGCAAAGGAGCAACTGACATATTTCATGTACACTAATATGTAATATAGCATTCACATGACACATTATTACAGTATATAAGGCACAACTGTATGAAACCTGAAGACATACGCTAGTGCCTACAGTGCTATTAAGTGTAAGGGAGCAGAACTATAGCACACATGCTGAAAAAATGTAGCAAAAGTGTACACATGCCTAGTTAAACTCGCAACAATTTTTTCTGGGAGATATACAACACCACCTGCACTTACAGCATAAAAAAGGTTCCTGTGCCTGTACAGCACAGCACAAAGCAGGGTCATGAGAACTGAAAAGTAGAACTTAGTGGGTTTAAAACTACGATGATGATGGATGAAATTGATAAATTTTACAAAGTTATCACTCTTATTGGCTACCTAAGGGACTCCTTGAACTTGACCTACAAAGATGTACAGCAATGTTAAAAACAAACGGAAGATGGAAACCTATAGCCTTCTTGCAAGAATAAACAATGCAAATAGCCTTATGTGTCACAATTTTACGAGCACTTTGGCAATTTGGTGTATGTACAGACTTGACAAACAGCAGCTCAAACAGAGATGCGAACGCTGAATTAAGATATGAATACACACGAATGCTCACTCAACTTAAAGTTTATTACAGCAGAAAGAATTATATTTCACAATTACAGCAGAAAAAAAATACATTTTGTAAAAACAACAGTCAAGTGACTCAAAGGCAGACCTTAAGCATACCCTTGTAACTAACTTTGAACACGTGAACTCTTGGCTTGCATGCATGAATACAAAAATGAAGACCACTGGATACCTTACAGTAAAATGCTTCACACACCCAGTAAACACTCACAGAAGGGTTTACGGCTGCCTGTGAGTAGGCAAAATAACTAGTAAACTGGAAACAAATGACTTCATGTATATATATAATATATATACAAAACACCTGAATCGTGTTTTTCAGAGGTAAACTTCTAAAACATTTGTGCTGTAAAAGCAGCTTACCTCCCTTGCATAAGTCAAGAACTGCACAATATTTCAAGACAGTAGAGGCTTGGGCTAGTCGGTGCATACTCGAGAGGGAAACAGCGCAAAAAAACACAAGAAGACAAGAAGGGACAAGAAGCGCTGGTGTGTGTCTCCGTTCTTGTCGTGTTTTTTCGCGCTGTTTCCCTCTCGAGTGTGAAGAGTATTTAATTTCTTGTGTTACTTTTGGGTACGAAGAGTTTACTGGTGGCATTTTCTAATTTAGTGAGCTCATCAGTGAATCTTTTCTGGACTTGAACAAAGCTAATGAAATCATTTCTTTGGACCTTTTTCACCCTACGCAGCAACTAACTGGTACCTCGGTCAATAAAAAGCTAATGCAAGGCTAATACTTTCAATGATATTCTAAGTGACATAAAATAGACAGACAACTGGAGTGACACACAGCTAACGCAATTGCCAACAGTGAAATAAATGGTCACCTGCATCATCAAAGAGCCCAGAAAGACTCATTATAAAGCATGAGAAAAGGTTTCAATAACTGTACAGCCAGATTGGAGAGCTAGTAAAAAACGCAAATAAATGCACATACAAAACACCATTTACCACACTTGCGCACATAAATATATATATAATTCCACCAGCATTTCGCTGCATAAAATATATAAAAGTTGCGACAAAGCAGTAACTGAAAGACGGAAGGAGCTGCACTACCCATGTTTTGAAAAAAAATATCGAAAATGACATACATGCATATTTAATCTGACAGAAAACGTCTTTCCAAGCTATATATTACAAAAACTGTACAACGTAAAGAACAAACGAGATGAGAAGCTATACCATTCTTGCAGAAATGAATAGTGCAAATAACTTCATGTATCTCAATTTTACGGATACTTTGGTAATTTGGTGTGTGTACATACTTTACAAACAGCTCAAACAAAGATGAGAACGGTGAAATAAGGTAGGAACACACAGTAATGCTGACTCAACTAGAAGTTTGTTCGTGACGACAAAGATATTAAGCACACTGGCCAACTTGACAAAGAAATAGCCATGCATGCGTGGCAGACAGCCCGGTGCAACAAAAAAAAGGAACGAAAGACGTGTTTTGTAGTATAAATATGCAGGTAAAAAAAAACAGTGAAAGATGTCCTATAAGTGATACCACCAAACAAGGAGAGCTCTTTTAAAAATCCCAACTCTTTGCCATTAAGAGCAACAGATAGCTTATGCATTTGTCTTCTTTGCAATCAATAAATAAGGCTTCCATAATTTCTCTTGTGTTCTGGTCTTTGTGATGAAACAATTGTTCGTTCTACCCCTTACAGCAGAAAACACAATTTTGTTTAATCACAAAGGCCACGCATACATGGTTTCTTATCTTTGTCAAGTTCCAATGTGTTTACAACCTGTCTTCGAGAATAAACTTCTAGTTGAGTCGGCGCTTGTATGTGTTCCTACTTATTTCATTATCCTCGTCTGTGCTGCTGTTTCAAGTACGCATGTACCACTTGGTTAGGCTGATAAACATTCTCACAAGAAAAAGGAACTACCTCCACTCACAAGGTAGCCAATTCTTTACAACTAAAAGGCAGAACACATCAAAAGTAAGCCTTCACAGCGTCCATGAAAGTAAGTCTTCACAGCGTCACAGCGTACACCACAGGGCAGAATAAAAAATAGTTAAAAATCCCACTTGACGCAGAGTGGCAATAGAGATGCGAGCTTTCTGGTGAATCAGCCGCAGATCAATGGATGTCTCTTGCGAGAAACAGCGCCAAGCTGTTCTTGACGAACAACACGTTAGCACCTGGGCGTTTGGTGCATGTGTAACCTGTAGAGAAGGGAATGTAGACAGGATTAGATAATGCAAATTAAAAATCTGTCACACAATATACATAACCACGCACTAAATATTAGTACACACTACACTGGCAATTAAAAATTTTCGTCTCTTTCAAGAGGGCCGTCGCGAAAATGATGAAATGGATTGTTACAGTAAATGTTACCAAAGATACGCACAGCGATGTTTGTTTCACACCCGTGAAATATATTCCCGGCTCTCTCACAACACCAAAGACCATGCTATAGTACACAGCCGATACCAAGCAGCAGTCCGAATCTTCGGGAGCAGCAGGGCAGACCTAAAAATTCGCCGAGAGCGATGCGCGCGCGAGCGTGCTAGTGAGAACCGGCACCGCTTCTTTGAAGCTTAGTATCCGCTGCTGCGTGGCTAAGAACATTCCGCACGATTTGTGTGCCGCGCGTTGCGTACGCGTCCTGTGCGCATTGCACGCTTGCGTCTGTGCAGTGAGCTATCTTCATGAACGTGCCATTCCTCGCCGCGCTAACGGTGCTCGAGTGCGGCGCTTAGCTTGAGGCGCCGATGAGCCGTCTGGCGTTCCTTTCGTTTCTGCAAGCAACGCACATTCGAGTCGGCCCAGCTCAAAGAGGTATCAGAGAACGGCGGCGCGCTTGAGTTATCGCCTATTAAAAGCGTGCAGTACGCCTTAAACGGCAACACATCACGTTTGATAAATATGCTTACTGCGGTTGGGGTGGCGATGTGTGATAAGGCAAGCCCGTCGGCGGCTTTGCCGACGTCGCCACCACGCCTCTGTTCATTTACGATGTGTATCCGTGTAATCATCGCGCCGATGCAGGACTTATCGGTAGGCTGTTCTCCGCACATACCGAAAAGGCGAAATATATTTTGCAGCACAACACAAATAGAGGCGCAGTTAACGACTACGCGAGAAAATGTGCACACTAGCCTTAAGGTATACGATGAGCCACTACAGGTTAAGAATACTTTTTTTAATATCACAGTGTTGCTCCAAAGGCGAAGCATCGATTGCGATAGCAAATTAGTAGATAATATTACGAACATTTCAATCGAAGCAGCGGCGGCAGCAAGCGCTAGCTTCGCGCGCTTTCGCTCCAGGGCATGCGGTTTGCCTGCAGAAAGTGAACGGTGTGCTTAACATCTCACGATCGTCCAAGTGAAAAAAAAAAAAAAAACGCGGCTATGTGCTCAAGAAAACGAAATCACTTACCTGTGTGCAGAAGTTAGGCTGCGGCTTTGTTCGCCTTCCTTCCATCATGAATTCTGCCGCGCAACTCATCAAAACTGCCAGGCTCGAACATCACCCGCAGACCAGTAGCTGCGTCAGCAAACGTCTTCAACGGGTAAACATCCCACTTATCATCATAGAGCAATTTCACTAAAACTTGCGTCATGATCTCCAAAAACAAAAGAAAATGCTTCCAACAAAGCGCGCGCGGCCCGAAACACCGCACAAGTTCAGACGAGTGACAGAGTCGAAAACCGGTCACAGCCTCAGTATCGTATTAAGTTAATAAAGTCGTTCCTAATAAAAATAACCACTAATATCCATAAATAATGATTTATAATTTTTGTTTATAGAAAACATAATAAATTTTGAAGGAAAACTGAATTTGCAGCGTAAAAAATAAATACGATTAACAAAATTGCGACTACGAAACTAACGGCACACTGGATACCGTTGCAAAAGACTGCTTAAAATAAAGTCACGCACGCACGCACACACTTACACACTCATGCTCCAACACTGGTTTGGCGTTCATTGGGTCACCTATGAGTAAAAGTTATTACTAATATCTTTATTTTTATGAACAATAACTTGTTTAAGTAGTTTGCAGCATCTTTGCAGATGACGCGGTAAAAAGTAGGGTATAACGTGGGCGCGTAACTGTTGTTTGATTTCTTTCATTTCTTTTTGGCCTTCGTTTGTTTCACTGAACATAGGAGAGCTGCAGGCTTGGGAGGCTTCCATGGCAAGAATTTTATCGCATGCTTCTGCAAGGCGAATGTCGGGAGCAGCCGCTGAGACAGCGATTAGCTGCGTAATGTTGCGGCTGTTGCTGAATCCGAAACCCTTTCAACGCGCTGTGCTCTCAAAGCGCGTTCGTTGTTTGATATCTAGTACCACGGCCGTTGGATAAAAAAATTTAGTATGCTTTCGAGACACAGGGTGTGGCACAGGAAATTCTAAGACCTCTGAAGTGTATGTTTACAGCCTGTGCGCGCTTGCATCCTACGGCTCGCACAGCGCGTCCGATGCTCAAAGGTAGCGTCGTCGCTTGTCGGCGCCAGCCTTATCGCCACCATCCGCGCTGCCGCCGTGTCTACTTTTGGGGAACTCCCCATGCACGCAGTCACCGTGTTTGCAAGTGAATTTCACATTCTTTTGCTCCCTAAAACGTGCGCATTTTGGATCGCACCTATGGCTATGCCATATGTTGTATGTTAAAACGACGATGGCATTTGTACGCCGGCGAGCAAGTACTCGTGGGCGATCATGAAGATGGTTCAACGTCGCAGTTTCTACGTAGCGTAAACGGCTACGAAAGCGGGCTGGTCCCGGACATAGTACAGTCTAACATGGCGCCTCAAAGCGCGAGCTGTCGCAAGAAGACGAGGAAGTTACATGGGGCGCGCGCGCCGAGCATTCAAAGCGCTGACTGGTTTCGGAACGAGAGACGTACGCGTGCGCTCGTGGCCTAAAGGTTAGAGCACCGGGCTGCTACGCTCGAAGGTCAACGTTCGGTGCCAAAGTCGGTCACACACTGTTTTCTTTTTACGAAAGCGAACCCAAACTAGAACCTACCTACCTACCACAAAGTGACAAGAATGAGGCAAAGAATGCTTCTTAATAAAGTTTTAAAATGTCGCCTTCATATGCGAGTCCTAATTAGTATATGCTAAACTCAACTGCTACACAACAAAAAAACAACTACGAAAATCAACACAAATTACTCAATAAATTATTTATTGAGAAGCTCTCAATGGTAATATCATTGTGCAACTGTTGAGCGAACTCAAAGACTTTAGAGACTTTGTTGAAAGTCCGTTGATTCAACAATACCCCAACAATACGTCAATAGAAAATCAACAGTCATTTTTGTACGGGATCTTTCCTCTTAATCAAGAATGCGGTGACACAAATGTTGGAAAAAACTAGCCTGCAATGTTTTTGTTTTGTGCTCTGTAATAAAAGATTGCTCAGCCCTCTCTGAAATATTTTGTGCTGTGTTTTTCCTAGAGTGCGTTAAACATGCATTTATCCCATGACTGAGAAAAGCATGAATTTGATACATATATGAGGTTATGGGAGATTTTCTACACTCTCATATATCACATATGTCTTACCTTTTAGGCAATTTGAATATTTTTATATCATTAGTCATACTAAAACAAGACACCCCATTTGAGTGTGTAGCTGGGTAAACTGGGAAAAGCAAAGTTTAATACAGTGAAGTACATGCATGAAAATATAAATATCAGAATTACAGGAAGTTCTGCACATCCGCTTGTGCTAATGATGGGTCTAAAATTTATTTGCTAAGCGAATGAAATCACTGGCTTCATAAATGTCTATATTATTACCATGTGAGATATAGTTTGCTCATTTCCCATAAGTGGCAAATATATGGTGAACCACATAAGCTTCTATGTTGCTAGAGAATGTGGTTTGAAATTGGTAATATTGTAAGGTTAACTAATTCTCACCCAATATAACAAACAAGCCCTAACTGCAAGTGTGAAACACAATGTCATTTCATAATAGTGGATACTGCTTCATCATAATGCCTTGTCAGTATTAACATGTTACAAATATTAAATCCCATCACTGTAGTTCAAAAGATGCCCAGTCATAGCACAATTGAGGCACCACATGTTCATGCAGCTCACAGGCTGAGCAACCGCAATTCTCAGGTATTTCTTCTCACAGAAGTTTTCTTTAATTGCAGAAATTAGCTATTACAAGAAGTTTCGGAAGGGATCAAAAAGTGCCCAAAACATCGACACAAGACGGCATGGAAGCGTGCGTAAGCTATATACACGTTGGACACGTGGTCGAATCTCTGAAATTGATGCAAGTTTATGGCGATCGGTGCTATATCAGTAGTTTCGCTAGTCGCTGTCCTTCAATAACTGCTGCCAAACGGTATTACTAAAACGCTGTACAGAGTAGACATCACTGCACCCAGAATATGTGTCAGTCGTTAAGATTCTCGCATGCTCGTTCATAGCACTATGTTCAACTGTAACTTTATGTTAACTGCTCTTCGAAAACGCCGTTTCACCTGAGATGTGACCGACCGCACCGCACCGTGAGATGCGAAAGAAGCGCCGAGGTGGGTTACCCTATTCTACATGCAATATTTCGCTGTACTACCTGGGAGGCACAGTCACTGTTAAACAGCCCAGCCGAAGCTTCAACTTTCTCATTTTTACAAAATGTACACTCACCTCTCTTTCACAGAGGCCATTGCTGCACCTCACGCGATGCACTTGGTGGTTTATTCAGAAGACGCGAGCCTGAAAATGTTCGAACGCATAGCAGAGTATTCACGTTAGGCCCATGCATGTTTTGTATGAGGCGACAATGCAGATAATTGCATAAAAGTAATGCATCTGCATGCTGCCGACGCAAATGAAAATGGTACGTACGTGTCACGATGCGGATAGAGAAGCTGCGTTGACGAACTGCCTTCACCAGACCTGGATTTAACGCTTCTCGCGTCGCAGCTTTTCGCTCCCCACGTGGAGTGCTTGCCAGACTCTGCCGGCCCGACCCGGCCCGACCTCGTCCCCGCCGGCATACATACTTTTCCCATGCTGCACTGCGCGCCCGCAGTGGTTTCTGGGATAGCTTGAAATAAGGTCTATTTGGTTTCACTTTGACTAGTATAGCCCCACTAGCTCTCGGCGATGTCTTTTGTCGGTGGAAGGCAAAAAATTCATCCATGCATTTTCCTCGATGCCTGAAAATGCTGTGGACTGGAGGAGGATTAATGTAGTGCAGAGGCATTTTTTTTATAAATTTTGGACTTCCAAAAAATAATAAAAGAAGCCCCGGTATAGGCAATCGTGATAACAAATAACTTTTTTTCCTATGTGCTTGGCGACTCTAATTTAGAGCAAAAATTATGACTCTCATAGCAAATAACAGCTATGGTGCGCAGACTTTGTGAAGCTAGCCATTGCGTATAACTACAAAGACGCTGCATATATACCAGGTGTCCCAACTATTATACATGAAGGTTTAAAAATATACAAATGCCACGTAGCTAGACAGAACCAAGGTAAGGTTGTTTGCCGTCGCTTGGATATATTTATAATATTATTTGCGTTCACCCTGATTACATAATTAGACTCAATTGTTTATCAACTTCTCAAATATCTCAAATATTCTAATTAGATTAAAAGTGTTAATGAGAAGATTGTAGAGCAACATGAGAAACTCCCGATGCAGCTTATTGTTGCTCAAAACTTGCTACATAAAAGTGTTTTTCCGAGCGTGAAAGAAGCCCGCGAACACACGCAAAGTGCCTCGAGCGGTCAGTCACGCGGCAATTTTGCCTGTATTCGCGGGCTTCACTTGCGCTTTTTTCAGCGCCCTTTCACTTTGCAAAGATAGCGGGCTGGGCACAGTGCCATAAACACTGACGGTCCTATCCGCGGACGCGTCTGGGGCCGATTTTTGTAAAATCTCTTGAAAATGAAACTATCTGCGAAAGTGATCTCCCGTGAATACAGCCCCTGGGGTGCTATGCAGGATGTCTCGAGTTTCGCAAAACTCGGGACCTTCACGAGCTCTGGCAACGCCCCAAGATGAAATAACTAATGGTAACAAGACAAAGTTTGCCCCAACGTTACCAGACTAGCTTCAGTTGTAAAACTCGGCGGCGTTGCGCGGAACCGCCACCCGCCCGCGCCTTCATGACGCGGACGCCACACCTAGCTTCACTTCCCCACTAGTCGGCTACGCGAACTGGCTGGACGAAACACGCGGTGCAGCGTTGGTGTATTTTGGAGTTGGTTGTTGACGGCAGATTTCAGGAAGCATGCCATCCGCGAAACTGTAGCCTTCACCGCGTTTGTTAAGGATATTAGCAGACGATGCCGACGTGCTGCTTTCCTGACTGCAAGAAGCGCCTATCAAACGATGTCGACAATTCGGCGCGCCACTTCTTATGTGCTCCCAGCAACGCGACACTTCTCTCGGCATTCAACAAGGCGATTCTTCGTGCCGACCAAGAACTCTCTGCGAAATCCATGGTGTGTGATTTAAACTTTCATGAGCAGGACATCTTAAAGTGTTTGTGCATATTATCAATAGACAGACGGTTGAGGTGCCACGAGACAAGTGGACACTTGCCGAGGGTGCGGTGCCGAAAGTGTTCCCGAACCTTCCCTCGTATCTGCTGAATCAACCGGGGGAAAAACGTAAACGAAGAGAGATGTTTGGTGACCTGTTCTGGGTCATCTTAGACGAGCTGTCAGAGAAAACGCTGAGTCGTGTTGGGTCCCGCTTGCGCTTTCAGGAACTGAGGCCACACTTCCTTAAATTTTTAACAGCGGAGCTGTGTAAGCTTTTTGCTTCCCCGCGTAGTGTTCGCAAAACCTCGCCTGGCGATGACGTCACAGCGCACAGCTGCGCCTCGCATCACCTTGCGATATCCAATCATTAGCTAATCGATAATCGATCAATAATCAAGAAATTCCGGAAAGTGCTGGGGATGACTTGGGAGTGATTAGCCTAGCCCAAATACGTGGCCCATACCTTGCGATAGCCAATCAATAGGTAATCCATAATCGATCAATAATCAATAAATTCCGGAAAACCATAACCCGTAAGACCAGGACCAGCTAGGTGCCGATCAGCTCCGCTGTTTCTTTAGCCTTGCGCCACTTGTGCAAGCTACGCTAATTTTTATTTGGTCGTGCGCATGCATACACGCATACCTTGCATAAAATTGCATTCTTAGGCAAGGCTCCTGGAGCAGCGGCGGGGATCCAGTCTTGAAGTAAAGGCAGCGAGGAAACATGCCAAGCTGCTGTAGGGGGAGTTGGTTTCCACCTATAGGCCCAAATCATTTGCCTAGATTATGTCCCTTGTGACAGTTTAAGTCTTCGCTATATATAGGGGCATACAGTTGTTTTTCACTTCGTTTTCTTTAATACAGCATTCAGTGGTTTACAAGAAAGTTGTGCTGTTATTTTTGTGGATAACAAATTTGGTCTCGCCAGCTGGCGTATAACTGCCCCAGACCAAAGCGTTAAACAAGTAAAAGCAGCGAGAAAACGTGCCAAGCTTCTGTATGGGAAAAGTAAACTGCGTGAAAGGTTCAGGCGGCAGGAAGAAATACACGACACTTAAAAACGCAGCTTCTGCGCTGCGTCGTATGCGTTTCTTCCTATCGCGCAGTTTACCGTTCTTTCAGTATGAACCAACTAGCCCGATATATGTTATCGCTGTAGGTGGATGCCGATTTCCCATGGTATCACTAATTCGCACTATAGGGAGAACGCCAGCAAGCGTCAAACACGTGCAAGCTGCCCGTCCGCGCGAGCTCAAGGCTGCGGCGAGGCGTCTCCAGTGGAGCGCTATGGAACGGCGCCGCCATCTGGCGACTGCCCAAGGAGCGGCGACAGCGGTGGTAAGCGGATGGGTGGAGAGTTTTACAACTGAAGCTAGTCTAGTAACGTTGGTTTGTCCGTCGGAACGCCTCCAGTTTCATTAGTTTATCTAGATTCACTATGAGTGGCTGTCATCCCTTGGACGTTGCCATATGGGCGGTTGACAAACTGGGGCTCACGTGATCATACGGTCGGTGCATGGTCGTGCCTTCTTTCACTTGTTTGTAGTTCCACCGAGTGCATTACAGGCACAAGCAAGTTATAAAATAAATGCATTTAGTACAATAATATTAGTCACATTAACGTGGGTTATAAGGATTTTTAAGTTTACAAGATGTACACTGAATGTGTATTAGACTAATTTGTAGTATATTACGTTTCGCGTTATACCACGAGGGGACGCTCATCTAGAGTGACCTCTAATATGGGAGAGTGTCCAAAGCGCCGCGCGAATGCATGGGAGGAGCGAGGACCTTTTTGTGGAAACTCCCGCGCCGCGGCGCTGCTGTACCGGACCCGTGGGCTTCTCCGCTGCGGAAGCCGCGCCAAGGCGGCGGGCGTCTGCTACGAGCCTGATTTATTGGCTGCTATTAGCCAACATCGCGATAATTTGGGATACATTAAGTACCACGTCGCAGTGGTACTTAATGTGCTCACCACACAGAGTCACCGCAGTGACTCAACACACAGAGAACGCGTTTGCCGGCTGTGAATATGGGTATTTTGTCTATTTCCTTCCCATTGGACCACAAATATCCGTCGGATGTCCAGTTTAGATCCGAACGTCCTGGGCCCGCACTGGTCATTCAGCGGACGTACATGGGACATCCTTTATTGGCATTAAAGAAAGTTCCGTTTATTTTGTTCCTGTGGAGGTCCTCTGGATGTTCCCCTTTGGATGCTGGAAACGTCCAGTGTGTGTTATCCCTTGGTCGTCCTTTGATTGTAGGAATCTTTTCTACAAATAATGTACGTTAGTGCGACTATTTTTCATTAGAATTTCAACGATGATATGGTGTGAACTTATTGCTAACATCGCATGTACGTGGGCATGGTGCTTAACTATTAAGTGGACTTCTATGGGCAAAGAAGAAACCAAAATTATTAAGTACAAATATTTCTTCCACAACTAAAGTTTCCTCTTGATGTGTCCTGAGCGAAAAGGAATTAAGAACCAAAATCACCAGGTAATGAACATTACGCGGATACCGTTTTATCATGCTTTGGCCATGTTACGTAACGAACAATTGCAGAGGGCATACAGCGGCCTGCCTCCAAGCCCCCTGAATAAAACTAAACGATAGCCATATTTTGCCGAGCCAGCCAGCCGGCGAGGATGTCTGCGCTACAGTGTACTAGAATCTTCTAGTTCACTATATCCGCGCCTCGAGCGCGCGCCGGCGTCGTCATTTGTTTTCTTGATTTTTTTTTTTTTTTTGCTTTTTGTGCTTCCGCTGGCGTCATGACATTCGCGGTGCTGCTCACCGCGAGCAATGCCGCGATTACAAAGTGCGAACTGAGAGGGTGAGCAGCGAGGAGGGTGACTACCCGACTAGCTCCTCGCCACCTTCGTACCCCTCTCCCCTCGTTGTGCGCCTCGCACTGCTCACAGCCTCGCGTTGATCCCGCCGCCATACAGAAGGCACGTGGCGCCTTTATGTGCAGTTTTGTAGCTGTGGTTGTAGTTTTGCCGCTGTGTACGTTGGCCTTGTAATGCCACGTACACACTAGCGGAAAAGCGCGCGCGGCGCGCCGCAAAAGCAGCCGCGGAACGGGTTTTTGTTGCCGCGGCAGGGATCGCTCCTGGACCGATTTTTTTGCGGTTTGCCGCGTGCCGCGGATGAAGGAGACCAATGAGAGCGGCCCGCTTCCGTGACGTGCGTGCGGGAAACTGGTGCCATGCGGACCCGCCCGACCGCTTGTTTCTCGTTTCGCACTATCATCTGCACGCGTGAGCTCCCGGATAGTTCGAGAAGGGGAGAGGAGTCTAGTCTGTCACGTGATTGCCGCAGCGGCGCGCCGCCGGTTGGTGTGGCCGCCCTGCCGCTGCTGCGTTTTGCCGCCAGCGGCGCGCCGCGCGCGTTTTGCCGCTAGTGTGTACGTGCCATAACAGGTGTTCTGTGGTGCCGTTCGGTAGCGTGCGAAGAGCTCTCCTGCAAAGATGTGAGTATTCATGTGTCACCTTCGATTTTCTTTGAAAATGGGACGTACCGCCATTGGCCGTGTTAGGAAGCGTCTGGTAGTTTCCGTTTGCCTTTGCTCGCGCTATCTCTCGCCGCCTGCGCTACGCGTTTCGACGAGAAGTGTGTCGCGTCCTGTAGGACTGTACGTCTCCGAAAAGGCGTCTTGAGAGACGAAGAAATCTTTTTCACTTCTTGAGTGCGCAAGCGAGCACCCGCTGGAGGATGAACGTCCAGAAGAGCAACCGCCAAAGCATGTAGGCGGAGTTTCCCGCGATGTTCCGAGAGAAACTGCATGACGCTGTCATTTGCGATGCAGTGGACTGCGGCGAGCATCAGCGCGCTGATTTTGCAATGAATCTTTATTCTTCCTCTTGAGTGCATTTCTGCTAATTGCTTGCATTATTGCGCGAGTTTGCTTCAATTGCTATGCCGTGTCTGAGATCCACGCTACAGCAACTGCAAACAGAAGTTGGCATGTGCTTTTTCATAACAGCATTGCCTCCAAATATGTGTTTGAAAAATAGTAGTCCAGCAGTAGGGAACGATTTATTTCAATTCGTTTGGTACATACCGCACGCAAATTAGGGTAAACAAAATGTACTATCAATTCAATATCTATGCAAATGTTGAGTGCTGGTGGAGATATCTGAGATTTCCTTAGCTATGTGACATTCGGTACATACTGTTACATGAGTACAGATGAAAACAATTTGTCCTGTGGTCTTTACAAGATGTATTGGGGTTTGTCAATGCTTGCTATTAGAGCAAATGTGGTCGCTATTGAAGAAAATCTAGTTACTACACTAACAATATATGTGGGTTGATTTCAGCTGCTGCAACAGTTTCCCCAAGAAAGCACAACAAATGTTGAAGATGCCATCAAATCATGGCTCAGACATGCACCGGAAAGGGCATCAGGCACCCTCAAACACAAGAAGCCTGAAACGTCTGTTGAGGACTCAAATGAAGGTATGTTTTTGAATGGAACTATTCTTGCAGTTGTCTTCATCTGCTTCTCACAAGAGTAAAAGTGCAACCTTCAACTCTGAGCATTTTGTGCCACGGTTCAAATCCTTCGGTGCCTTAAATATAAAATAATCTCTTAATTGTTCTGTGGACATGTTTTATTCTGTGGGAAGTGGGGACAGTTCAAAGTACAGGTGATAGCTGGTGTGGACCTCCTGCCTGGCCTGCAGCCTTGTTCGCACAATTTTATTTGCCTTGGTCAGGTGATAGTGTATGTATATCTTGCGGGGGGCAGGGAATTTTAATATCTACTATATATAGGGCTTGGGATAAGGTGGGGGTATACAGGGAAGATTGGGTGGGGTGTGTGCCGAGTAATCAGAAGCATTGGCAGCATGGCCTTGAATACCGCGTGTTCTCTCAACCAAAAAATGTCACAGTTTCGCCCTAAGGGCGAAGCAATGAATGCGACAGCAACACAGCAATGGCATACGAAGTAAGGTGAGCGGCTTTGGTAGCAATATGAATTGTAGTAAACATGAGCTGATTAAGTAAGCAGGTGTGCTGCGGCGTAAGTAGACCGACATGAAGAGAGGCATAGGAGCAGATGCAACACGACCAAGAGCAAAGGAATAACATGTGATAGGTGCAGTTGTTTTCCTGAATGTTGTATGCTGGCAGCTAGTAAAAATGGATTTCTTTCTTGCCTTCCCATCAGATGCTGAAGGAGTACCCTCCTTGCCCGCTGCACTCCAATCCCATGCCAGTGCCATGGCGTTCGTGTGCCCGATTACAGCAGCTACCAAGTAGCTAAATAGTATCTTCACAGCAGCATTGTTACTTTTTCTCTTCTTATTGTAGCATATGTGTTAAGCAATGTGTGTGATCAATGCTCACTATCCAGGAAGCATGTTCACGTTCGGTATGAGATTCACTTGTGTGGGCTTTCCACTTTATTTTTCATTATGACAGGTTCTGATCAGTAGCAGTTCTAGTCAACAGGTGATTTTGTTGTCAACAGGTGATTTTGATGGACAAATTAAGATACTAATTTGTATGTTTGTTTCTCTTTTTTCTATGTGTTAAGTGAAGCAATGTGTCCACTCAGTGCTCGTTATTTAGGAAATACTTTGTTTCTTGATAAGAGGTTCATTTCTGGGAGCTCTTAGCTTCGTCTTTCACATGGGAGCTCATTATTCAAAAAGTACATTCATTCTCTCCATATAGATTTAACCCTCGGCTCGTTCAGCCTGGTTAATTCTTACTCTTTTAGTCTTTGTTGTTATTGATGTTCAGTAGTTCCCTCAGCAGTTTTTCAACACACATTTTACTCATGTTGATTGGTGTGCTTAGTGGTGGTTGCCTTTAAGCATTTCTAAAATTGAGTCTTGATGATCCCATCTGCTTTTTTAGTTACTTGCATTGCAATTTTTGTGTTGCTGTTGGACATTTTCAGTTGTGTTTTGCAGAGTACTAACACTATTGTGATGTGTCTCAGTTGATTAAGTACACATTTAATTACATTTGCCTTGTATTCTTCTCAGCCTGAAAAGTGTTCGGTACTGTATAGTAGTTTTCTTAGTAATTTCGTTTGCAAATTCGATGTTGACGTCATGTTTTACGTACAAAAAATGACGTGGTGACCTAATAAGTAGCATGGCCGCTTGTGTTTGAGCTGCACCTGTTTATTTTTTTTCATCACATTTATGTAATGACAGCTCGAACCATCATTTTTAGTGACTTTATATGGGTTTTGTAACAATATTGGCAAACTATTTTGCACTGCTGTTAGTCTACTGTGCTCAACTATTTTGATGTTGTGCTGCAATAAAATATTTCAACAAGATTTGTCTTGTTGATTTGCATTGAGCTTTATTAATGTGCAGGACATATTAACAAAGCTCTTGCCATGGTTTGTGAAGTACTATGATTTTAGTGTATGCAAGGTATTTTTGCATGGCTGGCTTACTGGCGGTTATTCTATAACGTAAAGTTTCAGCTTTCACGAAATACACAGGCACCCAGATATGGTTAGTTTATTTCTTTTGTACTGCCTTGTATCCTTTGGCAAAAGTTCTCTTCCCAGTTCAGTGCACTAGACTTGGTCCTTTGCTAAACCATGTGGTACAGTTCGTGCTGTGGGCCCTGCTGATGCACGCCAGGCTGATGACGAGCCTTGCTTTTCAGTTCTGCGTACATAGGTTAATGAAGCCCCATTTCTCGCATTAGTGTGGCTTCTTTCTGTACTTTAGTCAAGGATATTCATAAATTACAGGTGTAGCTTGCACAAAGATTAACTCAGGATTTAAAAGGAATGTGCCTCCAAACGTCCAGTGGACATCCTGCAATTGAAAATATAGTCCTTTGGACATCCACTGGTCATTTTGCTTTACAAATGTTCGCATCTAAAAATACAGTGGACATCCTGCACTTTACAGTGTCCTAAAGGTATACTATTTAGGACATCCACTGGACGTTTCGTATAGGAAACGCTTATTTTCAAATATCCTGTGGACATCTGGATATCCGATTTTGATGTACGATGGACGTTTTTTGGATGTGCTTTTTCTTTGCGTCGGACGGTCCTACGGACATGCGTAGTACATCATTGGGACTTCTGGGGATATCCGACGCACGTCAAAATATCCGTTGTTGGATGTCCTTTGAACGTTTGCTGGAGATCTGTGGTCCAATGGGTTCTAGCTCGCTTGGTCCGCGCTTACGCGGCTGTTTGAGTAATGCACTCCGCGTGCTTACTTGATTTAGTTATGCATGGAATGAGCAACGTGAACATGCTGCAGTAGAAAATAAGCTGGAGACCGCGATAATAACGCAGAGAACGTAGCAGATATGGCTAACTAATGCTAACGCTTGTGCACCTTATAACCGTTTCCTTTGTTTTATTTCATGCATTCGATTTGCTTTACAAGACTGCATTCCACGCTCTGTTGTTTCTTTATTAAGGCGAAATCCTTAACTGGGCTCTTGGGAAGCAGAATGTGTCTGTTGGCTGATGGCGCGGTACCAAAAATAAATCAAACCGCGAAACTGTTGCGGCTCGTTCACTTGGTATATATACCAAAGTATAGTGTGGAAAGGCACTAATGTGTGACTAAGATGACTGATGGGTCATGGCATTAGTAACTTGACATACTTGCACTCACGTCGTGATTAACGATAACAATATGACGTGTGGTCATATGACGACGGCCAGAAATCCTTTTGATGCTGTGGGTGTGACGATGAAAACGTGTTGAAGGCCAATCTCGATCTCAACGTGTCGACGTTACCCATATATCATGAAGAACTGAGAGCACATGTAAAGGGTAATAATAGTTGTGATAATTACTGGGGTTTTATGTTCAAAAATCACAATATGGCTATGAGAGACGCCGTATTGGAGGGCTCAGTTAATTTCGACCACCTTGGGTTCTTTAACGTGCACCTAAATCTATGTACACGGGTGTTTTATGCATTTCGCCTCCATCTAAATGTAAGCCGCCGCGGCCGGAAATCGAACCCGCGTCCTCCAGCTCAGCAGTCCAACCTACCAAAGCCACTAAGCTATAGCACGGCGTGTATAGGTAAAGGATACGCGAGAAATATGCGCGGCAAAAAAGCAAGACAAACCAAAATAAATGAAACGCTAACAGTGCAAAATTATATACGTATGCCTCATTTCATAATTACGAGCAAGAGTCAGAAAACGAACATGATGGATTACATATGTGCAACTTGTTTTCGCCTTCTTGTGTTGCAAGAGCGCAACCACTAAGCGAATTTTGACATGAAAGTAACTTTAGGAATATTTATTGCGTATGCTCGCTGGTTCGTACACAGCAAATATACTTACTGATCAATAACTACTTACTTGAAGTTACGTAATGAAAGAGGCAATAAATCACCAGAACATCACGCCCCTCGTGTCATGTACTGATGCGTCATGTGCTGATGAAAATAAACATCACTGTGATTGTCAAAAGCTTTTCATTTTTTGCTGTTATTGAAGGTAACTATTTTAGGGATATGTAGAATCAATAGCGATATTTGTAGTGCATCAAAGACAGTAATTTTCAAGACGATTTTACACTCAACATAATGCAAGCACAAACATCGTCACGCGCCATCAATGCTTGTTAGTTTACGTAAAAAATCACACGTTAGGCAATAACTATGTTATAATGAGAAGTTATATGTTTGTAATTTCAGAGAAGATTCACGAATTATTAAAACAAGGCTATTGCAGTAATAACTTTTACATAAAAAATTTGTAAATGGCTAGGCCAGTAGTAGCTATCTATTCATTTCAATGTAGAAAAAATATATATTTGTTTACCTATATTGGCTGGATCGAATGGCTTTTCTTTCGAATGTCTGAATTTGAAAAAAAAAGCTTTGCTCACGGTGAACCTTAAGGTACATCATGCGCGATGTTTGTATTGAAGAGATTGCTTACAGCAAGAATTGTTCGTGTACGCAATCTTTGAAGCGAAATAAGCCCAAAATAATGCGGCGTTAGGGCAGTCTTTGCTCTTTCTCTTGCTGCCCTTACACCTTCTTACTCTGCTCTGTTCATAATAAAATATTGTCGTGGCTAAAAAATATTCGAATAAATACATATGGAGTGGTGGCATGGAGCAGAGGTAGAAAACCCGGCTTCAAATACATATGCATATAGCTGTAAACCACTACTAACCGTGAGCGACAAGCGCGTAATGGTGAGCGAAGCGGTCATTGCACACACGTAAGTATTTCACTTGATTGCGCGAGTAATTTACTTTTTTCTTTACTTTTATTCTTGTAAACATGGTGCTATTGCCCACGTACCCATGCGAATAACGTTTATTTTTTTACGTTCTTACCTTGCGCGGGCTCATTTAGCGCGTTTCTACGCACGCACAGTTAGCGTACTACCGTTCCCGAACTCTAGCACCGGAGGCCGCGCTGATGATGAGTCGATACGTTAGTTTTTGCATTATCTTGCTGCCCAAGCACAAATACAACGCTTAAAGATGGCTAAGCTGCATGCAGCACCACACTGTTGATGTTAAATGGAGTTTAAGTGCTTCGTGGAAAATGAACGCAAAAAACTTCAGCGCGTAGCAGACGACCCTCGCTTGCCGCGCACTTCGCGAGCGCGAAAAGCCCACGGGTCCTAAACGGGTCCGGAGCAGCAACGGCCCGGTGCGGCAATTCACAGAAAAAGGCCCTCACCGGAGCCGGCGCTTTGGACACTCTCCCATATTCTAGGTCAATCCTCATCCTCCTCTTTTTTTTCTCTGGATTGGATAGACCGATCCGACCGACCGATCTGCGCATGCGCCGCTTTTCCGGAAGTAGCACTGCCACCATCTTGGTTGTAGTCAACTGGTCAACCAAACCACCGCAGTCCGCGCTCGTTGAGTGCTGCGCGTGAGCTTCTCAGACATCTCTGCGACTCCACCACCGAGAAACATTCGTCATGTCTTTTAAGAAATTACATCGGCTGTTTATTGCAGCCTGCGAGGCCAACGTTGAAAAGTGCCTGCTGCTCTATCATTTCGGTTGTTACCCACTGATTACGCGTTGAGTATCGTATTTGTTCGAGCTTTTTATGTAGTACATGCTGAAGTACGCAGTCGTTTTGCGTTACTGTTTTTGCACACGTGCACCTCGGTGACTATAGACCTACACCACGGCGCTACGTCACGAAAATGCGGTGGCGCTGTCGTCGTAATTTAGTTTCGCTTGGTAGGCACTCCGCCGCCGAGCCGCCGCCCGTGTCGCGCCTACCACAGCAGCGGCTAGGTTTCGCGGGTGGTTGTGCGGTTCCATCTGTGAGGTCTTTATTCTGTGATTTTACAATGAAAGAAACGCAGTATGTGGATGAGCTGAGTTGCGTCGAAATACGCAAGAGACTAAAGCTTTCATAGGTTTCCTGTTGATGAAAACCGTCGCAAGCAATGGGCCGCCGCGGTAAAAAGCGAAAGTTGGATTATGATACCAGATCATCCATTATGCGCAAAACATTTCGTAACCGTTAAGCTTCTCTTTTATTTTGATTGGCGTGCATTAGCCGATCTTAGGATCATGTACGATTTAAGGATCGTTATTAGCGGGCCATTATAATTGCTTGCCGCACTGTGGGAAAGCTGGATTAGGATTAGCCTTGAATGTAGGTCGAGCGAGCAGATGCCCCACAAAACACGTCACATTCGAATTTGTTTTCATCTCAAAGAATTGAGCCACCAGCAGTGTAAATATCCTGTCACACGTTCACATACGCAGGCAGCAGGGTCACAACTGCGTTTATTGGATTTTTCGGCACGTGAAATTCGTCGCGAAAGTTCGCTGCATGGAGGTTGGCCTTAACAAACGCAAGAAAGGGTCTTTGCAGCGCATGTGGCTGTTGACAGCCACCACATTCATCCCAGGTGGGACTCCAGCATCGCTACAGTTACGCTGTACTCACCGCTGACGAGGTAGCGCTTAAATTATTGACAACTTCCTATTTTTTTGCATATGAATGCCCATGATGGGGTCCACAAAGTTCACGCTGTGGTTGACTGTCTCCGAATGCAGATTGAGGCATATCCCCGTTAGCATCCACTAAATTTGGGATACAGTTGTATGCGGCCAATTCGTCACTATGAACTATGGTCCCTGGTTGAACATTGGCTGCAATAATGGCGCCTAGCGTCACCGCCTTTCGTCGGTGGACCTTGAAAAGTCGCAGCACACCTCTGATTGCGCAGATCATGCCGAAGACCCATGGGCCACCATCTTTAACACCACCGTAATTTTGGTCGCTCGGCGGAACGTTGTCGCCCGCCATTAGGCGGCCTCGTCAATTTGCGCAATCACTTTGCAAACGACTCGTCAATTTGCGCTATTTTACCGGGGCCACCGAGTGGAGGTCGCACCAGCAGCTCGTCCCTCGCGACCTCCCAAGGGCATTTCCTCCAGTCGGCGATGGCGTCCTCCGATAGCGGAAACAAGTCGCCGGTCATCTGTTTCAACAGCTATATGTCTAGGCTGTTGATCTAGCCATATGTCTAGCCATACGGTAGGCTCACGTACTGCTCACGCCGTACGTAGCCAAATCATTTGGCGCCTGGAGAGGTGGTCGTTCGGACGGCTGAGGCGGTCCGTGTTGGCGAAGCAACTTCCTTGCCTCTCTGCCCGTGCAGTGCAGCGGTACCGTGTAACTTCGAAAACTGCTTTCGGTCGTGGTTGCACCGGAAAGCAGCCCGGCGTCCATTCTGAGCCTTCCAATATAATGTGACCACTTCGCTTGCGCAGGTTGGTTGGTCCGGGTTGAACCCCAGGTGCTCGCAGGTGCCCCAGTATTCCGATGACGACGCCGGACTTGGCCTGGGGCTGGGGCCGGTGGACGAGCAGTGCTTGAAATAGGAGAAAGCCGAAGCGATCGCACGAACTTTCCCTCGAGCATCCTAGTCACCCCAGTCTGTGCTTGGAAAGCATAATTTTCCGGCCACGCTGTCTCCGCAGACGAGGGCCTTCGCCTAACTCGTCACACAGCCAGCGGACTGACGTTTTGGAAACGCAAAAATGACAATGAAACTCTACGTCGGTCATGTTGGTGAACGGGTCCAGACGGTCATATTGACGTTCGCTGCCGCTTGATGAGATGACACAGGCTGCTGCTGCCGCCGCCATGTTCCCGAGTTCAACTCGAGGGGGGTTTCGCGATGTACGAGTTTGGCACGAGTTCACTTGTCTATTAATACCATAGGTCACACCCCGCGCGAGGCATGTAACTCTTGTGCGCACGCCCACCACGGTTGTGCCACGTCCAACTTGTTTTTCGGCTACAGCGACGGGGTGCGGAACTAAGAGGCATCAACAATCTTGATCGTAGAAATAAACCACGCACAATGCACTGTCATCGATGATGCAATGAGCACCACTATCAAAAACAAAGCGTCGACTTTCATCTTGAAGCCGCAGCGCGCACACAAGAAACGAGGACTATTAATAAGGCAAAGGTGACAGGCGCTGTCTGTTACCTTTGCCTTATTGACCTCGTTTATTGTGTGCGCGCTGCAGTTTCAAGATGAATAGCTACCAACTCGCCCAACTTTCAGTACTTTATCAGGAAGCGTTGCGCGTACAAACGGACAAATACAGGAAAAAAGACGTGAATGGATAGAGCGCAACTATTCGTCCACGTCTATTTTCCTGTGTTTGTCCGTTTGTACGCGCAACGCTTCCCGATACAGCTATGCACCAACTCGCCCAGCAAGAAGTTCTTCTAAACTTTCAGTACTTTTACGCATCGACTTTCGCTGGCTTATGCATATATCTTGTTAGGCTGTGATGGCCCCACAACACGGTTCATTGTCTGCATGGTCACGGCTATGTCAGCTGGTATAGCTAAAGCCCCTAAACTTCGTAAAGTAGCGACACTCTCCTTCTCCACCTTACCTCCTCCTCGTTTTTCCTCTCTTTCGCGCTCCTTCCCCAACCGTGGCGCCGCCTACATCGCTTGAGTAAAGTACCTACATAAGAAAAGTACCGCCATCCTTTGATCAACACCGCTTCTCTCTCTCCTGTATCTCCGATTGGACGATGCTACCGCGCGCTTTTCACTTCTTTATATTTTGTCTTTTTCCGCCTCAGAGCCATGTTGAAAGTCGTCTGCGCAGCCGCAGTCGTCAGTGGCGGCGGCGGCGCGCGCGCGGCCTGAAAGCTTCAACGTAGACTTTCAAGGTGCGCCACCGTCGACTTGGCTTTCGCAAGCAAAAAGTAAAGAAAAAAGCAAGCGCTTTAGGAGAGGAGGCGGCGGAGGAAAGAGTAGATGGCGGTACTTTTCTTTTATAGGGACCGCTTGAGCGTAACAGACGACCTCTCGCAGAGTGAATGCACGCATAGCAATGCCGTGCGCTTTAAGCGTTCGCAATTTAGCTTGGAGTAACTTCGGGTATAGCATAGGATTTCTATGCGGAAGGTTATATATATATATATATATATATATATATATATTGCCACGTGCACTTTTTATCTTTCGCCGGTGACCGCTTTTCACCGGCTAACAAATGTGAAACATTTTCGCTCGGCACAGGACCCGCCTGCACGTATCGGAAGTTTCTCGAACGTTATCGATGCTTCTATCCGTTGTCTGTTGTCACCGACGCTTGTGTAATATGATTGTATGAGCGACGCGAACGGTCTAGTACTTTCTGGAAGACACGAGGGCACCAGGGATTACTTTGGAACCTTCGTTCGCCGCTGATCAGATTTCGACGATCGCCGACTGTGTTCGCCGCTATCGTTGTGCTTGGAGTGCAACTTGCTTTTGTGGGCACAGGTTCACCCAATAAAAAGTCCGTTTCGTCATTCACTGTTTTGCGACTGTTTTTTTCACCGCAGCTACTACGTGACAATATATACAAATTCAGTGACGGCAAATTCTTTTTCCTGTTTGGATCACTATTTTTATAAATATCTAAACGAACGCTAACACCGTACCATGACGATTCCGAATGTATCGCGTGCACTACGTTTGTCAAGGGCGTGTCGCAATATCTTGCTGCGAATGGTTGTAAATAAAACGTTTACGCTCGAATGCCAACGTCCTGGCCTCCAGAAAACCCTCAGTAAGCTAAATAATCCGCTCCGTCCTTGCAACTTGAATTCGCGGCGCGTATAAGCTATGACACTCAAAGGCTGGCGGAGGGCACGGACGCACCAGCCTTCGTGTCCTACAGGAAGTGCGTATATATAGCAAGGAATTTGGGACATCTCGTTCAGTTTCCTTTTTCTGCCACCACGTGGCGTATCGACCTTCAATAATTTGAAATTCCCGCCGTGACGTATGCCATGACGCACAACTGAAGAAAACACAATACAAAGAAGCGCACCCTAATGGTATCTTCGACTGGTCGCATCCACCCCCGAAGCAGAGCCGTGCAGATCCGGCGTTTCCCGAACTCAGAGGTAGAGGACAAGCGCGCAAGCCGAACGTGTGACTCACTCTCGGATGAGGAAATGGCATATGCGAAACCACGTGACTACTGCTAACGTCCGATGTTTTGCCTATCCAAAGCTAAACCGACGGATGTGCCGGTGGGACGACCGTTCGTTGAGCCGCCAGCATGCTGTGGCCTAGGTTGCCTAGGCTACGGTGGCCCGTCGCCAAGAACGGTGACGCTGTGCTGTGATGACGTTGCTGGAAATGCTCTCATCTCGATGACTGCTCTGACAACAGGGCGCGGAGCGCCTCAGAGCTCTCGACGCGGCAGGAGAGCGATCGAAAAGAACCAGCCGAACGCAAGGCGCGCACCCTCTTTCAACCAGCCGAAGACAACGCCGCTCGAGAGAGGGATCTAGAGCGCTCCAAGGCGACCAGTCGAAGATACCATAAGACTGTTGCTTCACCTCGGCACTTGGAAGCGAGTGTGCTTATATATCAGCGTTATCTCGAAGACGGCCAGCTATTTGCTCTACAGACAATGAATCAACGGTTTTGCTAGACACCTGGCCAGAAAGCTCGTCCGTATTCCGCAGAGATGTCTGGCCGAGATAACGGCTACCGCGAAGATTCCGTTGAATATATTTTTCTTGAGCGGACTTTTTGTTTGTGCACCACTGTTGCCACGGTCTTCCGTATACGTCAGGGTCACGGTGTAAGATATATACTCTTTAGGTGGGGACACTTCTCGGCTGGCTTGCTAGACGCGATCGACCAGATAAAGTAGCAAAGGCGCGCGTCTATCGGACCTAAAACCCCTAGATATAAAAAGTAGCGTCAACCACTTCCCTGCTCCTCCGTTCCACTGTAAAGTCCGTATATAAGAAAAGTACCGCCATCTACTCTTTCCTCCGCCGCCTCCTCTCCTAAAGCGCTTGCTTTTTTCTTTACTTTTTGCTTGCGAAAGCCAAGTCGATGGTGGCGCACCTAGAAAGTCCAGGTTGAAGCTTTCAGGCCGGGCGCGCGCCGCCGCCGCCGGCGACTGCGGCTGCGCAGAGGACTCAACATGGCTCTGAGGCGGAAAAAAAGAAAATATAAAGAAGTGAAAAGCGCGCGCTATCATCGTCCAATCGGAGATACAGGAGAGAGAGAAGCGGCGTTTATCAAAGGATGGCGGTAATTTTTTTACATAGGGACTTTATTCCACTGTCGTGCTCGGCGCGGCAGGGGGATGAAACTTCGCGGTTTTTCTGTCCCGTGACCGCAGCGATCCTAATGTTTGGGGGCTGTACTACCTACAAGCATAAATGAACGTTGTTGTTCCATTTTATATTTATTACCAGGTTACTTATTAACTCCGTAGTTTTCAATACGCAAGTGAACCTAAAGGTTGCAGTTCGAGATTGCGAAAATACGAGCGCCACCCGGAGTGGAAAACGGGAACTGCGCAGTTTCATATCTCTCACGGCGAAAAAGGGGCGTTTCTCGTCGCGCGCCTATTTATGCTACGGCCTATGTTGTCCCAAAGGCCGCTTTTACCACCGTAAAGTTTGTTTCAGCGAAACCCTTACAAGCTTCAGCGAAACAGACGCATGAATGGATTCGCGCCGTCATCACAAATCGTGCTGTGCTGAGTGGTGTCGAAATTCTTCACGCCACACAGGTATAAAATTCTTTCGGATCCCGGCGGACGAAAGGTATGACCTGAATGCTGGTCGTTTTGTTTTTTAAGCTTGCACGGCATATAAGGATGCGGTTGCAGCAGTAGCTGTGTAATTTAATTGAGCATAAACGTGCATGATTTATTTATTACATTCTGATTGTCTGCTTTGCGGCTTGAATTATACATGAAATGCACGGCAGAGCATCTGGAAATTAATCCAATGACTACATTTGCTACACACGATTGTTTATACTTGCGTTTTTAATTTAATGCGTTTCGAGCGTGCGTTGCATTTCGATATTGAATTTTGGCTCAAGTCAATGCACGGCATGCCACAAATGTATTCGTAGCAACATACGCAATCTCTAATAGAACAGTTTAAGCTTATCCGCACTCTTTTTATTACCTTTTGATTGCCTGCGTAGAGCTTGTTTTCGTAGCATGCGTTAATATTATTATTATTATTATTATCATCATCATCAGCCTATTTAGGTCCACAGCTGGAGGAAGGCGGCTGCCATAGGCTTTTTGGCTCTAAGGGAGGGTCCATATACGTTCATAGCATGTGTTGTTAGCACTATGTTAATTAAGTAGTGACTACATAAATTATTACACTTGCGAGTTTAGACGGGTGCTATTTAAATTATTGCGTTTCAATTGTGTGTTTTCGTTTTACCCTCACGTGAATCCACGGCATATTGCAGAGGAATGTGTAGCAATAAATATACAAACTAAGGAATTACTTGATGCGTTTCTAATAATAATAATAAATATAATAATAACAGTACTTATAATTTATAATGTATACTTCAATTTCATGCTATGAGTTTCAGCTTTAAGTACAATTACGATATATTCACAAGAATGCAGTTAGAGCTAGAAGCCTATAAATAATTGGACAATGTCGGCTTACGTATGCTAATAATTTATTACTGGTTTTTAATAAGGTTTTTATTAAAGATTTGCAGCAGGGCACGAGAAATACCTGAGGAATACGCAGTGCGCGATGGTATATATGCACGAATAGTTTAGAGATCCTGGTGTGGGATGGCTGCTATTGTCTGCAAAAATATATTTTCGATTTGGAGGAAAGCTGGGGTCGTTGCCACCAAATATTACTATCGCACAAATAGAAGCATGTATCCGCGTCTCTTAATAATGAAGACAGATTTTAATTTAAAATTTGCTTTCAGGATTGATGTTGTCTCAAGTCGGCTTTGTAACAAAAATCAAATTAAGAAGAAATGTATCAAATAACGCTTATTTCGAATAAAGATGCCAGTTTTCACTGAAAACTATCTTATCTGCGCCTGAAAACAGAAATAAATCCATTCTAACCCAAATACTACACACGCACACGTTGATGTTCCAGATCTCGCGCTTGGTTCCAATATGCGAGAAGACAGGACCTGGCTCATTTACCACCTCGTCAGATCTACAGCAGCTACCGGCTGTGCTCTGGCCATTTCACCAGCAGAGACTACGCGGACCCTGGACAGACAAGGCTTCTAAGATGTGCTGTGCCAACAGTTTCCATCTTTGGCGATGGGCAGAGACACGTCTAAAGTCCAGGTAGGAATACTGCAAAGTGAAAATACAACAGCACAAACTTTCATACCTCAAACATCTATTTATAGAAATGTCTTAATACTCAATATGTGTAACTGTCCCAGTTATCATGACTCGGTATTTTTAAGATTCTCACGCAGATTACACCAACAATACCAATGCATGGTGTACACAGCAGCCATGAATTCGCCGGCATAATTTTGCTGGTAAATATAACTAGCTAAATAAAAAAATTGCCGGCTTCACAATTGTTAAGTTTAAAGCAAATGTCTCACTCAGCACGCTGTACATGTTACCTTCTCGATTCGGATTCAGTTGTTCCTGCTATTTTACCGGCTGCGCAACATTTTACAGCAAGGCGAAAATGACCTGGAGAGACTGGAGAGACTACCCCATGTAGCGCGTTATCAGCGATTGCGCGCACGGCGAGTGAGTAGCGGCTAACTTGGTGCCGCTGTTACAACAATTGCGCGATAGCTCTGACAATGGGAGCAACAGAACTGGGCTTTTAGAAATATATATAATCTACGACTCCCTAGTTCAAAACCGCTTTTAAAATTAAGAATCAAAAAGTAACTTTATTTATTATAGCTTTATTATTAGAAAGTTACATTTATTTTCAATGGGCCAAATAAGCGTAAATGACAAGAATATACGGTTACGCGCTAGGCCATCACGGGCACCACGATGTTAACCTGTTCTAGGTACATCGCATTAAGGTTTTTAAAATCTTGGTTTAGGATAGTTGGGACACCCATGAATTTAGTGAGTGACACGTAGCGTTCTTTTTTCGTGTGTTTACACCGTTTTTATGACTGGTACGGAGACAGAATACGTTAAGAGACCAAGTAAAAGTGAGAAAACACCCTGAGTGATTGTAATTGTAATTATTAAATGTGGCGCCTAATACCAGTTTTATGTATGTGACGCTAAAATCTGTGCTACGTCACACTCTTTTCACAGGCTCTCCTCGGCCCGCGAATACCACTACAATGCCCGCTCACAGCGCTGATGAAGACGTTCAACAGGCTGAGCCCTCATGTACGCAAATTATTATACTTTCTAAGCTCTTTAAAACAATCCCACATAAATAAGTGCCCTGCAGCTAGCGTTTTCATGTCACGTACCATTTAACAGATCTTAAAGTGCACTAGGGTGTCAGCTGGGCGAGCTCGTTCATTGCTAGGGGACGAGAACCAGAGCGATGTATACCGAAAGGCAGGACGAGACGAGCGCTTGTCTGATCCCTTTCTTGCTTGTTTGTTGCCTCCTAAGAGGGATTATTGTTTTTGAAAGAAAAGACAATGAATTCGTTATTTTTTCCTAAACATATCATTTTTAATGTATAACCAATAATGTTGGTTAAGAAGGAGTACGCTAATGAATGGTAACAATTAGTTGGCGCTTCATGTTTTCCACGATGAATATTTCTCTATTACATATGCCTTAAGTGTTTCTATATGCCATTAATAAGCTTAATGCCCTACCCGCCGGCCGAATCGAATTCCGGCCGCGGCGGCCGCATTTCGATGGAGGCGAAATGCAAAAACGCCCGTGTGCTTGCGTTGTAGCGGACGTTAAAGAACCCCAGGTGGTCAAAATTACTCCGGAGCCCTCCAATACGGCGTGGCTAATAATTAGAACTAGTTTTGGCACGTAAAACCCCAGAAAGAAGTAAGCGTAATGCCCAGCAATGGACTTATCAGAGGCCTGTTCCCAATGCCCTAAGTTTTAATAAGTAAAGGATCGAGAACTAAATATGAACAAGTGATTACTTATTGAAGTAATCACTTCAATTCTAAAAGCGGCTAGAACTTTTACTAGGTTTAAAAATCATGGTCAGATTTCACAAAAATACAGTATAATTGAGCTTTTTTTCTAAATATTTCAGGTTCCATTCCAGCGGGTCGACAACACAATACTTCTAGGTGCTCGCCCCGGACAGCCAGAAAAATCAACAACCTGGAGAAGATAAATTCAAGGCTTCGGAAGGCACTGTCAAGAATTGGCTCCAGAAAGGTTAAAATGCTTTCCAAGTCAGACGCGTTGAATGCTATCAGGCCCCACGTCCGCAAGACATTCTTTAGATTGCTTGAGACACAAGGTAAAATTAATGGTGTGAAACGCAGAGGCAGGAGGTGGTCGCCCGAGCACCGTCAGGTCGCTTTAAACTTGTACTTTCATGGTCCGAAAGCGTACAGACATCTGTCAAGACTGCTTGACATGCCAGCTGTAAGGTCGCTAAAGCAGTGGTTATCAAATATTCCAATGGCTCCCGGAGTTATTCCAACCGTTATTGAAGCCCTCGAAGAAGCTACCCGAAATTCGCATTTAACAGATCGTGCGTGCACATTAATATTTGACGAAATGTCGTTGAAGGAACAACTGCAGTACGATACAAAGCATGAGATTGTGATGGGATTCTCGGATAACGGTACGCAAAGAACACCAGCCGTGGCAAATTCAGCCCTCCTGATACTTGTGGCAGGCATTTCAAAAACGTGGATTCAGCCTGTTGCTTACACAGTATCAAGGGCCAAAACGCCCGCAGATAGTCTTCATCATCTAATCATAGCATTAATCAAGCAGCTGCAGGGAGCTCGGTTGTTTGTGAAGGCGCTGATCTGTGAACAGGGAGGGGGGGGGAGCAACATCACTTTGGCAAATAAGCTAGGTGTGACGCCTGATGAGCCGTTTTTTGTGCTTGAAGGCCGTAAGATTTATTTCTTATATGACACACCACACTTACTTACATGCACAAGGAATAATCTCCGCGCACCTCACAAACTCCATATCGGGCAAAAAATTGTTGATTGGTCTTTCATTACGCAACTATACGAAAGTTCGCATCCTCTCAAACTCAAATTGACGAAGAAACTAACAGACAACCATATTTACCGGAAGCCTTTCAATAACAAGAAAGTTAAATATGCCAGCCAGGTGATGAGGGAATCGGTCTCAGTGGCCATTGACGTATTCATTGCTCTTGGCGTGTTGCCGGCATCCGCCAAACCAACAGCTGATTTTCTCGAGAAGATAGCTAAGTTATTCGACTGTCTCAATAGCTCTTCTGTAAAAAATAAACAGGTGACAAGTTACGTTATGCAATTTCGGAAGGGTCCGAACACCTAGCCTTTTTGCGGGAGTGCCTGTCGTGGGTTGAAAGCTGGAAATTTGACGGGCCTCGGCAACCACACACAGTTGAGACATGGAAGGTCACCTTAAAGGCTATCCTTCTCCTCTGGGACGACCTCTTCCAAGATTTTGATTTTCGTGTTCTCTTGGCTCGCTGGCTACAGCATGACCCCCTGGAGAATCTTTTCGGGCTGCTTAGGTTAAAGCATGGCTGCAATGACAACTCAAATGTGCTTCAGTTCACATCAGGTCTGAAACACATTTCTGTTGGCAAACTGGTTGCCCTTCTTTCAGAAGGAAATTGAACAGGATCGCAGCATTGTGTTGCCACAAATGTCAGAGCCGCCTCATTGGCTTGCTACTACTTGTGATGCAGCATCAACAGTCGATATGCTTCCTCATGAGGAACAGCCAGCTAGCCATAATATAGTAGAGGATAATGTTCTCTACTATGTTGGGGGGTATCTTGTGCGGCAAATCTTGGTGCACAGGCCTCCACACTGTGTGTGCACTGCCCTTTTGAAAAATGCCGACCGCCAGCTTTGTGCATCACACCAGTATTTTGCTATGTTTAAGGCAAGCAACATCTCCTCAGATTTATTTGGTAATGTAACAGTGCCTTCTGACGAATGCTTTCAGGATATTAATTAAGGCCATGGAAGCTTGCTTTTTGGAATATATCGGTGTTGTGGTGCACCGGCCTAATGTGAATGAAGTTTTGGCAGGCATTTTGTCCAGTTATATGGGAAGGCAAGGAATTCTGCTCTGAAGAGTGCAAGAAAGCCTTTGTGCACCTCTTTGCAAGGATTCGCCTGCTATGGCATATTCAATTTGTGAACGTCTCCTTGGCTAAACAACGCACCAGAAAATCTGCTGCAGCACGAAAAATGCGGAAAATGTTGTAACTTTTAGTATTACGTTTGCATAATTTGAAGTCACCATTTTCTGCCTCCGAAGTGGGCATGTGTGTGTACAATTTATTTGCTTGTATTTTTTTTTCATTAAACAATATAGGTATGTTACGCTGAAGAATGCATAAACCCTTCGTGTTATTTTATCGGAACACCCTATAGTGGCTTCAATATTTTGTAAATTTTTGCTTAAGCTTTTATAAAACAACCTGCTGCTGAATAGAAAATGTAAAAATGTTTAACTCCGGTACCTTATGGTTTTTGTATCTTTTTCCTCTTGCATCCTAAGTGTGCGGTCTCCCGTATTATTTTGTCCCACTCACGGGATCGTTTTATATCGGGGTACGTGCTGTGAACTTGTGTATAGTTATTACTGTTTTATTGCGATAGCTATTATATGGACACTTCAACCGGATTTCTGCCGTCGGCGTCGTCGTCGCCGTCATGTTCCCTATAGATAAAATCTTCGCCGCGCGCCGTATGCCCGAGCGGAAGCGTGCGGGGACGCGCGCTATCACGGAGAGCGAACGCACTCAATCTCCCACGCGCAAGCAAGGAAGCGGGAAGCCAGCGCCGGAGAGAGCAGGGGGGGGCACTTTTACTCTGCCAGCAACCGCGCTCGCCGCTCGCTCGCACCGTCGCTTATCTCCACACGGCTCTGACCTTTATGCGCCGTGCATTCGCCGCTCAGTTTCCGTTGAAGCGATATAGACCGCACGTACCTTCGCCCGCTGCTTGCTGCCAGCGTTTTGTCAGTCGTTGTCTGCAGTCATTCAGTGTGATCTATTCATGTTTTTTTGTGCGCGCTCACACCACGCTTGTTAATTCAGTTAGTAATAGTCGGGCCACATTTTCCAACGCACGATACACATGCAATGCTGCCCGGATCGGCAGTGCAGCGCTACAGGTGTGTCCCTTCGCACGCGCTGCCCACGGGAAGCGCTTCTCATGAACACCACCGTTTCACAGGCGCCTTCTCGTGGTCATCGAGTCTCTCTTCATGTCGGTCTACTTACGGCGCAGCACACCTGCTTACTTAATCAGCTCATGTTTACTACAATTCATATTGCTACCAAAGCCGCTCACCTTACTTCGTATGGCATTGCTGTGTTGCTATCTCATTCATTGCTTCGCCCTTAGGGCGAAACTGTGACATTTTTTTCGTTGACGGCGGCGGCGCAGGCGGCGTGGGAACCGAAGCCACATACTTAAAGAGCTGTTTCGCTACATTCTGCATTGCTAAATTGATTTAAATTCTGGTCTTTTCATAATAGGGGCGGAGAGGACCAAATACAGAGGCATTGAAAGTGAGAGAAACACAAAACGGATTTTTGTGATGGACGTGACTCGGAGCCAGACGATCAGCAACTGATTAAAAGCTTTATTCAGCGGGCTATTATATACACAGACAACCGATGACGTAGTTGTCACGTAGCTTACGTGCACAAGAAAGAAAGAGCGCGGCGTTAGGTGCTACGTCATAACATTCCTCCCGTTTAAGTTTAGTACAAGTCAATGGTTCTAAACGATAGTGTCAGTAACGAATGACTGGTCGTCGGATACGGGTGGATCTTCTCAGATCGGTGTCCTCAGGCGTGTAGCGAGGACTCGGAATGGCGGGGCGGGGCTCGACGTCTTCAGGTGATCGCACCGGAGGAAGCCTGAAATGGTAGTCGGGTAGAGGCTCTGGTGGCTCTGCTGTTAGCCATGCGCGCCTCAGTTGGTTTCGGTGCCTGTGGTGCACGTCGCCATTGGCCACTCTCACCAGGTAGGATACCGGACCCTTGACTTTAATGACTTCCGCCAGCTTCCACCGAGGTCCTGCGACGAAACTTCGGGCATAGACAGAATCACCAACACCAAATCCTTTCACTACAGAGCTAGACGTAGCAGGCTGACGGTCTGGGTGCAGCTTGTCTAATGCTGTGCGTAATTTTCTACCCATCATGAGCTCCGCAGGAGTCTTTCCTGACAATGAATGCGGGGTGGTATGTTGTTTCAATAAGAACCTACAGTCGGGTACAACTTTAGAAGACAGCGGCATTTGCCCCCTCAAAGGCGGATGCATACGAGCCTCCACCAATGGGCGCGCACTAAAGACTTGCGTCATGAGCTGGACGGCTGGTGTGCCCGCCGACGAAGAACATGACAGCCCGTGCTTCAAGCCGGGGCGAGTCGCGTCAGCGGGACTATTTCTTTAGTCGCGGAGGAAATCGGCTGCTGCGCTTCGGTCATCTGGGCGGGGCCTCTCCTGTCTTCTTAAGTTGTACCCAACTATAGATAGCTTGCACTGGGTGTCGTTCGCCGACTGTTTCTTCAATGCTTCTTATATTTCCCGCACCATTCGCTCCGCCCTTCCATTACTGGCGGGATGATAAGGCGCTGTGAACACCGCACGGATGCCGTTGAACTTCAGGAAAGCTTGCATCTGCTCGCTCGTGAAAGCTGTTCCGTTATCGGAAACGATAACGTCCGGAACACCGTGAGTCGCAAACAGCGCACGTAGTGTTGCAATTACTGCCGATGTTTTCATGGACGACATAATCTGCGCTTTGGCCCAGTTGGGAAATGCGTCTACGACGACAAGAAAAACTTCGCATTTCACTGGTTCCGCAAAATCAATATGCAACCGGCTCCAAGGCTGATATGGCTTAAGCCAGAAGTATACTGGTTCTTTTGGATCACTTTGGCTGTTTAATTGGCACCTGTCACACTGACGCACAAAATCTTCGATTTCTTTGTCCATATTTGGCCACCACATTAGGGACCTTGCCTGACTCTTCATGGCTGTCATGCCAGGATGGTTTGCGTGAAGCAAACGAAGAACATCTTTTCTTGCTGCTAGAGGTATAACTACTCTGTTGCCCCAAAGAATACATTCTCGGTGCAGCGACAACCCGGTTTTCATTACTTCGAAAGCCGTAAAATCATTGTGCACATGCGTGGGCCAACCAGATCGAACGTATTCCTTCACTGTGGACAAAAAACTGTCCCTCTTTGTAAGTTCCGCGATGTCAGTCGCTCGCAACGGTGTGCAATCCACTGCGTCCAACAGCAATACGTCACCTGGTGGTTGCGTCTCGTCATCGAGTCCGGGTGCTGGAAGACGGCTTAACGCGTCAGCGTTGCTGTGGCGGGGGCCTGGTCGTTATTACAAGACGTAGTCATATGCGGCCAAAAGCAGTATCCAACGCAGCATTCTTAGGGACACCACTTCTGGTATACGTTTCTCCCTGTTAAACAAACCGAGCAGAGGCTGGTGATCAGTTGTAATAATGAAATTGCGCCCGGCCAAATAGTGTGAGTGAGTGAGTGAGTCAACTTTAATAAGTATCCAGCAAATTGATGGCCTGGGTCTAGGCCGCGCCGGGGGCAGCAGAGAGACCCTGTCTCTCGGTAGCTTCCCGGGCTTGCTGGATGGCCCAAAGTTGGTCCTGAAGATCAGAGCTAGTCAGTGCGGTTCTCCACCGCGCCCTTAGTTTATCCGGGGGGACTGCAATTCTGCTCTGAACTATTTCACAATCCCAGAGTATATGTTCTAGGGTGGCTACTCTATCATTACATAACTTACATTTGGCCTCAGGGTATAAATCTGGAAACATGCGGTTAAGATGTACCGGGTTCGTGTAGGTTCTAGTTTGAAGTCGCCTCCAGTCAACCGCCTGAGACCTGTTTAATTTTGGGTTAGGAGGTGGATATATACACCTCGACTTTCTGTAGAATTGGGTAATGTCACTGAATGAGAAAAGTCTAGCCCTATCCATCCGTTCCATCTCCTCCTCGGCCAGAGCCCCCCTCCCCCCCCCCCCCTTGTCGGGCGCGGTTAGTGAGTCCTCGCGCAACACGATGGGCAGACTCGTTAAGGTCTGGGTTGGCGGTGGATTCGCAGTCTGTATGGGCTGGAAACCAGATGATTTCCTTGTCGTAATATTCCTCAGATGATATAAGTTTGGTTTCACTGTGTAGAATTTTTGCAGCTTCAACTGATATCCGTCCTCTGGCATAATTTCGTATAGCCGATTGAGAGTCACCAATAATGTATCTATATTTGGGAGAAGCGATAGCCAGAGCGACGGCAACCTCCTCCGCAACCTCAGAGACACTGGTTTTGATTGAACACGTGCGTACGCTTTCTTGCTTTGTATTAATTGCTACTGCTGTAAATGCTGGGTGATTTGAATATTCCGCGGCGTCCACGAACAGCGCTTCCTCATAATTGCCATAAGCTTTGAGTAGAGTTTTAGCTCTGCTCGTTCTCCTGCCCTGATTGAATTCCGGGTGCATATTTTTGGGTAAATTGGGGATTTTAATCCTGCTCCTGATCTCTCTGGTCAACGTGACCTTCGGTCCTTGCTGGTTATGGTAATTTATTCGTAAATTGTCGAGTATACTTCTGCCAGTCCGGCTGCTGGCGAGTCTTTCCAGCTGAGCTATCTGCTGAGCTTCGATCAATTCTTCTAAGGTGTTATGCATGCCCAGCTGCATTAATCTCTCTGTACTGGTGCTGTCGGGCAAGCCTAGGGCCTGCTTAAAAGCTTTCCTTATGAGGGTATTGATTTTGTCCTTTTCTGCCTTGTACCAGTTAAGGTACGCAGCTACGTAAATGATGTGGCTTATCGCAAAATATTGAATGAGCCTAACAATGCTAGCCTCTTTCATTCCCTGATATTGTTCGTGATTCTCCTAATCAGCCTAATAGCGTTAGTGACCTTGGTCCCGAGCTTTCTAAGGGTTTCGCCGTTAGTTCCTTTAGACTCAATATTGAGTCCCAGGACCCTAATTTGTTCAACGATGGGGATGGCGCCGCCATTCTTTGTACGAATGTGTATCTCTTCGTACTCTCTCTCTTTGATGTACCCCTTGGGCGGCCTGCCCTTGAGGGTGGGTCTGTAAAGGAGAAGCTCTGATTTCTCTGGAGAGCATTCAAGCCCCGTGCCTATAAGGTACTCCTTTACTTTACATACCGCTTCCTGTAATTTCTGTTCTATCTCTCCATCACTGCCTTGCGAGATCCATATGGTAATGTCATCCGCGTACAAGCAATGATTGATTCCTTCGATGTCTTCGAACTTTTCCGGCAATCCTATCATAATGAGGTTAAAGAGCATGGGCGATATCACGGAGCCCTGAGGCGTACCCGAACTGCCCATGTCCCTCACCTCTGACTTGAGTTCCCCCATCGTGAGGGTAGCCTTCCTATTCGTTAGGAAGTCTCGGATGTAATTGTACGCCCTGTCTCCGAGGTTTAGGTGGCTGACCTGACTGAGTATGGCCGAATGTGCTGCTTTGTCGAATGCTTTCTTGAGATCGAACCCTAATATAGCTCTGGTGGACCTCGTTTTACTGTCCAGTATTTGATGCTTGATTTGCAGCATAACGTCCTGAGTAGAAAGACCAGCCCGAAAGCCCAACATAGTATTTGGATATATTTCGTTTTCTACCAGGTAATTGTTTACTCTGATAAGGAATGCGTGCTCCATAAGCTTTCCTGCGCAAGAGGTGAGAGATATGGGCCGCAGATTTGAAATATTAATTGGTTTGCCAGGTTTGGGAATAAGTATGACCTGGGCTTCCTTCCACTGTTGTGGTATAGAGCCCTTCGTCCAGCATTCGTTTATGTATTTCGTGATATTCTCTATTGCCTGATCATCCAGGTTATTAGCATCTTGTTATTAATCCTGTCTGGTCCCGGGGCAGATTTCGTATTGAGTTTTTGCAGCACTGCTCTGATCTCTTGTGTAGTGAAGCCCTCATCCAAGGACACATTAGGCTTTCCTTTATATCGCCCATGCTCGACTATTGGGTTGGAGGGAAGGTATGTAGCGCTTGCCTCGGCGATGAGTTCATCTTCCTTCCCTTTGTGTCGGTGCAAAAGTTTTAGCAAGTTATGCTTTTGAGATAACTTGCGAAAACAAAGAGTTTTGATTGTCTGGATCTATCTGGTATTTGAGTATACGCCACGTCTGGCCAGCAAAAATCTGACCATCCATAGCATTGCAGAACTCATCCCATTGCTGTTTGCATAACTGTTTGCTATGCTCTTCAATCTTTTTGTTTAACTCAGCTATTCGCTTACGTAAACTCCTATTGTACTTTTGTTGACGCCATCTATGTTGTAAAGACTGTTTCGCCTCCCACATATGTGCGAGCCGACTATCAATCTTCTCTACCGGTTGGCCCGGCATGATAGTGTGAGTGGCTACGCTTACGTCTTTGATGACGTCTCTAGCCCATTGTTCTATGTTTTCGATCGGCTCTTGCATCCTGTCGTCTCTTATTTTGCGAAACTTATCCCAGTCGATCCATTTAACGGCTTTATTATTTTCTGCATCTACGGTTTCTTCGATCTTGATTTCTATAATTCTATGATCGCTCCCAAGGTCTTCGAACGTGTTTCTCCATTTGACGGTTACCACCTTGTTGACGATTGTTAGATCCGGTGTGGTATCTCTCTTGAGCCCGGTCCCTATACGTGTAAGGGAGGCGCGCTCATTTACGAGCGTTAACTCTGTATCTTGAATGTCTTGCCATAGCATTTTGACTTTTACTCTCGTATAACCATACCCCCAGGCACCGTGCGGGGCATTGAAGTCTCCCCCTATGATCAGAGGATTAGTCCCTGCCATCACCACAGCCTTTCTAAAGAGAGTTATGAAGCGCTGTCTTTTTTGGTTTGGATTACTATATAAATTTATAATAAATATACTTGAGGATAAATACTGGTGGAACTTTTTTACGCCATACACGATGGCTAAGCCCTCTTTGTCAATCTGCGCATACTTTCGCTCACTAGCTCCAAGCGTTTTCGAGGCGTACGCTATCGGTCGTTCGGTACCGTCCGGTTCTCTGTGCGCCAGCACGGCTCCGATCCCAACAGGAGATGCATCACATGACAGCACGATTGGTTGCTGCGGATCATACGAGATTAGAACTGTTTCTGACGCTAACACGCTCTTGAGTGCACTGAAGGCTGGGTCGTGTTGGCTATTCCAAAACCAGCGGCTATCTTTGTCCAACAAACGGTGGAGCGGTTCCGTGACTTCTGCTTTTCCTTTTAGGAAACGGCTGTAAAAATTTATTAGCCCAAGGAAGGACTGCAGCTCCTTTTTTGATGACGGAGTCGGTGCGTTCAGAATCACTTCTGCCCTGCTTGTGCTAGGATGAATTCCCGTGGCGTCTATCACATGACCCAAAAACTCTATGCGTGTCTTGCGGAACTCGCATTTTTCTTTGTTCACTCGTAGGCATGCGTTCTGTAGACGGGTGAGCACTGTCTCTAGTCGTTCTTCGTGTTGTTCTAGCGTGTCTGCTGATATCAAGATATCATCGAGATAGCATTTCACGCCCGAAATACCTGCCAGCAGTGTGACAATGGTGCGCTGAAACAACCACGGCGCTACGGACATGCCAAATGGAAGTCTGCGCACTTTAAATAAGCCCTTCATTGTGTTCACAGTAAGCACTGTAGCCGATTCATCATCCACAACAAGCTGTTGATAGGCCTGAGCCAAATCCAGCTTCGCGAAAAATTTACTTGGCCCTAGTGATGCCAAGACCTCCTCAGTTGTGTGCAAAGGATAGACGCTGTTTTGAACTGCCTTGTTCACTGTGCTGCGATAATCACCGCACAAGCGGATGGAACCATTTCTCTTTCTCACTACTACGATGGGAGTTGCCCAAGCAGAGGGCTGTACTGGTTTCCACACACCTTGTTTAACTAGCCTGTCTATCTCGGCTGCGACGTCATCTCGAAGTGCGAATGGCACTGCTCTGCTCTTCAAGAACACCGGTTGTGCTTCATCGTTTAGATCTATGTGCACTGGATCCCTAGTACAGCCTAGCAGATCACTTCCGAACGCCTTTTGAAAGCGCTGAACCATTTCTGCACCCTCGGACACTTTTTTATTGCGATAGCAATTATATGGACACTCCAAAGCAGATTTCTGCCGGCGGCGTCGCCGTCGCCGTTGCCGTTGCCGTGAGGTTCCGTATGACGTCAATAGAAATGAAATCGTCGCCGCGCGCCGCCGAACGCTGTATGTGCGAGTGAAAGGGCGCGAGGGACGCCCGCTTTCACGGGGAGTGAACGCACGGCGGAGAACAAACGCGCGTTCTGTGCCGTGCTCCCTTTTTATTCCATGAATTTAAATTCCTAAGGCCTTAAACCAACTTCTTCCCAGAAGGCTGCTGCCTTGTTTGCCCACTACTAGTAAGGGCAATTTCGCACACTTTTCTTTGAAGCGCACTTCCACTATTGCCTTTCCAAGCATCTGCAGTGGCTCTTTCTTCCAAGTCACGAGCTGCATGCCAGTACTCTGAAGTGCAATTTTGCCTGCGCTGCCTTCAATTGCTCGAAACATTTCTTGACTGACCAGCGAGTGTGACGCCCCTGAGTCTACTTCCATCTGCACTTCTTTTCCTCGAATCCGTACAGTGGCGATAAACTTTTCAAGCTCGTGAACTTCGCAAACCGAGTAAAGTTCTTCTACTTCGTGAAGCGGTCTACGTGTCTGACTTTGCTTTCGTGCCTGTTTATTTTCCGACTTCTGGGCAGCGGTTTGCTTTTGACTTAACTGCGATTCTTTTCTGAAGCGACATGCTCTCACGATATGGCCCGTTTTCTTGCAGTAGCGACATGCCGCGTAACGAAACTTGCAAATTTCTCGTCTGCTTTTTTTTTGTGTGATCGCGTGTGTAAGCAGCTTGCCTAAGGTTTTCTGTGCTTGACTATGGTTCTTTGGAGTGCGCGTGTGTGGCAGACGGTTTTTACTAGCGGTGTGATGCCGTGAAGCTGTTGTGCGCCGCTCTACAACCCGAACGCGAGAAGGACGCCACTGCACCGGTACGCAAAGCAGACGCCGGTTCGTGCTACAGTGCGGTTGTCGCAGGATTTATCCGTGTTGGTGTGCTTTTTCGTGCGCATTTTCGTGTGCTTTTCTTGTGTGATCGTGTGTGTAAGCAGCTTGCCTTAGGTTTTCTGTGCTTGACTACGGTTCTTTGGAGTGCGCGTGTGTGGCAGACGGTTTTTACTAGCGGTGTGATGCCGTGAAGCTGTTGTGTGCCGCTGTACAACCCGAACGCAAGAACGACGCCACTGCTCCGGTACGCAAGGCAGACGCCGGTTCGTGCTACAGTGTGGTTGCCGCAGGATTTATCCGTGTTGGTGTGCTTTTTCGTGCGCATTTTCGTGTGCTTTTCTTGTGTGATCGTGTGTGTAAGCAGCTTGCCTTAGGTTTTCTGTGCTTGACTACGGTTCTTTGGAGTGCGCGTCTGTGGCAGACGGTTTTTACTAGCGGTGTGATGCCGTGAAGCTGTTGTGTGCCGCTGTACAACCCGAACGCGAGAAGGACGCCACTGCTCCGGTACGCAAGGCAGACGCCGGTTCGTGCTACAGTGTGGTTGCCGCAGGATTTATCCGTGTTGGTGTGCTTTTTCGTGCGCATTTTCGTGTGCTTTTCTTGTGTGATCGTGTGTGTAAGCAGCTTGCCTTAGGTTTTCTGTGCTTGACTACGGTTCTTTGGAGTGCGCGTGTGTGGCAGACGGTTTTTATTAGCGGTGTGATGCCGTGAAGCTGTTGTGTGCCGCTGTACAACCCGAACGCGAGAAGGACGCCACTGCTCCGGTACGCAAGGCAGACGTCGGTTCGTGCTACAGTGTGGTTGCCGCAGAATTTATCCGTGTTGGTGTTTTTGTTTGTTTATTAATACTGTTAACCCCGGAAGAGTCATTACAGGAATGGAAATACAACTAGTATTTGCAATGCAATAAATAATTACACGTGCAACAATAAAGACAACAACAATAATAATAATAACAATAAAGACACACATATATTTACGGTACTAATATGCCGAACACAATCTGGAACTTATTCACCCGAATAAACAAGAACATGCAGCTCGTTTAAAATGCATCTATGGAAGAGGAAGAAACCAGTGAATCGGGCAGCATGTTCCACTCCTTAATTGCTCTAGGAAAAAAACTGTATTTAAAGGTGTCATTTCTTGTTAAAGGGGGTTCAATATACATGCTGTGTCTATGTCGGAAGCGTGTGTTGGGCGATAATTTGAAAAAGTCGGAGCCGTTAATTTTAAGTTTATTGTGAATGATGAGGAACAGGAATTTTAATCTGTCCACTGTTGTTCTAATTTCTAGGGCAGGAAGATTTGCGTTCCGGCACAATTCACTAGGAGAGTGACAATAACGATATTTGTTAAATATAAATCTAGCTGCTAGGCGCTGGACTCGATCTAGTTTGTGACGATTTATAGCCGTATAGGGGTCCCACACTATTTTTGCATATTCTATAAAGGGTCTCATTAAGGTCTTATATGCCAAGTTTTTTATTTCAGGTGTACCACTACGTAGGTTACGTCTGAGACTCCATAGAGCTCTGCTGGCTTTTCTGCTTACCATGTCTATATGTGCGTTCCACCTGAGGTCTTCAGTAATTAGTACACCTAAGTGTTTATGTTGAGTTACCTTTTTTAGTTCAATGTCACGGATTTTATAGCTGTTAGCATGGGTGACTCTTTTTCTTGTTATGGACATGGAAACAGATTTTACTGGGTTTAGTATCATCTGCCATTGGTCACACCATTCCGCAATTTTTTGTAAGCTAGCTTGCAGTTCCAGTTGATCGTCTAGTGATGTTATCCTATTGTATAATACACAATCATCCGCAAATAATCGTAGTGGGACAGTTGCACAATTTGCAAGATCGTTAATAAATAATATGAATAGGAGGGGCCCTAGCACACTGCCCTGAGGTACCCCTGATACTACTGGTACGAGACCAGATTTACAGCCGCCTAGTTCGACGAATTGTTCTCGGGACTGAAGATAAGATTTGAACCAGTTAGTTATATTAGAGTTTTTAAAGAATGCCTCAATTTTCAACAACAGTTTTGGGTGGGAGACTTTATCAAACGCTTTGGAAAAATCCAAAAAAATGAGATCTATCTGTTCGCGGTTATTGATTGTTTCAGAGAGGTTATGAACTAGTTCCACAAGTTGCGTTATGGTAGACAGACCCTTGCGGAATCCATGCTGAGACGGTGACAAGACATTATATGTTTCGAGATAACTTGAAAGGTGTTTACTGATAATATGCTCCAGTAGCTTAGAGCACGTGCTGGTAAGGGAAATGGGCCTGTAGTTTTCTACATTTGTCGTGTTACCACCTTTGTGAATAGGCACTATTTTGGCCTGTTTCCAAGCTTTAGGAAAGGTACTTTGGCTAATGGATGATTGAAATATGATCGTAAGGTATTTAGCTATCCACTCAGCGTACCGGTATAAAAACTCATTAGGAATGCCGTCTGTACCAACACTTTTCTTAACATTAATACTCAAAAGAAGGTTTAGGACACCTGCTTCATTATTTACGACATCATCAGCAGAAGGACGATCAGGAGAAATAGGCAATGTAGGTACCGTTCCGTCGTCACGAGTGAATACTGAAGAGAAAAAAGTGTTAAAAGCTTCTGTGCGCTCCTCTGTAACTTTTTGATTATGTGAAGAATAAGATTCAGCTGATGGATTAACATAACGCCAGAACTTAGCAGGTGCATCCGAGAGAAACTTTTTCAATGTTATGTTATAGAACTTATGCCTAGATTCCCGAACAAGACAATTAAGTTCTTTCCTCATTTCACTTAGGGCATTATACATTTCCGGTGTCGGGTTTTTAGAGCATGCCTTCCTTTTCCTCTGGATTCTTCGTTTTGAATGAAGTATTTCTCTGTTAATCCATGGATTTTTCTTTTTTCTTTTTTTGTTCGATTTAGGAATAAAATGTTCAATGCAATGAGCCACAACAGATGAAAAGTGTTCCGATAAGCTGTTCGTACTACCCTTCGATTCGTGTATTTTAGTGAACTCATCAAAGGAATGTTCAAGATAGTCCAGTATGCTAACATCATCCGCAGCATGGAAATTCAATATCTGTTTCGGTAATTCCTTATCAAGATAAAGTGGAGACAAGTTAAAAGAAAGCACAACCATCTTGTGATCAGCTAAACCATCATCAACTTCGCATTCATTTATGTAGCTAGTTAAAGAATTAGACACAAAGATAAGATCAAGAATGGAAGATCTTGATGCACATATCCGCGTATAATCACTTACAACTTGTACAAGGTTGTAACAGAATATTAATTCTAATAAATTTTCACTAAGTGCCACATCTGTTGCACCAGGTAAACAAGAATTCCAATCAATATCCGGAAGATTGAAATCGCCCAAGAGCACAATATTGTCGCCCTGTTTAAAATTAGAATCCATGAATTTTCGAAGATGAAAAATTTGCTCTGTCGTCGTATTTGGTGCTCTGTATACGCCTCCGATAAAGACGCTGCGATTACTTAACGTTGTCTTGATCCAAACGCTTTCGATATCACTTGGGACTGCTATTATAGAGAAGGTTATATTTTGTTTAATCAGGATAGCGACGCCTCCACCTCTCCTTGACCGGTCTTTCCTAACTATGGTATACCCTGGGGGAGTGACTTCTACATCCGATATGCTATTGTTTAGCCATGTCTCCGTGATCACGATAAGGTCAGGTTCATGCTCTAAGATTAGTATATCTAGCGCCTCTCCTTTATTCAACACACTTCTTGCGTTTACATTGATTATTTTGAAACATCGGCGTTCTTTCTGTTCGTGTCAGTCAGTAAATATTCTTGGTTCGCTGCCACACTTATATCGTTTGTTAGTTTCCTCGTTCCAGGCGTAAAGAACGTTATTAACTTTTAGTTTATCAAAGACAAGCTTAACCTTACTGCCTTTTTTCTTTTCATCTGCAGCTGAGTTCCACAACTTTTTTCTTATTTCCGCAACTCTTTTTGAGAAGTCCTCAGAAACACTGTAATTTGTACCCTTAAGTCTTGAGCATTTACTCAGAATTCTTGATTTGTCCCTGTAGTCTGCCAATCTAAAAATTATTGGGCGCGTCTTACCAGTCAACCTCCTACCAAGCCTATGTATTCTTTCGATTGAATTAACTTGCACCCCCAATATGGCACTAACCACGTCATCGTTAACTTTCCTCAGCAGTATCTCTTCAGTCTCGTGGTCATCCTCTACCACGCCTCTAATTATCAGGTTATTGCGCCTCGATCGGTTGTCCAGATCATCTACTCGATTAACCAGACTTCGTGTTTCGTCACAGGATTTTGACACAATGGTTTCGAGGTTCCCAAGCCTGCTCTGAGCTTCGTCGATGCTTTCTACTTTGCTTTCGATGGAGCAAAGTCGCTTTTGCATGTTCGACATCTGTGCTTCAAACGAGTCATGCTTAAGTTGAATCGCTGATAGTTTGGAAAGTATCTCTTTCTGATTCTGTAACAATTCTTTGCACATTTGTTCTGTCATGGGCCCTGGATTCTCTTCAATGTCGCCCGACAGGCTCAGTAACAGGCTTGCCACCGAAAAACAATCAGATATGCAGTGAAGCAACGTTTGTGGACACGGCAGCACTACGAGACAAGGATCATCGCTGTGATCATCGCTGCACATCGGTGTGCTTTTTCGTGCGCATTCTCGTCTGCTTTTTTTGTGTGATCGTGTGTGTAAGCAGCTTGCCTTAGGTTTTCTGTGCTTGACTACGGTTCTTTGGAGTGCGCGTGTGTGGCAGACGGTTTTTACTAGCGGTGTAATGCCGTGAAGCTGTTGTGTGCCGCTGTGGAACTCGAACGCGAGAAGGACGCCACTGCTCCGGTACGCAAGGCAGACGCCGGTTCGTGCTACAGTGTGGTTGCCGCAGGATTTATCCGTGTTGGTGTGCTTTTTCGTGAGCATTTTCGTGTGCTTTTCTTGTGTGATCGTGTGTGTAAGCAGCTTGCCTTAGGTTTTCTGTGCTTGACTACGGTTCTTTGGAGTGCGCGTGTGTGGCAGACGGTTTTTACTAGCGGTGTGATGCCGTGAAGCTGTTGTGTGCCGCTGTACAACCCGAACGCAAGAAGGACGCCACTGCTCCGGTACGCAAGGCAGACGCCAGTTCGTGCTACAGTGTGGTTGCCGCAGGATTTATCCGTGTTGGTGTGCTTTTTCGTGCGCATTTTCGCGTGCTTTTCTTGTGTGATCGTGTGTGTAAGCAGCTTGCCTTAGGTTTTCTGTGCTTGACTACGGTTCTTTGAAGTGCGCGTCTGTGGCAGACGGTTTTTACTAGCGGTGTGATGCCGTGAAGCTGTTGTGTGCCGCTGTACAACCCGAACGCGAGAAGGACGCCACTGCTCCGGTACGCAAGGCAGACGCCGGTTCGTGCTACAGTGTGGTTGCCGCAGGATTTATCCGTGTTGGTGTGCTTTTTCGTGCGCATTTTCGTGTGCTTTTCTTGTGTGATCGTGTGTGTAAGCAGCTTGCCTTAGGTTTTCTGTGCTTGACTACGGTTCTTTGGAGTGCGCGTGTGTGGCAGACGGTTTTTATTAGCGGTGTGATGCCGTGAAGCTGTTGTGTGCCGCTGTACAACCCGAACGCGAAAAGGACGCCACTGCTCCGGTACGCAATGCAGACGTCGGTTCGTGCTACAGTGTGGTTGCCGCAGGATTTATCCGTGTTGGTGTGCTTTTTCGTGCGCATTCTCGTCTGCTTTTTTTGTGTGATCGTGTGTGTAAGCAGCTTGCCTTAGGTTTTCTGTGCTTGACTACGGTTCTTTGGAGTGCGCGTGTGTGGCAGACGGTTTTTACTAGCGGTGTAATGCCGTGAAGCTGTTGTGTGCCGCTGTGGAACTCGAACGCGAGAAGAGACGCTATTGTGAAGTACCACGAATTCCCCTGCGATCTACAGCGTCGGAAAGCCTGGCTGAAGAATATTTCTCACCAAGGGCTGTCAGGGAGAGGAAGCAAGTGGGAGCCAAGCGACTGGTCGCTGGTGTGTTCATTACATTTTACTGAGGATGACTATAAAAAGAACACGAACATTGGGATTTTGCTTCCGACTGCAGTCCCGACTGTGTTTCCCGGTTTCCGCAGTACAAGCAAAAAACGAACGTGCAGCCCAGGAAACGCCGGCGAATGAATCCAGCTGATGACGCAATAGTTGGGGCAGGTCATTGTGAAAGCTCAGGAGAAAGCCCCAAGATCAAAGGTTCCTCGGACCCTGTGAAAGACGAGATCGAAGCGCTCGTTCTACAGTCTGCCTCAGAATCTTTCACAGAACGTAGCTGTCCTGTAGATCAGGCCAGCCAAACCACATTAGATCTTGCGCATGTCTTGGAAGAGTGAAACGAAGCAGTGAGCAGATTCAAAAAGAAAGTTGCTCATCAAGGAGAACAGTTGAAAAAATTGCAGGCCGACCGAGATGAAATGCAGGCACGCCTTTTAAGTTTTGAAAGCAACAAAGACGTTCAGGCTTTTGTTCATGCATTACAAAAATCGCAAGGCGACAAAGCTGCCGCTTTTATCAGCCACCAAGTGGCCAGTTTAGGCAAGAAAAAGCCCGTCTACGATGACGTAATCCTGCGGGAATGCGTTATATGGAAAGCCTGTTCAAACAAAGGGTACGAGCATGTTAGAACCAGAGGCCTTTTGAAGCTCCCTTGTCGTGCTACGCTTCAAAAGTATGTAGGACACTCGTCCGGCGAAGTCGGTGTGACCTCACTGATAAGGGAGTGGCTGCGTGTGGAGCGCGAAGGCCTATCTGCCGAACAAGAAGTGTACTGCTCATTCATTATAAATGAGATGACCATGGCGCAGAAAGTTATTTATGATAAACAAGTGGACAGGATATTTGGTATTGTGGACATGAGTCGCGAGGAAGGGTCAAGTGCAGTTCCTGAAGTAGCAAACCGCTTGTTATGCTTCGTCCTACTAGGACAGTCACCAGACTATGTCATACCGGTGGGCTATTTTTTCACAAGATGCCTCAAGAACGACAAGCTTTCTGCAATGACACTGGAAGTCATGAAAGCAGCCGAAGATGTCGGTTTTCGTGTTGTGAGAATCGTAACAGACAATCATCAAACAAACGTTGCTCTCTTGAGCGTCTCTCAGAAGATTGCACCCTTGTTCATGTCGTGCCCCACCCTCTGCGAGAAGGTCACCCACTCTTCTTGTCTTTCGACTCCAATCACCTCATAAAGAACCTACGCACGAATTTTCTTGAGCGAGAGATGACGAACGGCTATGGGCTCGTTCAGGGTGGTTTCTACTTGAAGAAACTTTTTGAAATTCAGTCGCAGTTGCTGTTGAAGCCGGTCACATTTGTTACCGTGCACACGGTCAACCCAACAACACAGAGAAAATGAATGTGTGCAGGGCGAGACAAATATTTTGTCTCCCAACAATAGCTACGCTTGAATTGCTTCAGGAAAACGCCGAATGTCATCCTGACGCGAGCCAATTCAAAAACAGCACTACAACTATCAGTTTCATGAAGATTATCGCGAAATGGTATGCCCTTCATGATATCAGGGCAGTGAAGGCAGGCGGACAGCATGAGGAACCATTTTACACGAGAGATGATGAAAGGCTATCGTGGGTGGAACTAGATTTCGTCTGCTACCTTGAAGACCTCTATATGCAAGGCGGTCGGTCAATGCGAATGACGAAAGAGACGTACGAAGCGACACTCCTCACTACACGATCAACAGTGTCACTGATTGAATACCTTCTTGACCATATTGTAACGATGTTGAGGAACACAGGCTAACAAAACAACAATATTTATTAAGGGCGAACTTGTGCCCGCGATTAAAAGTGACTGCGGTCGTGAAGAATGCCCGGAAGTCGCGTTCTAAAACTGGCGTCCAACCGTCTTCTTCCTTCACGAGTCCTGCGTCGTGCGCGTGCCGCATGCGAGCCGGGTCCAACCGGGTGCTCTTGCCACGAAGATCGCTGCCTGTTGTTGCTGAACAACACCACGGAACGGCGTGCACAGTGTTTCATACGAAGGGCACGCAACTTGAATGTGGCCAAGTTGTCGCGGCATTATCCCCCTCTTTAACGCATCGGCCCGATGCGCGAGAGAAAGTAGTGATTCCTGTGAGCTGTCACTTTTTTTTTCATCATCTCTCGTGGTAGGGTTTCATGCGGACGATATGTACAGCTTCCGTGGGGTTGCGCCGTCTTGAGCTCTTGTGTCCAGCGGATTTCACTTCGTAAGTGACGTCGCTTATACGACGAAGTATTTCGTAAGGGCCGAAGTAACGGCAGAGAAGCTTTTCAGACAGTCCACGGTGTCGCACTGGGGTCCATACCTACACCTTGTCACCGGGCTGATAATGCGCATCACTACGTCGCTGGTTGTACCGGCAGGAGTCTATGCGTTGTTGGCGGCGTATTAGGTACCTTGCCATCTGTCGTGCCTCCTCGGCTCTTTGCAAGAAATCATCTAGGTCAGATGAGTTATTGTTTTCTTCGTCTAACGCCAAGATAGCATCCAAATTTGTGGTTACTGCTCGGCCGACAAGTTCAAATGGGGCGACTCGGGTTGTTTCTTGAACGGCTGTATTATATGCGAAGGTGATGTACGGCAAAATTTCGTCCCACAGCCTATGTTCAACATCGACATACATCGAAAGCATGTCAGCCAGTGTTCTGTTGAGGCGTTCAGTTAAACCGTTTGTCTGAGGGTGGTACGCCGTAGTTCTCCTGTGATCAGTATGTGTCATTTGCAACAAGCATTTCATTAGGTCCGCAGTAAAGGCTGTTCCACGATAGGTAATAACAACTGTGGGAGCGCCATGCCTGAGCACGATATTGTTGACAAAGAATTTTGCAACTTCGACAGCCGTTGCACTGTACAGGGAATCAGTTTCTGCGTAACGGGTCAGATAGTCCGTGGCCACAACTATCCACTTTTTGCCTAAAGATGATGTTGGGAAGGGTCCAAGGTGGTCCATACCGACTTGTTGGAATGGGGCTTTTGGTGGCTCTATTGGCTGGAGGAGGCCTGCCGGTTTTACGGACGGAGTCTTGCGCCTTTGACACTCGCGACAAGTCTTCACATAGTGCTGTACGGATGCTAATAACTTAGGCCAGTAGTACTTCAGACGAATCCTGGCGAATGTACGGCTCACGCCCATGTGTCCAGATGAGGGTTCGTCGTGACATGCACGCAAAATTTCTTCTCGCATAGCTGTGGGTAAGACCAGTAAAAACTTTGTCTCGCTGTTCTAGAAGTTTCTCTTGTAGAGGACATTTCCTCGCAGACAGAACGAGGATAGCCCTCTAGAGAAAATACACGGGAGTTGAACGTCGAGTCCCTCCAGGCGCTGTATAAGTGGTAGCAATTCCGCGTCATCTCGTTGTTGTTGAGCAATTTGTGACGTTAACAATGCCAAGGAACGGGAAATCATCTTCTTCGGACACAGTTGTCTCGACTGGTGCGCGTGACAAGCAGTCGGCATCGCCGTGTTTCCTCCCGGATGGGTATACGACAGTAATATCGTACTCTTGCAGCCTAAGGCTCCATCTTGCTAGTCGTCCGGATGGATCCTTGAGATTCGCCAGCCAGCAAAGCGAATGGTGATCACTGACTGCTCTGAATGGTATACCATACAGGTAGGGTCGAAATTTACATATTGCCCAAATGACTGCAAGACACTCTTTCTCGGTTGCCGAGTAGTTTGCATCTGCTTTCGAGAGCTTACGGCCGGCATAAGCAATTACTTTCTCCTGGACATTCTGCCACTGCACTAGTATGGCACCGAGGCCAACGTTACCCGCATCGGTATGAACTTCAGTGTCGGCTGTCTCATCAAAATAGACAAGGATTGGAGAAGCATGCAGGCGTTTCCTTAACTCGTCAAAGGCGTCTTGTTGTTCGCTTTTCCACATAAAAGGTACATCTTCTTTTGTTAGTATTGTAAGGGGCTCAGCAATCTTTGAGAAGTTTTCCATAAATATTCTGTAGTATGCGCATAAACCCAAAAAACGTCGCACTGACTTTTTGTCTGTGGGTGTCGGGAACCTCGCAACGGCTGCTGTCTTTTCCGGATCTGGGCGAACGCCTTCAGCACTGATGACGTGTCCGAGAAACCGAAGTTCATCGAAGCCAAATTGACAATATCAAGCAGGTGTTCTCTTTTTTGTCGCCTCTGCAACTTCACCTTTTTTCATCAATGTGTTATATAGGTTACTTTCTCAATTTCAGTTACCGCTATGTCTTGACACGTGGCCTGAACAGCGACCCCATAGAGTCAGTGTTTAGCTGCCGCCGGCAGTTTAACGGCGGCAACGACAGAGTGGATGCCAGGACTGCAGTGTTCACTGTGGAGAAACTGCTCAAGGTACTGCCTAAAATATTCTGAAGTGCCCTCATGCAACGTTTTATCTAAAATATTTTCCTTCATTTTACAGGTTGGCATTCTTCAAGCAGCTAGGGATGAAAACGCGCCGCCTTCATCCGAGATGGAGGCACCCGTGCGGTTGTCTGTTTCAGATGCTAACACATGCACCCTACCAGATGCTGTTGAGCGTGCTACCACGGAGCTTTCCAGTGAGCTCGCATATCTGACGCTGCGGTCTCAAGCAGAAGCCGATTTTGAGCTAGCGCCAGTAGCTTTTCTTGCTGGATACGTTGTGAGAGCATGTGAGCAAAAGGTATGAGGTTGTTTTCGTGTGTGTGCACGCAAGCAGTGTTTTAAATTCGCATTAATATGACAGTGTTTTGCAACTAATGAAGCGTGCGATAACATTACGCTGCATCTTTATACTCTTACGACTGCTTTAGCAAAACACTTCTTACCACTATCGAGTTCTGGCATTCATAGGCATTTCATACTGCTTTCCAGGTGCCATGGGAGTCGTGCATTGCCCTGCTGCAGACACCAGAAGCAACAGGACCACTCCACGGTCTCATCAAAAAGATGGACAATGGAGGCTTGACGTACCCAAGAATGGAAGTGGTCGGGCTTTGCGAGCTCACATTCACCTTTGTTCAGCGCGTCATGAAGGCAGACGATGTCAGAAAAAGCAGCAAGTTGCGCCACCTCCTGACGTCAGCCTTGCTTCTACATCTCACTTACTGTGGACAATTCATATGTGAAAGAAGCGACCACGCTCACACTGAGGAACTTTTCAAAGTATTCTTTAAAAAGTTGCTGAGGCCTCTTATAGCGAATTGGGATGGGAATGCAAATGCAACTGTAGAGCGAGCTTTGGCGCTGTCGCATAAACCTCTGTCAAGGAAGGTTTTCCGCCTGTGCATAAGCTCTTCGTTATGTACAATAAAGTTGCAGTAAATAAGTTAAGGTAGGTGTTCGTCGAATCATTTCGCACTTCTGTCGCCTACCAATATAGCTATAAATTTTCCACACCCTCACGTAGATTCATGTGTGGTTTCGAATTCGTGACTTAATAACGTCAGGCACGTAGCCAACACTTTTTTTTTGGGGGGGGGGGAGGAGGGTGCACGAGAGGGTTAACAAGGTGAGTTTCATGCGAACGGCGGGGGCGAGCGGAACTGTTGGGAGAGACATGCCCATCACAAACACGGGCAAGATCTAAGATGAGCAGAGCGTAAAAAAAACATCCTCCTCAGTGCCTGCATCACTCACTGCTTCGTCTTGATGAAACACGTACACACACTCCCGATTATTCGTAATAAGAGCACTTCTCTTTTTTTCAGGTGAGTCGAGCGGGCAGCCTTCATGGAGAGCATTGAGACCCACTCTACAAAAGAATGGCACTCCTAGGGCACACTTTTCACATATGTGAAGCAATCGGCACTTCTAATAACGACTTCAATATTCAACCTCTAATGTGCAACTATAAAACGCGTTATTTACGGCCTCATTATAGTCACTGTCGCGCGTACCAACGCGGCTGTGGAAGCGCTTCTCCGTGAACGGCTGTACTCGAGCAGTGGCGCCAGAGCGGGCTCGAGCAGAACTAGGCCCGAGACGCCGTTTCGGCGTGACGCAACGGGCCGCACTTTTTTTATTGCGATAACAATTATATGGACACTCCAAAGCATATTTGTGCCGTCGCCGTGAGGTTCCGTATGACGTCAACGGCGAGGAAATCATCGCCGCGCTCCGGACGCTGTATGTGCGAGTGAAAGGGCGCGAGGGACGCGCGATTTCACGGGGAGCGAACGCACGTCGGAGAGCAAACGCGCGTTCTGCGCCGTGCTCCCTGAAGGGCTGCAGAATTAAGCGTCTCTTTCCTCCTTTCCATATATAGAGAGCAAACGCAATTTTTTCCGTCGTTCGAAAGGCTATGGGGAGACGGGAGGGAGGGAGGGGAGGCGATGTTTAGCTGCGGCACCAAATACGTATTTATATAAAAATGCCGCGTGCGTTTGGTGCGAACGAGGGCAAAACTCCTACGGCGTCGACAGCAGCTCTGCGTGTTGCTGGTGCTGCTGCATGTCCAAGTTTACACAGCTGATAAAACTAATATTCTTACTCCGTATAGCTCTCTACTAATTTGATATCGCAATTGGTGCTTCGCCTTTCATGTGAAACTGCGACAATTTTTTTTATCCAGTGGCCGTGCCCATACAGGGGCCGCACATTTCAGCTTCGCTGGTTTACCATCTGTACGGGGTGCATGGACGGTGAATTTTTTATTGCGATAGCAATTATATGGACACTCCAAAGCGGATTTCTGCCATCGGCGTCGCCGTCGCCGTGAGGTTCCGTATGACGTCAACGGCGATGAAATCATCGCCGCGCCCCGGACGCTGTATGTGCGAGTGTAATGGCGCGAGGGACGCGCGCTTTCACGGGGAGTGAACGCACGGCGGAGAACAAACGCACGTTCGGCGCCGTGCTCCCTGAAGGGCTGAAGAATTAAGCGGCTCTTTCCTCCTTTACAATCACCATATATGGAGATGAAACGTGACTTCTTCCGACGCGCGAAAGGCCGGAGGGGGGGGGGGGAGGCAACGTTTAGCTGCGGCACTAAATGCCTGTTTATATAACAACCCTGTGAGACGAGAAGGTGGTAAAGACTTCCGATGCTGCCCGACGAGTGTCCTGTTCTGATCTCGTCGAAAACCTCCGAGCCGCCCCCAGAGCCACCGACAACAGTCACCAACGCCGCGCGCGTTTGATGCGAACGCGGGCAAAACGATGACGGCGTCGATAACTGTTCTGCGCGTTGCTGGTGCTGCTGCATGTGCAAGTTTATACAGCAAATAAAACTACTATCCTTACTCCTTATAGCTCTCTACTAATTTGATATCGCAATTGATGCTTCGCCTTTCGGGTGAAGCTGCGACAACTATTTCATATGCGTCACCACCTGGTCTGACACGGAGGGTTCCTGCCAAAGCGAGTAAAGCGTGCGGGAGGAGAGGAGGGTTAGGTGGATGCCGTTTTAGCGGCCGCAGATCAATGAAGAGTGAGTGAGCCGTTGTTAGTGCAGTTTCGTTTTACTGCGGTAGAAATTATATGGACACTCCAAAGCAGATTTCTGCCGTCGCCGCCGCCGTGAGGTTTCGTATGACGTCAACGGCGATGAAATCGTCGCCGCGCTCCGGACGCTGTATGTGCGAGTGAAAGGGCGCAAGGGACGCGTGCTTTCACGGGGAGCGAACGCACGTCGGAGAGCAAACGCGCGTTCTGCGCCGTGCGCCCTGAAGGGCTGAAGAATTAAGCGTCTCTTTCTTCCTTTACAATCACCATATATAGAGAGCAAACGCGATTCTTCCCTCGCGCGAAAGGCCATGGGGGAATGGGAAAGAGGGAGGGGAGGCGACGTTTAGCTGCGGCACCAAATGCGTATTTTTATAAAAACGTAGCGAGGCGAGAAGGTGGGTAAGATTTCTGACGCTTCTCGACGAGTGTGCCATTCTGATCTCGTCGAAAACCTACGAGTCGCCCCCAGAGGCACCGGCAACAGTCACCAACGCCGCGCGCGTTCGGTGCGAACGCGTGCAAAACGGCGACGGCGTCGACAACAGTTATGCGCGTTGCTGGTGCTGTTGCATGTCCAAGTTTATACAGCTGGTAAAACTACTATCTTTACTCCGTATAGCTCTCTACTAAGTTGCTATCGCAATTGATGCTTCGCCTTTCGGGTGACACTGCGACATTTTATTGCGATAGCAATTATATGACACTCAAAAGCAGATACTGCCGTCGGCGTCGCCGTCGCCGTGAGGTTCCGTATGACGTCAATGGAGATGAAATCGTCGCCGCGCACCGAACGCTGTATGTGCGAGTGAAAGGGTGCGAGGGGCGCGCGCTTTCACGGGGAGTGAACGCACGGCGGAGAACAAACGCGCGTTCTGTGCCGTGCTCGCTTAAGGGCTGCAGAAGTAGGCGTCTCTTTCCTCCTTTACAATCACCATATATGTAGAGCAAACGCGCCTTCTTCCGATGCGCGAGAGGCCGTGGGGGAGGGGGGGAGCGGGGAGGCGACGTTTAGCTGCGGCACCAAGTGCCTATTTATATCAGAGGCTCCGGCAACAGTCACCAACGCCGCACGCATTTTGAGCGAACGCGGGCAAAACGCCGATGGCGTCCACAACAGTTCTGCGTGTTGCCGGTGCTGCTGCATGTCCAAGTTTATACAGCTGATAAAGCTAATATCATTACTGCGTATAGCTCTCTACAAATTTGCTATCGCAATTGATGCTTCGCCTTTCAGGTGAAACTGCGACAACTTTTTTAGTTGCTGAGGTACATGCAGAGTTCCATACGTCGTTTTCTTTTTAGAAATTTTGCAATTCTTTAAAATTTTACGTAAAAAAGTAGACAGCCTAAATAAAATATCCCTTTCGGAAATCACTACACTTTCACTTTTTTCTAAATTCAACATAACTCATCAGATTTCGTGCAGTGGTTGCTCTAAAAACGATTGCCGATTTCCCATGTATTTCGATAGGAGCCCCCAAGCTCAATGTTCCCCTTGATTTCGAGCTTGAATAATAGACTTGTTGGTAAGATGTGTTTGTAAGCATGCGATCGTGGCCTAATGAGCTAGAGCACCGCCGTACTGGGCTCAACGGCATATGATATGTTGGTAAAGCGGCTTGGGAAGGAAGAGGAGCAAAGAAAGGGAGAAGGCAGGAATGTTATTCAGAAGCGTGTCTGGTTGGCTAACAATTACTAAATGCTGTGGCCATTATAACACCTTATGTTCCAACAGCATGATTTCTATTTCATTCCGATATTATTGTGCTATCGTCAATCAATCGAGATTAGGCCACCGTCGTCATGGCATTGCAATTGCGTCGCAGTTATTCATCGCCATCACTTAAGAATCATCTCATCGTCGTCATGCCGTCGTCCTCATATGCCTTCGTCGTTCTATCGACATCATTCCTTCTTCGTAATTCCATCGTCGTCACTGCATGCACCGTCGGCCTGTGGTCCTCGTCCTACCGTCGTGAGATAGTCTTCGCGAGTGATGGTCATAACAAAGCGGGTCAATCAGGGAGACAGTATATGGCCGCATATAGCCGAATCAATTGAAACATCAAGAGAAACACTACGGATTCTAAACAAAGCTGTCTTAGCTAACACGGTGTGTCGCTTTTGGTTCGCTTTATTGTGTGAATCTTAATCGCATTACCTTCGATAGTCATCTTAACATGGGTTCTGCCGGAATTCTTTCGTCTTCGTGACACTAAGAAATTCTGGTCCACATTGTTCCCAGCTTATTACCGCCTCGAATTCCTAGAGGTGATCATGCTCAGGCGTGTGACGGGCGACCCGAAGTTTGATGGAGGTAGCGGTGTGATTTCGTCAGCGGCGCCGCCTATCAACAAGGGGATGCGCAGTGGGATGGGTGCGAATAGCGGTGAAATACAAACTTAATTCAAGAGTTGCTAGACATCACACAGTCGAATCAAACTGAGAAAGAATTAGAAAAATATATGCATTGCAATCGCGCTAAAGAAATTGGAAACTGTTGGATTGGTCCCAAGTATCCAAGCTATCCTTAACGGGAGTCAATGAGATGAGTTTCGGTACAGCTCGTTACATTTTTCTAGATCGGAAGACGTGCCTAGAGGCAGAGTAGGCTGCAATATTTTGTTGCTGCACAAAAATATGTAGATTTCCGGCGTGATCATTTTAATTAAAAAACATTAAATAAGTTTTCAAGAAATTCCTGTAGTACTTAGATAAAATTGTAGCAAATAAATTCTGAAAAGTTCATTTACAACTTTTTTGTGTGTTAAATCATAGGGCAACTCACTACTGGGTTCCATTATTTTTCTTCGTTATATTTTCAAACGAGTTGAACATTCTGCCGTAGTTTATTGCACAATTAGCCCAACTAATTGAACTGATATTTTCAAGTGTCCATTGTTCTTAGATAATTGTTTTAAGTCTATGCGGGTGCTGCAAAATTTCTCAACATTGGTGAGATGGATGTGAAAAACAAAACAGAAATGCAGAACATTGTATTGTACGTCTGAGTCAATTTTTATTTTGAATGCCATTTCCACACGTTAACTGGCTCAACCCTCGTATTCGCAGCCTTGTATATGTTTTTGTAGCATTAGGTGCGTTGTCTGCGAAATTACGTGAATAAACAAGCAGGGGCGTTATGCAGGCAGCGCCGAGTTTCTCGTTCGCACGAATTTTACCCGAGTTTGCTCGATGGCAGTCAGTGAACGGAGATAGCAAGGAACTTGCAATAACAGCAGGCAAAAAGAAATGTCGAGATAAAGCCGCGTATACGACAACATGAGCGCACCCTGCGCTGCACAGTGCTTCCCGCGCTTCAAGCACAGAGGACTGCGCAACAAAACGCGCCAGCACCGCGCATTGTTATCAACGTATTATCGCAATTTAGCAATACCGTCACTGTCTCGCTGTCTATCTGTACACTTGCCGTGAGCCGCCTGTAAAAACCCGCGAAGGACCACACAGAAAGAGCGGTCGATGAGCAAACATGGCGTTTTTGTGGAACAATCACGATGACGATGATGATAGCAGGTGAGCGAGGAAGAAGTTTCTACACCGCCTGCCACTCCTTTCTCGGGCGCGTAAAGGGCGTGCGTCCTCTTTCGAGCATTATCTTTCTATCCTCCATCGAATGCGAACAGGGCTCATGCGGTGCATTCTTGCTCCTACACTTTCCCTCAATCGAATACATTGAAATACAGCAAATAAAAGAACAAACATTTTAATTCTTAAAGTATTGGTTTTTCGTTTTGAATGCTATAAATTTGTGATGACAAATGAACATCGAGTGAATTATTAAATTTTGCACTTTTTTGCCGCGAGTGGCGACAGTGAGGTGAAAGCTTACAAGCGGATACATTCTAGAGGGTCGCACGCACGAGGGAGTTCAAGCGGGTATAGCAGTCGTCAGGGGCGCTGCAGTGCTATTCGCGATAAAATCGATGCGATAATCGCGCATAAAGTCAGTCATGACAATGATCTGTCCATTTCCTGTCTATTAGGGGAACGGCAACGCAGCGCTGCGGCATGGCTGTTTACCGCAGGTGCTTTCACTGAGGCGGCTATTAAAGTCTCCACTTTACTAACTGAAACGACACTCTAGCCATAGAGACGGGGGCAACTGCTGTCGCTGCGAAATTGCTGTGCGGTATTGTAGGGGCCGTAGTGACGCAGCACAGTGAAAATGCACCAGTTATGGCACGTACACACTAGCGGCAAAACGCGCGCGGCGCGCCGCCGGCGGCAAAACGCAGCAGCGGCAGGGCGGCCACACCAACCGGCGGCGCGCCGCTGCGGCAATCACGTGACAGACTAGACTCCTCTCCCCTTCTCGAACTATCCGGGAGCTCACGCGTGCAGATGATAGTGCGAAACGAGAAACAAGCGGTCGGGCGGGTCCGCATGGCACCAGTTTCCCGCGCGCAGGTCACGGAAGCGGGCCGCTCTCATTGGTCTCCTTCATCCGCGGCACGCGGCAAACCGCAAGAAATCGGTCCAGGAGCGATCCCTGCCGCGGCAACAAAAACCCGTTTCGCGGCTGCTTTCGCGGCGCGCGTCTTGCCGCTGGCGCCGCGCCGCGCGCGTTTTTCCGCTAGTGTGTACGTGGCATTATTCTGCGTGCGCGAAGTCTCCGCGATGCATTGCCAAGAAGAGCGTGCTGCCCAGCGACCCAATTCATCGCTTGTCACCGCTTGCCCAGTGAAGGTGCCTCCGTGCGCATGTACGCAAAATTTGAGTGTGTTTGAGTGTGCACTCCAATGTGCTTGCCGATTGCCTCTGCTGCTGAGCTAACAGCGATCGCAGATTGATATCGTAACGACAGCGCAGTTATCACATTTTGGCGGGTGAAGGCTCTTGTGTACTGTTAGGAAATTAGACTTCGAACGCAGGAAGGTGTTGCAATTGTTTAGTGTGTCGTGCTTGTGATGAAGAAATGCCATCGCACTGGGTGTGTTTGCGCTGACCGCTGACCGCGTTTGCGACACTGTGGGTCCGATACATCACAGATGACAGAGCAGCCATCTCAAATGACAGCTGCGATACGTTGTCGTTGGAGATCACTACGCACTGCTCAGGATCGTCGTCCACCGCGGTGCATCGACGCCTTGCAAGCAGTTACAGTGACCTGCCGATAATTATTTGCTGTGCGCTACATCGCCACAATGCAGACAAAGAACCGTGTTGTATGGCCATCACAGCCCAAAAAGACTTATGCATAAGCCCGCGAAAGTCGACGCTTTTTTTTTAATAGTGGTGCACGACAGCGCGTTGTGCGTGTTTTATTTCGCCGGTCAAGGTTGTTAATGCCTCTCAGTTCCGCACCACGTCGCTGTTGCCGAAAAATAAGTTGGGCGTGGCCCAACCGTGGTGGGCTCGCACAAGAGTTACATGCCTCGCGCGGGGCGTGACCTATGGTTTTCATTGACAGGCGAACTCGTGCCAAACTCGTACACCCGTGAGCAAAAGTATACGGTCCAGGGATTGCGTGATGAAGCCGATTTTTTCAACCGCCTGCGAATGCAACTTGAAATTGACGACTGCAGCCCTAACTTGGCATTGCAAACTTTGCACTGAACTCGTCAATTTCAGTTTATACATGTTAATTATGAAGAAATTCAGTTTTTTCGGCGACCCTACGGTCCGTATACTTTTGCACACGGGTGTACATCGCGAAACCCCCCTCGAGTTGAACTCGTGAACATGGCGGCGGCAGCAGCCATGTTCACGGTCATCGCATCCAGCGGCAGTAAGCGTCAATATGACCGTCTGGACCCGTTCACATACATGACCGACGTAGAGTTTCGCGTCATTTTTGCCTTTCCAAAACGTCAGTGCGCTGGCTGTGTGACGAGTTAGGCGAAGGCCGTCGTCTGCGGAGACAGCGTGGAGGGGGAATTGCGCTTTCCGAGCGCAAAGTGGTGTGACTAGGCTGCGGAGTAAAAGTTCGTGCGATCGCTTCAGCTTTCTCCTATTTCAAGCACTGCTCGTCCACCGCGCCCCAGCCCCAGGCCAAGTCCGGCGTCGTCATCGCAGTACTGGGGCACCTGCGAGCACCTGGGGTTCAACCCGGACCAACCAACCTGCGCAGGCGAAGTGGTCACATTAAATTGGAAGGCTCAGAATGGACACCGGGCTGCCTTCCGGTGCCACAGCTGCCGAAATCAGTTTTGGCAGTTACACGGTACCGCTGCACTGCACGGGCAGAGAGGCGAAGGAAGGTACTTCGCCAACACGGACCGCCTCGGCCGTCCGAACGACCACATCTCCAGGCGGCAAATGATTTGGCTCACGTACTGCCTGAGCCAAAGCGTAGACATATGGCTGTTGAAGGAGATGACCGGCGACTTGTTTCCTCTATCGGAGCGCGCCATCGCCAACTGGAGGAACTACCCCCGTAAGTTCGCGAAGGACGAGCTGCTGGCACAACCTCCACTCGGTGTCCCCGGGGAGATAGCGCAAATTGACGAGTGCCTTCGTCGAGGCGAGCAAAAGTACAGTCGAGGCCGCCTAATGCCGGGCGACAACTTTCCGCTGAGCCGCCAAAATTACGGCCGTGATAAAGATGGTGGCTCATGGGTCTTCGGCATGTTCTGCGCCACCAGAAGGGTGCTGCGACTTTCAAAGTCGACCGACGAAAGGCGGCGATGCTAGGCGCCATTATTGGAGCCAATGTTCAACCGGGAATCATTATTCAAAGTGACGAATTGGTCCCATACAAATATATCACAAATTTAGTGGATGCTAACGGGGCTCTGCTTCAATCTGCATTGGGAGATAGTCAACGACAGCGTGAACTTTGCGGACCCCATCACGGGTGTTCACACGCAAAAAAAAGAAAGTTATTGTCAAAAAGTGAAGCGCCACGTCGTCAGCGATGGGTACAGGGTAACTGCACCGATGCTGGAGTCCCACTTGGGATGGATGTGGTGTCACTCAACGGCCACGCGCGCTGCAAAGACCCTCTCTTGCATTAGTTAGAAACCGCAGATCGCTCGGGCTACCCAGTATAAAGACTCTTTCCTGCGGTTGTTAGAAGCCATCGCTCGGCGCTAGCCAGTATGAAAGTGCATCGCAAAGTAAAAGCAAATAAAGCGTAGTTTTCTCACCCTTGTATGAGTGCTTTCCGGCATACCACTTCTGCGCTAGCCGACGATCACTTCGTCTCGCAGCCTTACTTTAGCGCGAGCAACGAGCGATCTGTTAAAAGCCGAGTGTGTAAACCAGACGCACACCAATTTGTGCTCGGAAATGGGAGCGCAAGCACGTAGCGAACCGCACCAATCCAATCCAGAGGAAAGAGAATAGCAACGAGCGATCTGTTGAAACCCCAGTGAGAAAACCAAGCGCACACCAATCGGGGCTCAAAAATGCTAGCGAAAGTACGTAGCGAGCCGCGCCAATCCAATCCAGAGAAAAAAAAGAGGAGGATAAGCGTCCCCTCATGCTATAACGCGAAACGTATTATACTACAAAGTAGTCTAATACACATTCAGTGTGCATCTTGTAAGCATTAAAATGCTTATAATCCACATTAATGTGACTAATAATATTGTACTAAATGCATTTATTTTATAATTTGCTTGTGCCTGTAATGCACTCGGTGGAACAACAAACAAGTGAAAGAAGGCGCAACCATGCACCGACTGTATGATCACGTGAGCCCCTGTTAGTCGACCGCCCATATGGCAACGACCAAGGGTTGATAGCCACCCAGAGAGAATCTAGATAAACCAATGAAACTGGAGGAGTGCCGACGGACAAACTTTGTCTTGTTACCATTAGTTCTTTCATCTTGGGACGTAGCCAGAGCTCGTGAAGATCCCGAGTTTCGCCAAACTCGGGGCATCCTGCATACCACCCCAGGTCATGTTTTATTCTGACAGAGAAAAAAAAACTACGGTGACTACGTTGTGCATGCACTGTACTGAAACACAAATAGAAAGAGTCCAAACTTGCATATACTTCGAAACAAGGATGCCTAAATTGTCGACTGACAAACTGACATTATAATGAAGCAGAATAAAGCAATAAAAAATGGCATGTTCAGTATGAAAATATGATGAGCGTTAGCCTTGCGGGTCACAAATTTCTGTTTAATGAAAAAAGCTTTGGGTGGCCGTGTATTCTGGTATTCCTGAAAGCCAGTAGACCAGCGTATTTAAATTTACATTTGCGCCAAAATTATTGCCTCGAGTTCCATTACTGTACATCGGAATGACTATATGAGATTCAAAGGTTAGATGAAATGGCTGGCCGAGGCATAGACAAACTTACCTATGCCTTCGCTATTAAATGTTGCCGCCGCACACTTAAAACACGAGCATCGTCATCAACCTATGTGCTTTTCTATAACTTCATCCGTTAATATGCCAGGAGTTCTGCCACTCCCGGTGGAGCCTGATCCCTCCCTATTTTACTAACTGTCCATTGTATGGTTTGTTTTCATACCAAATATTTACATAATAATCTGTGCATGTGCGGCTAGTAATGAAATGCTTATTTCTCTCACAGTAACCACAGTAACAATAAATTATCAAGAAACCAGGAAGAAGAGATGCGGGGCGAAAACCTGCTTTGATGTAGCTTGAAGATTGCCCGGCGGCCGTTGATCACATGACAGTATCTTCACAATAATCGAGAACTCGGCCTAGCCTCGTATAGGCAAAAGGGCTAATGGGTCGAACAGAACCGGTCCGGCCAACGCATGGTAATTTCGGGCTCGGGCCAGGCCCAGACCTGAAAAACCGGCCCGTGCGAAAATATGATCAGATAGTCAGACAGTCTACTTGAGATAGTCTAATTCAGATAGTCTGATGAGCAGATTGCCATATGATTATGAACGATTGAGTAAAACAGCTTAAGGCGTAACCTGCTTCCCTGTTGAAGCAAAATGATTCAGTCAAGTTCTTTCTCTTACACTCGGAAAGCGGTTGTATCTCCCCAGGACGAACAGTGTAGCGACAGGTTGGATTTTATCTAGTTGCAAAAAACTAAATTATTGGACTTTACGTGCCAGAAACACCATCTGATTATGAGGCACGCCGTAGTGGGGATTCCGGATAAACTTAGGCCACCTGGGTTTCTTTGAGGTGTACCGAATGATGCATTAATATGCACATCTGAAAACGGATCCCACAAAGGGCATGCCTACTTCAAAATTGGTAAAACTTGTTAGATACGCTGATCTTTTTACGTTAATACGTACATGTTTTAAACTTTGTTGCAAGAAGTGAAGGGCACGCCCTGCATTTCTGACTGTGGTATTAACATTCTATGACCAAGAACCATGGTCTGACAACATAAGACCTAAGCATATCACTGATGAATTATTTTATTGTATTTTTGGCCAATTAAATATATATATCTGATTTTGTTATATCTTTCTAGTGAAGCCAATGTGTACATAGTTATTTAGGCTTAGCGGCATGCTATTAGTGACACACCGTTTTTATACGCGCTTCAAGTCGGCCGCCAATAAAAACACTGCCTCATTAGATGCCTTTGCACCCAGTACACAATCATCCACAAAAATGATATCTCTGTTTGGATGACATCACACATATTGTTAATAAACACAAAACAAGACATTCGGCAGAGCTTTTTAAAACAGATCACGGTGTGGGGATGCGAAAGCGATGTAGTCCCTTTCGTGAAATGTTTTTTCCGCACGTTCCGTGTCCGCGCAAGCTCTCCCCGGCGTGCTAACGGCGCCTCGGTGAGGACAAATGAATACGCGCCAAGCGTCTGAACGCACTCGCTTGCCCACGAGTTCAAAACTCGAAGGAGCGCTCCGCGACGTTTAATTGGACATTAATACATTTTATTTAGTTATTTTACACACCTATGATGTGACGCCACCTCCTATACCCGTTGGATGCGCCATCATGTGCCTAACGACGCACAAACTAGGCCACACGTTTAGTCAGCCAGATGGCTTCGACGTGACGTGCTCAATGACGCACGCACTAGGCCAATACCACCAAGATTAGTTATCTAGGTGGTGTTGACTAGGCGCACCTTTAGTGAATCGCAACCGTGGAGCCGCTGTGGCGTCGGGTCTTGCTAAGTCTTGCTAAACTCATCTTCACCGTCAAGCAGCGAACTTGTGTATGTAAAAGCATCACAAAAGTGGGTCCTCAAGACATGGAAGATGTGGCAGAAGCGCCTGCAGCAAAGACTGCTCTTTATGTAGATGTGTGATTACCTCTCTCTGTGGTTAGGAAACCTGTGAAAAGAAAAACGCTGTAATGCATGGTAATTGCTATGTCGGCAAAAAAATAAAGTCAATGGCTGTATCAAAAAAAGCCACTGTGGCGTCGGGGGAGCGCACTCGACTCGCGCCGCGGGGGCCCGGGTTCGATTCCTACCCAGATCAAAATTTACGTATTTTACTTTTCAAAGGGGTTATTTTCATTGTTTAGAGGAACCTCCCTGCTTAACTTGTCGTCAATTCGAGCATTTTTTACGCGTATGTTTAGCATTTGCCGTCTGCCATTTTTGGTACCGTCATTTGGTCACGCCGCCGACTACAACGTCGGATTTTCGCGTAATGGAGCATATAATGTTTTCGCATTAAAGAAAAGAAAGAATAATTGGTCCCAACACGGAGACTTGCGGCACACCAGACGCAGCAGCAACATCATCTGAGCAACTCCCATTCAAAACCGCTCTGAAGTACTTACTTAACAACACGGAGTTACAGCCTGTATTTTCAGTAAAGTATTTACGTGTTCATAATACCGCTAATCTTACCTGGTCAACCTATTACCGCTAATATCACCTGGTATATCGATATTAGTAGCAATGCGGATCGAACGTTGGGTTATTTGTTCCGCTACATTTATAATATGCCACCATCCTCTCTCAAGTTACTAATATAGAAAACACTAATAGGAACAAAATTTGAGTATGCATCCAATGCGTGAAATTCCATTATATTTATTACATCATTAGAACTCACAATTACTCCACTCGTTTTATATGTTCAACTTATGATCGAATAGCTATTCTAACGCCAAATAAAACTAAACTTGAATATGTAACCCCTAAACTGATAAAATCTAACTCAGATGTATCGAATGTGAAGGAAATCACAAAAAATTGATAAATAGGTAATTCGATATGTAAAATAATAGGCCCTTAGGCAATAACGGTGGCTTACCGATTGGTGCGTCCGAGAGCCGCTAAGTTACTGCGTGCAACTTGGGGAAAAAAAAGCAAACGCTTTATTTACCCGCAAAAACATCGCTGTATCACTTTCAACTTCATTGCAAAGTCCAAGCTGGCTCTTTTCTTTACACTTGCGGCGGCCATCGCTTGCGGAAAATGAACTCACGAATCAGCACTCAACCCACACGACTACGTCTCTAAAATCGGATAGAAGAAATGTTGATGTTCGAGGTAGCATGCGGGCTAGCCGAACAGCTTGACGGGGCTCAACTGACTGCACATTATCTTCTCCCAGGTGCCAGAATACCTCAAAGTGCACAAAGAAGCGCACTATGAGGTCTTCTGCGTGGCGCCGCGTTCGGTGTGTCGAATCTGCTGGTGAACGGGCGTTCTATATACGCGTGTACCAGCCAGATACATTTGCCTGGGATTTTCAAGGGGATTTTACAGCTTTTCGATATACAGAATAATTCGTTATAAGTTGGTTTGATATACCCAGACCGACTGTATCCCCATCACAACACATATCACATCGTATTGATCAGCTGTACAAAATACGTATAAGATTTAGTCACATTACCTTGCTTAAGCTCTTGCTGGCCTCGCACAGCCCCTGAATGGAATCTTCTGCCGAAAGAAATCCTAAAGAGTACTAATAAACAAAAGTTTCATGCTAGAACCACTAGAATAGAGGTTGCGTAGTCTGAATTTGTTAATTACCTAATACGTTCCTTTTTAATTTATTGTAATATCGGTAATATGGTATAATTGTAAAGCTGCCTTCCTGGTGCACACTGAAGTTTTTTCCACTTACCACCAGCTAAAATTGTATGATTATACAAACTTACTTTTTATTAGTGCAGTATTTGTTTAGCCTGCTCAACCCACTCCCTTCCATAATGCCTTAGAGCGCGCGCAAATAAATAAATTATTAAACTGTAAAAAGTATTTCTTGGATGAGGGTCGGTCACCTCCCGCAATGTTTCATTATCATCATCACTATCAGCCTATTTTTATGTCCATGGCAGGACGAAGGCCTCTCCGAGCTATCTGCGATGGCCCCTGTCTTGCGATCTATAAGATATGTGCATTATTGAAAGCTACATAGTTTAATACTACATAGCTAAACTCAGTTTTTCCTTCTGAAATAACTAATCAGTTGTCGCTCTTGGCCACTTACTTTTTCTGTGCATGAAAGTGTCTCGTCTGCTTTGCTCAAATGACAACCTAATCAACATGCTCTTGAAGCTTATATTGCTATATTAAATAAGTTCCGATGTATTTTTGGACTCACGCGCTCAAAAAAGTGCATTGTTTTATAAATGCAGTGGATGAATTTGCTGCGAAAGACAAAACCGCGCAATGAGCTTTTCATTACATGCCTATAGTCAGGAAGTTTATGCAAACAAATGATTGTGTATTATTACATTCTAAAATGCCTACGGCATTTCCCCTACATGTGGAGAAGCGAGTTTAACTTTTAAGTGATTCACAATTCGACTTAGTGATGTTTCGACCATATATTTGATAGAGAGAAATGTGCATGAACAATAGGAATACATGTTGGAGAACACAATTCTTATGAAATTTTGCTAAATAAACTGTGTTTACCATCAGAACAGCATATTTTTACCCTGGAACAGATAGGGAATTGAAATAAATCACTTACCTCAATGTTTGCATTGCGAGTATTATAAAGTACAGTTTCAGTTTTCTTTCTTGCAATTTATGATATATGGCAGTTGATGTGATGACTTCAATTTTGTCTTATGTTTAGGCTACTGACACTGCAGAAACTATATTTTTTTGTCATAGTAAGGAATACAGGCACCAGAGTGCGGCTCATAAACACATCGGGATAATGAGGTGTAATTTGTGGATACATTTCTCGGTATGGATAATATAGGAGCCCCTTTCTCACAAAAATGTGTCTTGGTACAGAGCGCGTGTGCTGAGAGTGGACTGATTGTCCGCGCTTTTCGTGCAGCTACCGAAGTGACTGTGAAAGCTTTTCGCTGTTTCAAGGTTTAAGCCTTTCGATGCCAAGCGCCTTAGATATACCCAGAGAACGCGCTCGTCTGGAACCAGAAAGGTCGCAAGCATCATGCCAAGGTCGGGATTATCCTTCTGCTGGTTAGTCGCGTCCTTGAGAAAAAATAAAAACCCGGGAGTGACAAGCCATATTTAACGACGGGCTGTCGCTCTCATCGTTATCACAAATGACGACTTGCGCCAACGTACCGCGCTTTGTCGGGAAGCTGTGATGGTTCATTCTTTAGAAAGGGTACTTATTTTTGTTCCGCTACGTACCGTATACACTCGTGTAAGGGCCGCACTTTTTTTCCGCGATTTTGATGGGGTGCGGCCCTTCCACGGAAGTGTGAAATTTTTGTTCAATTTTCGATCCACGTATGGAAAAACCTATTTAATCGTGCCATATATACCTAACGATGGGATATCTCGCGTCTAGCTGCAGACATCCTCGCTAGATGTCTTCATCGGTATCGCTGCTCGGCCTCGGCTCGTCGCCGCTGCTCGGCTCATCCGCACGTTCATGTATCCAATCGTCCTCAGTGCCGTCCATAGCATTGGAAATCCCGGTGACCTTAAAGCTCTTTACAATAATGTCCGTGAACACCGCACGCCACGCGTTTAAAATCCCGCGAAATGCGCCGTACGTGAGACGCGACGACGCTTCCGTTTGCTGGCGAGATTTTTTTTTCTTCAAAATTTGGACTGCCAAGTTGGGGGGAGCGGCCCTTACACGAGCGCGGCCCTTAGTCGAGTGTATACGGTAACTTACGTCATCGGGCAGATTTAAAAAAATAAAGGGCATGAGTGAGGCGATGGTACCTAGGTGAAATGAACGCCAGAGAAAGATGGGGTGCTATTTTGTAGCAATTCTATTACTTTTGCCTATGACTTTTGACGTCATCACCCGGCTGCGATTGGTTGAAAATGACCAGGCCGCGCCCATGTTGTCTGTCGATCATGCGGCGGCAGGAACCCGCAGAAACCCGCAATGTCAAAATGACGTTGACGTACTCATTATGCGGAGCAAAAGTCATAGTTTTTTAGCACCGCCGGAGGTAGAGTCGTTTCAGAACGAATAAAAGAGAGTTGCAGTTTCCCCCGAAAGACGAAACAGCTATTGCGATAGCAAATTAGTAGAGAGCTATTCGGAGTAGGGAGAGTAGTTTTATCGACTGCATAAACTTGGACACATTGGCTTACTAACTGAATTAACAATCGTGGTGTCAGCGCGCACAAGCAAACATGAATAGATCACACTGAATGACCGCAGCCAACGACTGTCAAAACGCTGGCAGCAAGCGCAGGTTCGCGCGGTCCATCGCTTCAACGGAAACTGAGCGGCGAATGCACAGCGCATACAAAGGTCAGAGCCGTGTGGAGATAAGAGACGGTGCGGACGACCGGCATCCCCGGGCAAAGCGCAAAGAAGTTGTTGGGAGAGGAGAAGCTACCCTCCCTCCCCTTCTCTTTCCGCTTTGTTGCTTTCGCGTGGGAGATTGAGTGGCAAGATACGCTTTTGGTGCCAGAGCATAGCGCCGCCCCGCCTCCCTCCCTCCCATACCCCCATGGTCTTTCGCGCGACGGTCACGTTTGCTTTCCGCCGAGCGTTCGCTCTCCGTGATAGCGCGCGTCCCCCGCGCGCTTTCGCTCGGGCATACGGCGCGCGGCGACGATTTTATCGCCCTTGAAATCTATACGGAACCTCACAGCGACGGCGACGCCGACGGCAGAAATCCGGTAGAAGTGTCCATATAATTTCTATCGCAATAAAATGGCTGCCCCCTGCGGTGGCTCTTCGCCGTCGCCGACGCGGACACGGAGAGAAACTCGACGCGTTTCACATGCGGGATGACCATTTTCGACGGCATTTTCTTCTCTCGAAGGAAACTGTGCGGTTGTTGTGCGAGGAACTGGCGGGGGAACTAGAAGCGGAGCGAGCGACGGGACTGTCAGTGGAGCGGAAGGTGTGCGCGCTGCGCTTCTTTGCCACCGGGAGCAACGTGCGTATAGGGAGCGAGGAGACGATCGGGTGTCGCAGTCGACCGGGAGCAAGTGCGTGCGACGCGTGGCCGAGGCTGTCGTAAACGAAGGGGTCCGCAACAAGTGTGACCATTTTCCGAAGACGCCCGAAGAAAAGGCAGCCGTGAAGGAGGGTTTCCTTCGGCGCGGCACTATTCCCGGCGTGATCGGTTGCACGGGTGGTAGCCTCATTGCCATTATCGCACCCAAGGATGAGTGCAATACTGATTTCATGTCTTGGAAGGGCTACTACGCCGAAAACTGCATGTTCGTAAGTATGCGTCATGTTAGTTAGTGCTGCTCATTCTTTTGACAGTTGTGTTGCACTTGTCAACGCGGGCTTTATCCGTTCACATTTTCCGCAGATCTGCGACGCGGGCATGAGGACCGCGACTGGGGTAGGATCACGACGCATTCGTCTGGCGGACGACATGGCTGCGGCGGCGGTTCCAGGCGGGGCGCATCGCGAATCCCGGTGTATACTTCATCGGTAAAACAGAGCATTTTTTGTCGCAATCACGCTTCATTAACGAATAGAACGCCATGTCCGCGCCAACACAAACTTATAACTAAATAACATGCACAAGAGTAAGTGCCTGCTTAAGTAGAAAAAATCAAACCAATTAGTGCTAGCACTGACAATTTGAAAAGTGTTAAGTTACAAGCATGCTACCCAGTACCTGCCAGGAGCAGAAGAAAGCAACACGTATTAGTGCTACTACTGTATCATTGGTAGCGCCAGTAAGTGTTGATTTCTTCAGCTTCAGGGGGCACCGAGTAGTATGCTTGTAATTTGGTTAACAGTTTGTGTCGGGGTGGACATGCCCAACTCGTGTTCTTACTTGGGACTCACGACAGTGTGAGATGTGCAACGTCTGAACCCTGCCTTTGTCGAATGATGCTGTAACTTTCCTCAGTTGTCAACTTGCCTCTCGTCAGAACCGTACTGAGTGCAACATTTCCATTTTCATGAAGGTGACAGCGGCTACCCCTTGGAGCCGTGGCTCTTGAACCCGGTTCCCGGCCATCCTCCTTTGCAAACAGCAGAGGGGAAGTACAACACAGCACATGCCACCTTGCGTTCCGTAGTGGAGAGGTGTATTGGGCTCTTGATGAGCCGTTTCCGCTGCCTGCAGCAGTACCGCACCCTTCTCTACGAGCCAGGACGTGCGGCCAACATTGTCGCTGCATGTGTTGTGTTGAACACACAACCTTCGGATGTCTGAGGGCGACAAAGACGATGATGATGAAAGTGATGGCGGCAGCAGCACCAGCAGTAGTAGCGAGCTCGATAACAACGGCGACCCCATACCACACGGTCTGCCCCGAAACAGGCGCTCTCGATTGAATTATCTGAGAGGGCTGGATGTCCGAGACAGTGTAATCGGCATGTCTGACACAACCCGTGCGCAGCACATGCATGACTTGAGGAGTGTGTGGCTGCATTTGCGACGTCAACAGCATTGTGAGCATTGCTAGGTGCATACACGCTGTTGTAGTGTCAGCAAGATGTGGTGGTCTAACAGATAGGAAATAATTGCATTGTGCATTTAATGCTGTGAAATTGCTGACAAAACTATTTCCATACTCAGTTGTAATTGATGTCTACGTAATGTAAAGCATTCACGATTTGTAGAGAAATGTAAAAATTGTGTAGTCGAGGGTTATGTAGACCTTACATTTATAATAACTAAACCAGACTATATAGTGGTAACATACAAGATTGAAAGCAAACTAAATATAAGTGGCTTTTAAAAGTGTGTTTGACATGATTTGCTTGCTGCTGCTGTCGTCACGTAGATGCCCTGTGTGCCATAGATGTAGCTTTCAGTTTTGTTTTGTAGCCTTTTTTCCTGCTGGTATCCCTGACAGCTCTCCGCTCCCCTTATGCAATGAAGGACAGTAGCGTCCGTCTCCTCGCTTTCTCCTCGGGCAGTGAGGCTCACGAAAGCCAAAATGCACAGTGCACATCACACCTTCCGCTCCATCAAACATGCTGTTACACGCACACCTTCTAGGTCCTGCACCCTTTTCTCTCGCAACAACCGCAAAATTTCCTGAAAATGCTGTCAACTGGTCATCCAACATGTCAAGCATTGTGGCTGCCATGAAGTGTGTTCACGTAGATTTCAGCCAAGTGCCCTCACTTGTAAATAGTAGAGTCAATAACTGAAATGTCACACAGTAATATTTTATAGTGCAAGCTAGCCCTGCAAATGTAGCAGTGACATGTAAATAAAAGCATTAAACAAAACTGCAACTATGACCTATGATGCTGTCGTTCGGCGACGAACGCACCCCGCAACTCGGATTCGGGAGAGCACGAACGCTTTTCATCGGTGCCTTTGTATCGCAAATCCACCGGGCGGCCGCCAACGACGCACAAAAACAAAAGAGGCAGACAAAGCTATTCTCTCTAAAGAAAGCTAGTAAGTAACCACAAAAGGCAGAGCTGCTATGCTAGGATGAATTTTCATGCTGGAGCCACAAATGTCAAAAGGATTGAGCTGAATCGTAAAAGTTCCGTAATCACGTTTTCACACGCAGTTTCGCGTGCCCGCGAAATCAAGCATGTTGGCGTAGAGAACGATTAAGCTTCTTGCCTTTGCTGAAACCAATTTGGCATCCGAAGGCGCAGCAGGTCATGGTGATGGAAATTGCCGTGAAGCGACGTCGCACTTGCCGCAAAACATAGTTCCCGGCGTTCGCAAACCAAAGCAACACGGAAGAGCAACGGAGCCAACATTTACTCGTTGAACCTTTCAGAACGGAAGTGCGATAAGCGTCTACCAGTCGGTAGACGCTTATCAGGCCAAAATGGCGATGGAGCGCGATCGTAAACACTACGCAGCCAGCGCCCGGCGGCACGACGGCCCACGTGATGCCATCTGTACCGACGCGGCGTCGGCCTCGGACAGCGAGGAAGATAGATAACGTCAGCGCGGGCGCTCGCGTGCGAGCAGATAACGTCGCATTAGTATGCGCCGACGGGGGCGCATGCAGTGGCGGCGAAAAAAAAGCAGAAGCCCGGCGGCCTGCTCGGGCGTGTTCTCTTCGGCGGCGCCCGTGTCTCCTGCTCAAAGCAGACGCCAAGCAGACGACACGGGCGTTCGGCGTTCGCTTCAGCGTGCACGCCGTAACGTTGTTGTGGGCCTGGCCAACCTCCATGGAGCGAAAAGGCGACGAACTTTCGGCGGCGGCCGCTCGGCGATGGCCGTCCGCCGCCCGACGTCAGAAAAATGACTGTTCGCCGCCGATCCACTCTCTCCGTATATTCGCCGCCCAGCGAACCGCCGCCGCCGGAAGTCGTCGCGCGCGGCGGAGAGCGTGGACGAATCGGACCACAGCGCAGAGGTTGACTTCCGTCGGTCGCCCGTCGACGGGAGTTTCAGTTGTTGACGCTTGGCTACTGTTCGGCTATTTCTTACCTTCGTTTCAAACGCTTGTTTTCCAGCGCTGTTTCACCTCCTTGGTAGTTGTTCTGCCTCAATGTTCTACTTAATAACATGTGGTCACTGCTTATTTTGTGCAGTCTATGTAGTTAGAGGCTTCGCTTCGCGATGATGCTCTGGCCATGCATACCCGCAACATGATGCCTTGCGTACAGCCGTGTTTTGGAAAGACGTTTGATTGAAGTTTGCAGAGCGCAGTTCACTGACACATCCGAGAAAAACGCCAGCTGAAGTATCGCGTAGGTGCGGCATATGGGCGGCTCGCTACTTTAAACGACAAAAGAGCCTTCTCGCAAGCCACGTACAGTCAACCACAAAAGTTTGCGGACCACGCGAGCGCGTGCCAGACTGCCTATCCGCGCCACCTAGCGGTACGCCACCTAGCGGCGACAGGGGCGCTCTCCCGGATATGAGCCCTCTTGGTACTCGCCTGCCTGTTAATTTTTTATTCCCGTGCATGACATTGTTAGTTCGTTGTGTTGACGCAGAGCGCTGTCTGCGATAAGACCGCCACATATCTGGCTTGATAGCAGTATCGGAGCAATCACTGCAACCTTTGTCGACTGGTGTGCCAGTGGGTAGATAAGTTTCACGAAGCGCTGCGACGATTTTTTTACGCGACGTTTACTGGCGCACTTTGGTTGGCAGCATCTTGGTCCAATGAGTGTTGCTGCTTCTGCGTCTTGAGAGAAAGGGTAGGGAGGTGTTTCACTGTCATCAAAAATAAAGAAAAAGCGGATGCATAGAAAATTTTCTTTCACACATAGGCGCATCTTCGCATCAGTCGCTGAAAACGTAGTAGACTTGCTTCCGGCCACGTGGTGATTGCCTATTTGGAAAGATGCCGCTGCGTGTTCCACTTGACGAAAGAAGGCACATTGTGCGTTTATTTATAGAGGGAATACCTCAGCGCGAAATCTGCCGCCGAACCAACAGGAGCCGGACTGCCGTGAATAAGATTATTCAAGCTTTCCGCGACGATGACAGATTCACAGATATGGAGCGCAGTGGGCGTCCAAGGGCCACGACTGAGGAAGAGGACCGCCTGATTACGGCCGCCATCGTGGCTGATCCTTTTCAAAGTGCAGAGGATATCCGAGAAGCGCTCTCGCTCACGGTATCGTCTGAGACTGTAAGAAGAAGGCTGAGTCAGCTTGGCCTGCAGTCTTTTGTAGCAGCACAGAAGCCCTGCCTCTCAGACAGCCAGCTACAAGAACGACTCATGTTCGCTACAGCAATGAAAGATTGAACAACAGAGAAATGGGGCGATGTCATCTTTAGCGACGAGTCAACTTTTTCCACGCGCTGGGACCAACGGAAGCGGGTTTGGCGTCCACTAAACTGCAGGTGTGTTTACAGTGTATTGGCAGTTAATTCACGAAGCTAATTCTGCATCACAACATGTTTCACGTAAAATGAGCTTTTGGACATTACGAGATTTTTCTGTAGTGGTATTATGTTGAAAACATTAACGATTGTTTCATAGTACTACTTACTCTGAAGCTAATTAAAAGCTGCCAGTGGGTCTTTCAGTACTATCTAATGATGTTTGCACGTTTTCTATTGCAACTCTATAACAGCATTATAAAGTTCATACGCAAGAGGAATCACAACATTTTTAGACGCGCCGCTGGAACCCAATTGTATGCTATTTCTTGCAGATATCTGCCGAATTACACACAGAGTGTTCTATCCAGTGGACGGTGTTCCGTGAGCGTGTGGGGAGCAATCAGCAAAGATGGCCTTGGTCCCCTTGTGCGTCTGGAAGGGCCCTTCACTGCGTCACGGTACTGCGACGTCATCACTAGACACCTCGTTCCGTATGCGCTGGACGGTCCCTTCAGCGACGGCTGCTATTTTTTTCAACACGACCGCAGCCCGATCCATAAAGCACGTATCGTCCAGTCATTGCTAGAAGAACATGCTGTTTGCCAGCTTGAGTGGCCTCCATGTGGCGCCGACTTGAATCCCATAGAAAATGTCTGGGGCATGTTGAAGAAACGGCTGTCCACACGAGCCAACCGCGGCCGCACGGCCGATACACTGTGGCAAGCGATCGCACAAGAATGGGAAAGCCTGCGCGGTCGACCGGAGATTACTGAATCTTTGTACGAGTCGATGCCCACACGCATCAATAAGGTGCTAGAAAACGGCGGACATTTCACTTCCTACTAGATCATTGAGAGACCTATGTTTCATGACACTTCTGTAAATGTCTTGTGAATAAATTCATCCCCTTCAGACACGAATTATGATGCACTGTCTGCAAATGCGTCAAATGCGCATGGCATCATTTCAAGACGCTCACTATTACATTCCAAGAAAGAAGACGAAGCAATGTGCTGTTTTGTGCGAGTTTCAGTAAAAAAAATTAATTAGCGTATAACTCATTATCTAATTATTCTAAAATCCGTCAGCTTCAATGCTTGCATAAAAAGAATCAACTATTAGGCCCGAAACGCATGCACACTTGCTTTTTCGGTTGTATTCGTGTCGACCGGAGAAAAAAAATACTCTTGACGTTGGTCTTGGAACGCGGCACGTCGAACGATTGTCTAACATGGTAGTGTCTCCAGCAAAGTTATCATCTGCAGCAATACGCAGGACAATGAAGTTAACTGACCGCTAGTTGTCCCATCAGGAAGCGGACACGAATGTGCACACTGAGTTTTAGGTCATTTGAAGAAACACGTGGCGTGGGACGCGCCTCCGAAGTTCGAGTCCCCAAACGAGGACGCCGTGTCGCAAAGGGTTATAAAAAGAGTCATCGCACCCGATTATTTCTTATTTTTCTAAATGTAACCACTATAGCAGCGCGGTGGTTCGGGCTTTGCGCAGCAAAACCTGGGCGCAGGCGATCAAATCCCGGCCGCTACTGCCACTTAGCGATGGGGGAGGAACGGAAAAATTCTGCCTACTGACTAAGCATCTGTGTCCCATGGCTGCCTCACCGCTCACTCACGCACTCACGAAAAAAAAAAACAACTCACGAAAAAAAAAAACAGCGTGGCTACGCGAAAATAGAACTGATAACAGCCGAAGAATACGCTGTCTGATTACTTGTACTGATATTCTGCTCTCAAAATATAAGCAAGTAGCCCTGGCTAACAAAGAGCGCGTCACGTTGAAAGAGATAGGTAGAGAATATTTGCGCACAGTGCGAAAATAGACAGGCCATAGATTTAAGGAGGGATGCGTCTTCAACGTAGCGCTGCTGTCGATCGCTGGTGACGTAGCGGAAGTGTCGCGAAGAGGCTCTTGGCCACGCGCTCGCGTGGTCCGCAAACTTTTGTGGTTGACTGTACGTAAAACATGGCTACTGTAACATGGCGGCGGGCCCCACTGCCCAATTCGAATTGAATTTGGCGTGGCTTTTGTAAAATTCGCTTCGTTCGTAGCAAATGACTGCGTAAACGGCTTTCGCTTAGTCTCAGGCCGCTTCGACGACAGTATATTACGAATAACCTTGTGGAGTTTTCGAGATCGCTTCTCGTTTCAAACGAAACGAAGCCTAACGAGGGAAACCTTCGATCTGTCAGCGTCACATCGGTGAAATAGAGAGATACGCGTGACGATGGCATATGGCCTTTGAGATCGGAAGATCTAGCAGGCCAACTAAAACTGTAATAAACATGCGCTGCTTAGCGTACGCTGTACTATAGCGTATAGCCTACGCTATATTAAAACTGTCTAATAACTTTCCGTGTTTCTTTGACTGCAGGGCAGGCTCGAAGGCGGAAGCTGACGGTAGAAAAACTCAGCTGCGCGCGAGCGGAGAGAGCTGTAAACAAACGCAGGGTGACAGACGAGGGATAAGTATAGGCGAAATAACAACGTGCCGCGTATTCACACACACACACACAAGTTAGTCTAAATAGATTCTGGCTAACAGTGAACGCTTACTGTACGCACTTGTTCAGGTCAGGTGCCTTATTTTACGTGTAAAACATTGATTTAGGCGCTGTTTTGCCTTCTGCTTTCATTCGCCAACGTCGCTTTCGTAGCCTATCTCGTCTGGCCGCAATGATTCCTCGCGGGCTGCGTCGACCGCATGGTTGACGGCGTTCGCCGGTTCTTGGTTGCATGGAGTGTGGTGTGACGAATTCGCGACGGCGCTTCGCGCTGGATTTTTCGTCACGTGAAATTCGTCGCGAAAGATCGCTGCATGGATGTCGGCCTTAAGTGAAACTGCCACTGTTGTTGTCGGTGTCTGTTTGAGGGTGGTAATACTAACAGAACTGATACGTGCAGCTTACCCATGTTCGGAATTTGCTAGCCTGAGATGGGATGCAGGTGGGACGCGTGAGTGCCCTCAGTAGAACTTGAGGCGCGCGGCCGAACGGGAGCAACACACTTGACCGGTTGCCTTGGCAACCAAGACGGCGATAATTTCTTTCTAGGCCGCCAGATGCCACCAGCATGATAGTGGCTCACCACTATCATGCTGAATTGAAGCAAGGATGCTCTCTGTCACCATTGTTGTTCACGCTTTGCGTTAAGGGCTGTTGCGAAAGTCGATGGTCCGAGCGGCCACGAAGGTTCCATGTATGGTGCCGTGCCAGGTGCCAAGAGGAGGAGATATCCAGGGAGATTAGAAAAACTGTTTTATATACAAAATGTACATTATTTTACAAGAAGGGCTCCATGATATTGCAGCCGTCTACGTGCTAACATCTTTGCATGTAGTTGTTTACATCTCCGAGCGTTCTCTACATGGTCGAGCGTCTCTGCATGGTCGAGCGTCTCTCACAACTATCAAGTCCCGCTCTTTTATTCCTTTCGTTTCCCTCTTTCACATGACGAGGGAATGCACTTTTTCTTCTTAGCCAATGACAGTCTTTGATCAGGTGGCCATATCCGACACGTGATGTGTCGTCGTTTCCCGCCGGGCTTCGCCTCCAATCTTGCTAGGTCGCCCCCGAACACAGGCAGCGGTTGACACCTTGGGAACCGAACGTTGATGTCGTTCCCCCGGGATTGCCAGACACTGGCCCCTTTCAAGATTCGCCTCTCCATAGCGGTCAGTTCGCGGAACCAGGGAGGGTGGTGGCTTTCTCGAAAGGGCGCCAGTTGGCACGTCGCAGTCGGCGCCGGGCCTCGTCTTGGTTCGGGCGGCGTTGGTAATTCACGGAACCGCACCGAAGGGGCGACGCTGCCGTTTAGCGACGCCTGAGGTAGCCTGGAGACCAACTGCCAATCCCTCAGTCCCAGGTGACAATTCTCGGCTGCGAGAAAGGGGCGCCAGGTGGGCGCTTCTGAGTCGGCGCCGGCCTCCTTTGTCCCGAAGGACCGCCAGACACAACAGCACCCCCGCCACAAGATGATGCAACGGGAGGTCGAGTTGTTCCACGCAGCTCGGCCGGTTTGATGCCTGCTTTGCTCAAAGCCATGGGGCCGCTGCTTCCAGGAATGATTGTCTTCCCGCCAAAGGCCTCTTGATAGGTGGGCTCTGACTGGACTGCAGAAATGCAAGATGACAAGCTCCAAGGAGCGACCTTTGTCAGCCACACACAATGCCGCGAGCGCCACTGCAAGCCACTCTCATCGCCAGACTCTAGCAATTCCAACAATTTGACTACCCCCTATCTAAAGAAACCATGAAACGCAAGGTGCGCGTTGATCCGGACAAATACCAAGAAACTTCCGATAATGTGTCCTCACAAACAGACACCAACTGGGTGTATGTAATCAAGCTGATTATGAATTAGAGCCTTTACAGGTTCGGAAGACGACTGGAGAACTGTCCCGTTAAGTAATTCATAGCTGTAACACTTAGCCCAAAGTATATACTGATTACTTACTTTCATAAATACAAGATACCCTAAAGACATTTATTTACAACCCTAACGCATGGCTAAATTGGCTTAGAAGGCCCGACTTAGGCCGTCAGCATTCGTGTGCAGACTACCTTTCTTATAGCGCACATCGAAATTGTGCTGTTGTAGGGCTATGCTCCATCTGAGCAAGCGGCCGTTTTTCGGTGACATATTTTGTAACCAGGTTAGCGGAGAGTGATCCGTTTCTATCGTGAACTTGGATCCGGCAACGTAGCATGCTAACCTTTGAACCGCCGAAACGAGGCAGGCGCATTATTTCTCGGATTTGCTATAAGCTTCTTCTCTAATGCTCAACTTGCGACTCAAAAACAAAACGGGTCGCTCGCATCCACCCCGGTCCTTCTGACCTAGTACGGCTCCCAAACCGCGTTCACTCGCATCGCACTGAATAATGAAGGGTTCCGAGAAATCAGGTGCCATTAAAACGGGCTTCTGACTTAACGCCTGCTTCAGCCTCTCAAAGGCAGCCTCCTTTCTAGCCTCCCACTCGATGGCCACTGGTTCAGTTTTACGCAGGCTGTCCGTCAAAGGGCTGGCAATCTCAGAATAGTTCGGAACGTAATGTTGGTAGTAACATGTCAGCCCGAGAAACGCCCTCATTTCGGTCTTTGTGCGGGGACGGCGATAGTCGACCACTGCGGCCACCTTGAGTTCGGAAGGTCTGCGACGCCCGCTTCCTACAATGTGACCCAAATAGCTTACTTCAGCACAACCCAAGTGACATTTTTCTTGTCTTACCGTAAGACCTGCGGCTTTTAGCCTCTCCAACACTGTTTTTAGGTGGTCAACGTGGTATTTATACGTGTCTGAAAAAATTGCGACATCGTCTAAGTAGGGTAGGGCGAACTTCTCTAGCCCGCACAGAACTCGGTTCATCAGACGGGAAAAGCAGTACGGGGCATTTTTAAGCCCAAAACTCATCATCAGAGGACGAAAGGTTCCTATTTGTGAAATAAAAGCCGCGTAGCCGCTTGCGCGCTCTGTCAAGGAGACCTGCCAGTAGCCGCGAACGAGATCCAAAGTCGAAATATACCTAGCCTTGGACACTGTCTCTACCCTCTCTTCAATATTGGGTATTGGGTAAGTCTGGTCGATTGTCACCGAGTTCAAACGGTGGTAATCTACGCAAGGCCTTGGATCTTTGGCAGGTACTTCTACCAAAATCAAGGGTGACGTGAAATCACTGTCAGCCTCAATTATAACACCTAGTTCGCACATGCGGCGAATTTCCGCTTCTAGTATCTAACTCTGTCTGGGCGACACCCAGTAAGGTTTACAACGGACGGGTTCCTCAACTCTTAATTCAATGTCGTGCTCAATGAGGTCTGTCCTGCCTGGCTTTTCCGAAAACACATTTGAAAATTGTTGCATCACCTGGTGTAACTCTTTCCTTTGAGAATCGTTTAAAGTTTGACCTGTATCCACCTTGCCTGCCATTGTGCTCTTTACTTCGCTGACGGAAAGACAAGGGATTTCCGTGCTCTCTTCCTCAGGGAGATTTAGTGCAAGGTTTACAACTGCTTCGCGTCGGATGTATGGTTTCATAAGGTTACTGTGGTAAAGTTTGTTGTGCTTCCTACGAACTTTCACCTCGTAATTAGTGTCCGAAAGCTTTGACACTACTGTCGCCGGTCCTTCCCACTGTACGTCTAGCTTAGTTTTTTTGGAAGGGCGTAACAACACTACTTCCTCGCCTACCTTAAAGACACGTTTCCGAGCTGACTTATCGTAATGTGTCTTGGAACGCGCCTGGGCTGCTCGCATGTTGTTCTCTACAAGGTCGCGTGTTTTCCCTAGCCGCTCCAACAATTCGAGCACGTAGGAAACAACGTTGGGATCTTCCCCATGCCCAGTCCACGACTCTCGGACCATGCGTAGCGGACCCCTCAAGTTTCTGCCGTAGACAAGCTCAGCCGGACTAAAACCCGTACTCTCGTGTGGGGCTGATCTCAGGGAAAACATTGCTGCAGGTATACATGCCTCCCAATCCTTCTTATGCTCAAAGCATAGAGCTCGCAAAATGCGTTTGATAACTGAGTGCATCCGCTAAACCGGGTTTGACTGTGGGTGGTAAATAGAGCTATTTACTACCTTTATTCCGCAACACTCCAAAAATGTAGTCGTAAGGCAGCTTGTGTATACGCTTCCATTATCACACTGAATTTAGGAGGGAAATACCACACGGGAGAAAATGGACAACAGCGCATACACAACGCATGCGGAACTTAGTTCTTTCAATGAAATCGCTTCCGGAAACTTGGTGGCGACACAAAGGGCGGTAAGGACGTATCGATAACCTGACTGCGACTGCGGTAGCGGCCCCACAATGTCAATGACAAGTCGACGAAATGGCTCAGTAATTATGGGGACCAACCTCATTGGCGGCTTCCACTTGTCGGTCGATTTACCTATTCGCTGACATGTGTCACATGCACGGACAAACGTCTCCACGTCTTTCCAGTAACCGGGCCAATAAAACTCCTGAGCTAATCTCGCTTTCGTCTTCATTATGCCCAAGTGTCCTGCCCAAGAATTTCCAAGCGCTAGGTCAAGGAGTTGCCCCCGGTATTTTTGGGGAACAAGCAGCTGGTTATAAATGCGCCCCTTTGCGTCCTCGTACCTGCGATGCAACAGTTCATCTTGTGTATAGAATGAAACGTTCTTTCGAGAGACACCTTCCTTATGGACGGTATCCAACAGTGAGGACAGAGCGAAATCAGCCTTTTGTTCGGTTGTTAGCCGTGCCCTGTCGATTCTCGCGAGTTCATACCAGCTGGCGAACGCAGGTGTCAACAAAGAGCCCGCTATTACCTCACGGCTTTCGTCAGCAACTGATACTGTTTCCGTCTGTTTAGTAGCCGCTGTCAACTTAGTTTCGGCCACACGCACGTTTGTCTCGTCCTTTCTCACAACTGTCTCGGGTTTCTTGACCTGGTCCTCTGACTGCTGCTCACTAGACTGCAGGCTGACGTTTGTCTCGTCCTTTCTCACAACTGCCTCGGGTTTCTTGACCTGGTCCTCTGACTGCTGCTCACTAGACTGCACACAAATCAGCCTCTGACTCAATTTCCGGGCCTTTGAACGTGTTAGCGCCATGAAAGCTATCTCGTCGAAGAAAGATTCTCCTCGCTCCTTCAGAATTTCCTCCGACCTATAAGAAAATAAATAGGGAAAATTCTCTGGCAGGCTGGTTGAAACTGCCGCCTCCGTACACAGTTGGCCGAAAGGGCCTTCTATCACTACCCTGGCAATTGGGAGGCAAACGCTTTGTTCTTCGGCCACTTTCCGAATCCAAGCGCACTCTCCTATGAAATCGTCAGGAGATACACAGCTAGGGTGAGCTACATCCATAGTTGAGGCTGAATCACGCAGTACTCTACACTCCCAGCCGTTCACTGAAAGCTGTCGCATATACGGCTTTAACAGCTGCAGGTTCTTATCGGAGTCCTGAATTGTGGCAAATACCACCTGCTTCTCACAGCTCCTGGCCATGTGACCTTTCTCCGCAGTTGTAGCAAACAACTATCTTCCGTGCCTCCAACGCGCGTGAACCGTCCGCGGGCGCCTTTGTTTCTTGCGCTACTTTAGGTGAGTCAGCATCTTTCGCCTGATGCGTGCCTGGGGAATTTGAAGTCTCCGGTTTAAAATTCCTACAGAAAGAATTGTTACCCTCTGGCTTCCCGGAACTAAATCCCGCTTTGTCGCTTCTTTCTGATCATCGCGGCGTACTGTGGAAATTTCGGCGCGTGCAGTAATCCTCGGTGAGTTCTGCCGCTCTCTCTACGTCTAACTCCGTCATCCGATCTTGTACCCAAAGCCTCACTTCCTCGGGAATTCTTCGAAAAAACTGCTCGAGCACCATGCACTCAATTACCTTGTCATGGTTGTCGTAGGCCTGTGCGTTTTTAAGCCACTCCACCAAGTTGACTTTAACGTGGTAGGCAAACTCCGCTCCGGGTGAGATTCATTTCCCCTGCTGGCGTCCCTAAAGCGCTGGCGAAAAGCCTCTGTCGACAAGCGATATTTACGCAACAATGCAGCCTTTACTTTGTAATACACCTCAGAGTCCTCCCTACTCAGTCGTGCAATCACATCGGAGACTTCGCATGGTAGCATAGTCACTAACTTTTGCGGCCAAATATCCTTATTAAAGCCTGCCCTTTCACGTGCTCTTCCAAAGAGCACGAGGTAAAGGCGATGTCTTCACCTGTTCTAAAGGGGGGCAGAATATCTTTCAACTTTAATTCCCCTTCAGCGAACTGGTAACTTCCCGTACCTACGCGACGAGCATCGCTCTCAATTTGTGGAAGCCTTATCTCATGTTCTCTTTCTCGCTGTGCGCGCTCCCTATCTCGCACGTCTTGCTCCTTCTTCTCCCGTTCTACGCGTTCCCTTCTTTCTAAAATACTGTTTCTGGCTTCCCCAGCCTCCTCCAAGCTGACTTCCTCATTCCGCAAAAGCTCCCAATAGTTGTTTCTTTCTTTTCACAGGACCAACAGAAATGCCCAGCGCCTCACAAATTTCTAGGAGTTCTTGGACTTTAAACTTGTCCATGCTCACCATGCACCGTGCGCTTCCTCCCCTTTAGTAATTCAGCCCTCGAGACGCTACCCTTATAAAAATGACTATTGAAATGTTGTTGGCATATTGTTGAGGAATTGTTGACACAATATCCTTTCAATAATGTCTCAATAGTTATTGAACGTACACAACAATACCTCAACAATAATGTTGTTGAGCGCTTCACAACAGTAAAGTCATTGACTAATTGTTGTTGACATATTGTTGAATAATGTTGAGTACTATTGAGAATTTTTGAGCAATATTGACATTAAATATATATCTGAAACACACACATGTAGACGTGTATGTGTTTTACACATATAGATTGTTTTATTGTTCACTTAATCAACACTAAATATATAGAGTGTCACATAACTTGAACCAAATGCCTATCTCTCGAGTCGTAACTGGGGGAGCTTGTGGCAAGACGACGCTGCCGCAGGCGTTCCGCTTCGTTTGCCCTAAATTCAGGGTCGGCGGCTCTTCGCTGACGTTTCGCCTGGGCTTCGGAAGCCGTCACGCTAGAATCAGCATGCTAGAATCGGACGACAAGCTTCGCTTATTAGAATCGGACGACAAGCTTTGCTTACGTAAGATATGCCTTTGCTTACGTAAGATGCTTACGGCGACAAGCTTTGCTTTCAGATATATATTCAATGTCAATATTGCTCAACACTTCTCAATAATACTCAACATTATTCAACAATATGTCAACAACAATTAGTCAATGACTTTACTGTTGTGAAGCGCTCAACAACATTATTGTTGAGGTATTGTTGTGTACGTTCAATAACTATTGAGGCATTATTGAAAGGATATTGTGTCAACAATTCCTCAACAATATGCCAACAACATATCAATAGTCAGTACTCCATTTTCTCGACAGAGGAAGGGCTGTTAACTTTGTCTCTTGGGTCCCACATATGACAAGGGCAGTTCAAGGAAGCGTTACAGGTCCCCGTGCCCACAGGGGATATATGTGCCATTGAACTTGGACCCTTTCTGCACTGCCTCCAGGATCGGCCCACATGAAACGGGTGCCATTGATCTTGGACCCTTTCTGCACTGCCTCCAGGATCGGCCCACTTTATCTGCCCCTGTATCTATCTGCCTTTTGAACGTCGCTATTGGAAATGACAAAACTTCAGCATAATAGAAGTTACAGCTTGAGTGATATTGTCAAGAAACATTGGGAAGAACTCGCAAGCAATATTTTTTTGTAATTTGTTTGGAGAGTAACTAGCATGTGTAGTAAAGGGTTGGTGCCAGAGACCGCCTTTTTTCAAGTTTGACTGGTTGCTCGGATGATCTCGTTTTGTTCTCGCAACTTGTCATAGTGGTTTTTGATGTGTGGCAAAGCCAGTGTCAAGCAGACACCATTTACTATTTTGTTTGCTCATATGTTTTGTTTATATCAAGTACAATGCATTGCATGTACGGTACGCTATATTGCACTCTACGTCCATGCCACAGTTGTACTCGTGCCTACGGGTGACAAAATTTCATTTTCAACTTGCCGGCATGTTCTCGTTTTGATTGCCCGGATAACACCTTTGGCTTTTGGCTCAAGGTCACTTGAAGATCGCCGACAACGGGAGCTAAAAGCATTTCATGCTTAAAAGAGTAGGCAACCTTAAAATTTGACTTAGGTGTTTCTTTTTGGCACTCGCATCCCGGCGTCTGTGTTCTGTGCTTTGGTAAGCAGTAATAAGTGATTTCTGATCAATTATAATTATTCCAGACACTTCAGTAACTCAACTTGAACTAAGCTTATGCTTTGATATCATATCTATAAAGAAACCGATGGATTTTGCGCTGTACTACTTTGTTTCTTTTTTTCCTGATTTATTTTTAATCTGGTCTCAGCTAATTAGTTATAATTATCCCAGACACTTCAGCAAGTCAGCTTGCAACAAAACTTATGCTTTGATATCATATCTATAATGAAAGTCATGAATTCTGATCTGAACCATTTTTTTTTCTATTTTTCTGATTTACTTGGATTGTATCCCCGGTCGTCTCAGCTAATTAATTCTAATTATTCCAGACACTTCAGTAACTCATAGCTAAACGTATGCTCCGATATCATACCTATAATGAAATTCGTGAATTTTGTACTGTACTATTTTTTTCGATTTATTTTCACCTCTTGATCATCTCAGGAGGTGAACCGGAAGTACTGTCCAAAGAACAAATGGCACTCGACGCTCCCGCCACTAAAAACTCCCGATACAGCTTTCTATTGCTCAATACGTGCAACTTAAAATTGATTTTTTTTCTTTTTCTTTTTTTTTCCGAGCGTGAAAGAAGCCTGCGAATACACGCAAAATTGCCGCACAACTAGCCGCTCGAGGCACTATGCGTGTATCCGCGGGCTTCTTTCACGCTCGGAAAAACACTTTTATGTACCACGTATTGGGCAACAGAAAGCTGTATCGGGAGTTTTTCCTGTTGCTCTATAAATTTCTGATTGACACTTTTCAGCTAAATATAATATCTGAGAAGCTAATTATTTATTATTAATTGATTAATAATTATTAATTTTAATGATTATCAAATTATTTATCTAATGAAAAAAGTGAGTATCTGTAAGCGACGGCAAACTACATTACCTTGGTTCTGTCCAGCTACGTGGCACTTGCCTATATTTAAGTGTCGGTGCAAGAAAGTTGGGACACCCTCTATATATACTGGGTGTTCAAAATTATAGGCTTTACGAAAATTTTTAAAAATCGCTTGTAGCAAGTAGCATAATTCTTATCACTTAGCTTGGTTATTCGAAGAAACGGACATTAGTAACACAAGAAATTGAAACTAATATTCTAATAATTAACAAAAAATGACTAATGAACTTCTTAGTTAATTATTTTGCGACACATATTGCAATATATGAATTGTAGCCGGTGAGTTTGCAAGACGCATCCACCTAAAATGAATTGCCAGTATAACACTAGTTTCGAGATATTATTGCCCAAAGTGTGGGACGAAATACAAGGGCGTTTTAGTTACTTTTGCGCTTCAATGTATAAAACAGCATTTTGGTAACAAATTCAGTGCATTTTTACGGCGAGTTTGATGGCGCATATCTCCAAACTGGTGTCACTCTGGAAATTCATTCCAAGTGGATACGCCTGACAAGCTCACCGGCTCAAATTCGTAAATCGCACTATGTGTCGTAAAGTAATAAAATAAGAAGTTAATTAGTGATTTCTTGTTAATTAGTTGAATGTATGTTTCGATTGCTCGTGCTACTAATGTCCGCCTCATCGATTAACCCAGCTCAATGATAAGAATTATGCTACCTGCCACAGGCGATTTCTAAAAATTCCGTAAGACTTAAAAATGACCACCCTGTATGTATGTATATATATATATATATATATATATATATATATATATATATATATATATAGACACAAAATTGGAGCACAAGACAAACGTCCCAACAAGCAGTGACCAATGACCGATGATTGGGCACCTCCTGGATTCCCATCGACTTCTATTGTAAGTGGCCAGTGCCCTGTCTGTGTCAGAAAACGGCATTGCCTCCATGTTAAATATGGGCAAGATGGTGGGAAAAGTAGTATGTAAGCATAATAAATAAATATGTTTTTTAAAGAGTGCGTTTTGTTTAGTTGTTAGCCCTTAGCGCACAATAAAATGAAACAAGTTTGGGTGATCTGTGCGACGTGGTGTCCATATTTTACATGAAAGCCTAGGTCTATTCTGTAACACGTAGAGACGGGGTGCTGGCCAGTGTGCTGGGAAACTGCTTGGCCACCACGCACAATCTACGCTGTTATACTTTGCCGGTAGCAAATCGTAGCGCAGGAGCACAGGTACAAATGTTTAATCAATGGGACGGCATGCTGTCTACCGTTCGTCATGATGTCAAACTAACAAGCACGAACAGAGACAATTGTGTACGTTGCTGGTCCGTAGTTCATTTCGCGCCGGTTGCTTCACGTATTAAAATAAACATTTCTTTTTAATACAAACGATTAAAACTGTGCGCGCACACAGGGCGCGACATTTGCGACGTTTGAATTTTGCACTATTTCCCGCGCGCTCCGTACGTGACCAGCCGGCGCACTGCGTTACGGCGATAAAGAAAATAGTTCCTCAAGGAAGCTAAGCAGAAAACTTTCACACTTTTGCAAAACACAGAAATTGTTAAGAAATACCATTATATTACAAGATTTGTTAATAAATATGGCAATTTGTATCTATGAAAGCGTGGATTTGTGTGCGCGTTTTTGTGTGAATGCGCGCTTGCGCTGTTGACTCTGGCGGATTCCAGAACTTTGTGCGTGCGGCGTATGTGTGCGGGTTGCGTGATGAGTTTGCTGCGTTTTCTGTGCCCTTTGCCTCGCTGTGACATCTTTGGTATATTACAACTTATTGCTCGGTCTTAATGGGCTACACGTTGCCTCGAAGATCACCATGATCGCCTCCGACTCAGCCACATCGAAGGTGAGTGGGTGTTTCGAATTCCACTTGCTCACGCTATCAGCAAACGTGCGTACAGAGCCCGTGCGTGTCTTCCACGCGCCTCTGTGCTCGTTTTCATTACTAGTACTATCCTTCCGTTGCGAGAATTGGTTGTGCAGCACTAGATTTGTGATATTGAGCATGGAGTTTTGTCCTGATTTAACTTCACAGCGCGCTTGCGGCGACGTAAAGCAGCTATGTGGAGCCAGCTAAAACAGGGCATGTTGTGTCACGGCCGGGCTCGACTGGCGCGCACGCTCGCTCGCTTGCGAACGCGCGCGCCAGTCGAGCCCGGCCGTGGTTGTGCGCGCCACGATTTTTGGTACGGCGTTCCAGCACCGATTGAAATTAGCCTTATCAATGAGCGCTCGTGCTCTGCCGTTTTGGTGGGCAGCTATGTGGAGCCAGCTAAAACAGGGCATGTTGTGCGCGCCACGATGTTTGGTACGGTGTTCCAGCACCGATTGAAATTAGCCTTATTAATGAGCGCTCGTGCTTTGTCGTTTTCGTAGAAACAATGCGACGTGAAATAATCCGAACTGTACTGTAATCAAGTATATTTCGTTCACGCAACGCCGTCCATTGACGTGCATCTACTCCATGGCGTGTCGGGATCGTCGAAAATATGCGCGGGGCGTTTTGCCGTTCTAATGTATTCTGCTGCGCTGTTCGCTTCAGGATCGAGTGCCCAGAGTCCGCTGACACGCCGTGCGGTAGACACGCGCTGTGGTGCGATAATAATAAAGAATTGCAATGGCGTATATGTGATTCTATGTGATAGGTGAGATAAAAAAGGGCTGATGCCAGTGAATGCTGTGAAATCATCAGGTTATGTGTGGTTTGTTTTCCGCCGGTACGCGCGCGGTGAACTTTTTTTTTTAGCCATTATCTCCCTTCGACGCCATCGAGTACTTCGCGCTAACACCTTCGCTTAGGCGCTCTATATTCACGGAAAAGGCAGATTCTGTGGGATGCTATGTTCTGCTTTAGTAGGATGAAACATTCAAAATAATGTCATCGTGTGAAGTTTCAGCCTTTGGCCCTTCAGTAACTGATTGATATAACTAAGTTCGAAAATCAGTAAAGGAACGAGATGCTTGGGCATATTAGCCGTGTCGTCCCACTGTGCTCCCAGAGGCATGTAAGCGTTATCGACAAATGTCAAAAATTAGCAAGGCTTTTTATGAGATAGAAGCAGACAGCTATGTCAATAAGTTATTTTTGGTTTGAATTCACACACTAAAGAGGAGAGAGAGTTAAAGGGGAGTGTATCTTGTGATCTAAATGACGCTTCGCCATAAGCTTGGAACAATGGTTTGTTGGTGGAGCAGTTCTGTGGAATACTTAGAGAGTAAGCAAACTGCAGTAGCAGCAGTTAGACGGGGAGTAAAAAATGCAACACTGGTTTTATATGAACGAGCTACCTTTAAGATGTGGCCGCAACAGTTCATGCAGTAGATGAGCAAAAATAATTTTAAAATTTAGGAGAGAAATTAAAAATAATTTATTTGCTCACCTCACACTGCCAGTGGCAAGAGCAGCCATGCTTTAATGTTTTCAATCAGTCATTTATATCATTCCATTTATGTCGGCTTAATCGTCCATGTAGATGTTTTGATTGCTGCTTTTGAGTTATCGTGGCGTCACATTTTAATACTGACATCTGTTTTCAGAATCAAAATGAGCCTGGAGACGCCACAGCCGGAATGCGAAAGGTGAATTCTTTGGCCATTCATCGTCTAGCGTCACCATGATCAAATGCACTGTTGCCAGGAGAATGTATTGCTGGGAGGTGTTCTCCTTAAGATTTAGTTAAAATGGTAGCATTAAGTGTCTCCTTTGCGATTTTGCATAATCTTTGATTTGCGAGTCGATTCATTTATTTGATGAGGTGGGCAGTTGGCACACCCTGTCTTTGTGTCTTATGTACACATTCAGCTGAGTAGGTCTGGGACACAGCAAGCGAATCTGATGTGTAGTGGTAATCGCATTAACGTCGACAGTTATCTTCCTGTTTGAGCTGCTTCCTACTGCTGCTTGCCAACACAAGCAGCAGTTGCCCACGATGGCGTGAAAGAGGTTCATTGAAGAATGGCACATACTCTGAGTCACATACCCAGAGATCCAAGCAGGTCCATCAGATGGTTATTAACCCACTTCCCGTCTACATAGCAGCCCTACCCATTAGGCCATTGACCACCAAGTGACACAAATTGGCTGGAAAATAGTTAGACAGACACCTGAAAGTATGTGAAGTATCCTAAAAATGCTACTTGCATTAAAGTTTTCAATGCTTTGGTTTACTTACTATTTTATTTTGTACTGGGTGAATCCTTGTTTTTCTGAAGCACATGGCATCCTAACAGCATAACAAGCTGTGACATTAGTTTTAGTTGTTTTTATTAGTGACATTAGTTGACATTTTAGGTCTGGAGCAGACAGTATTTCTGTGATTTATTCGGAGTGTGGCTGTTGTGTAAATAATCCTTAAACTACCTCACTAATATTATTTACCTAAACGTGCCGTTTCACATAGGTTGGAGAAGTGCTCATTGAGATGATCCTGGCACAGCTTGCCATGGTGGACCAGGCAAGTTTGCAAGGGCCTTGATTCACCATGTGTTCACAGAGAACCTCATGGGCCACTCACTTCTCGGAAACAACACCACCAATAGGCAAAAAGAGGCTCTTGACCTTATCAGGGTCAATGCTGTTATAGGCAAGTACCGTACATCCTTTTACCCATTGCATTTTTGCCTTCACATTTTGTACTTGGAATTACCAGCTTGCTATTAGCACAACAAATGACTTTCAAGTAGCCTGTGTCTGCAACTACGTGCTACAATAGCCTACTATTTGGAATGAATGTTCATTTGATCTCAAGTCTCTAACGCCTCCATACTAAAGTGCTAAATTTTAAAAGCAGCCTTAACTGCCAGAAGTGATTGGTGGCTCCAACTGACAAAGTTAGGTGTATTTGCGCATTAGTTGCACTACTTGACTGTCTTTGCAATGAACAGTTGGAATGAAGCAACTACCAATCTGTGAAGCTTGCTACCAATCTGGTGCTATAGCGGGTGTGCTTAAGTAGCCTGAAAGTGTTGTTATAATATAGGAATTGTGGAGAAGCTATGCTCAAGTGCAGTTACTGCTCAACTCGAGGGACAGCACTTCCACCAAATTTCAGCAATCAATATGGCCCTCCAGATTCTGTAATGCAAAACATAGTGGTTTCACCTATTTCAACAGACCACACTGAATTAAAGTTGCTCCTGTCTTGAAGGAGGTCCATGTGGTGGTAGACAGTAGCCTTTAAGCAGAGGGAGCTTAAGTTACGGGGCATAATTGTTTGGTTGTTTCGATCAAAGCAACAATAGGAACAGTTGCCAAATTCGTTGTCAACATTGCTATGTTTATCAATGTCCATTCATTCTAGGCACTCAACCAATTAAGATCCAATTTAACACATTGTATTCTAGGATGTGGAAAAAACAAAGGTATTTATTTGACTTTTCCTCACGTTCCCATAAAATGATCAGTACTCAATAGGCCCTTGGCAGCTACTATATAAAGGTTCTTACAGAACATGAGGCATGTCCACAGCTCCCACTCTGAAATTGTTGGAAATGTCTCCTGCTTTCTTACTTCAAGGACGCACTTGCCTGTTTTCAGCGTTATTATAAACCAGTGCTCAAGTACTATGGGTTTAGATTTATCAAAGATTGAATGAGCTTTGTAGGTGTTCATGTTTAACCCTTTGAGGATCACATATTTTCCGGCAAACATCCCCCAATTTAAGCGTTATATTTTTATTCTGGATTGTTCTTCAGTGACCTTTCCAGAAAAAAAATGGGTAAATAATTTTTTAGGTCACAAAGTGACAAAGGTTTCTTAGTGTCCGCTGTTTTACACCATGTTTATTGTAGCATGCAGGGCAAACTAGCATAATCACATTTTTTAAATGTAATGACACTCACAAAACATTAAACTAGGTGAATACTCCCAAACTACTGCAGTGATGGGCACCATAGAATAAAGAGAAAGATCAGTTTTGGAAGAAGCCAAGGAGCAACAGCACAATCAGGATTTTTGTAGAAGTCGCAGAAGGTTACAGAATCTGTAATGTGATGCTTGGGGACACTTCATTCTTAAAAGGTATGCTTATTAACACGAAAGTGTTTTATGCCGGGGTCCACCAAGACTTCACTGACGTATTTCCGTCACGGAAATACGTCATAGAACATAATACAAAGAAAGAAACCAGAAGAAAAAGTTCCACAAACATGCAAAATTTGGGAATCGAACCCACGACCCCTCGGTCCGCGACCATAGATCGCCGAGCGTTTAACCCATTGCGCCACAAACGCATTTGCAGAGAGGTACACAGACGCGCCTTATATATCTAACACTCCTCCGTGTACCCGCGCTCTTGCTCGGGGCGGTGCCGCCGCCTACGAGCAGAAAAGAGAAGTACTGCATTATGACACTAACGCGCACCGACAGTATAGTGCTTAGAATATACTTACTAGTGTGCCGACCGCGGGCTTTCCGGTGGCACGGAGAATGATGCCTTCCGCCGGCGGCCACCAGACGGCGATAGCCGTACGGACCGTGCTATGCCGAGCGGCGTCTCTAGCCAACGCGCGCGTGTGCGACAGACGCCAATGGGCTGTCCCAGCCCGTTTCGCTCTGCGGAACGTTGGTTGAGGTGCAAAGTGTAATCGAAAGAATATGATTTAGTTGCACTTACAAACGAGCGTACGCACAGTTATCATTACAACGCTACACGATACCGGGTGTTTCTGCGAAAAATGCCAATAAATAAATATGTGGTTTCCGAAGAAGTGCAACCTTTTTCCACAGTAAAGCATTATATGCGAGACATGCCCACAAATGCTAAATTCACACCAAGTTGTAACTAATTACCATAAATGACGGTAATTAAACAGGGCACATTTTCATGGGCGGCGAAACACCGTTGACTAATTTGAACGAGCGCTCAATGTAGCAATTATTAAAGTGTTTCTCACAAGCGACAGCCGCCAGAGTTAGCCTTCGATCTGCCCTCTTATATTCTTCTCCCACTCGGCAAAACGTTCTGGGTCAGCAGGCGCGCTGAATAATGAGACTTGCTCGTTGTTTGAGCGCTATCCAGTTGTACAATATGGGACAAAACAGGTGCTGTGTTTACGCCTCGTTTTCTGCGACGACATCTCGGTTCCGTCCGTGAACAGACACAAGTGCGAACCACGCGCACAGAAAAGAAACCCAGCAATGACATGCGGAGGCACCACATGCTACTTGCTCGAAAGCTACAACGCGCCGCAACCGACTGCGCTTACGAACGCGCATCCGAAGTGCATCCGAAGCGCAAGCGACGCGTGATGCGCCGCTCGGTTAGCACGGTCCCAAACAGTGTCGCCGTCTGGTGGGCTCCGGCGGAAGGCATCACCGGCGGTGCCAGCGTCTCCCATTGGAAACGCCCGTCGGTCGGCACACTAGTAAGTATATTCTAGGCACTATACCGACAGTGAACGCTTCGGTGGTCTCAGCACTACGACGCCTCGATGCCAGCATTCGAAGGGACGCTGGCACCAAGAAGCACTACCAACGCCACCTAGGTGGCGTTCACCGTACTCAGCACAGCGGAGCGTGGCCTCCGCAATTAGCTCTGAAAATGTTTCTGAAGTTGATCGCGGAGGCTGCAATTACGACGCGCTGTACGCGCTGATTTGACTCGGTGACGATTCAGTTACGTGCTTTGTCTTGCGCGTTGTATTAGTGTGTCAGTTACGTGCTTCGTCTTTCGCGTTGTGCTAGCGTGTGCAGCGTAGTGCAGCTTCCATATGCACGACGGTTGCTCATGGTCATCGACGTTGGTAGTCGTGATGGAGGAGACGTGCCACCAGGCGTCAGCGTGGGTGCATCAACGCCTAAGGGCGCTTTAGCCACAAAACACCAATAGACATTATATATCAATGTGCAATACACATTACACTACTTCTGTGAAGACACGTTTCACTTTCGTGTTCTATACCGATTCCTATATAAGAGGGATCAACCACATTTTTAACACGAAAGTGTTTTATGCCGGGGTCCACCAAGACTTCACTGACGTATTTCCGTCACGGAAATACGTCATAGAACATAATACAAAGAAAGAAACCAGAAGAAAAAGTTCCACAAACATGCAAAATTTGGGAATCGAACCCACGACCCCTCGGTCCGCGACCATAGATCGCCGAGCGTTTAACCCATTGCGCCACAAACGCATTTGCAGAGAGGTACACAGACGCGCCTTATATATCTAACACTCCTCCGTGTACCCGCGCTCTTGCTCGGGGCGGTGCCGCCGCCTACGAGCAGAAAAGAGAAGTACTGCATTATGACACTAACGCGCACCGACAGTATAGTGCTTAGAATATACTTACTAGTGTGCCGACCGCGGGCTTTCCGGTGGCACGGAGAATGATGCCTTCCGCCGGCGGCCACCAGACGGCGATAGCCGTACGGACCGTGCTATGCCGAGCGGCGTCTCTAGCCAACGCGCGCGTGTGCGACAGACGCCAATGGGCTGTCCCAGCCCGTTTCGCTCTGCGGAACGTTGGTTGAGGTGCAAAGTGTAATCGAAAGAATATGATTTAGTTGCACTTACAAACGAGCGTACGCACAGTTATCATTACAACGCTACACGATACCGGGTGTTTCTGCGAAAAATGCCAATAAATAAATATGTGGTTTCCGAAGAAGTGCAACCTTTTTCCACAGTAAAGCATTATATGCGAGACATGCCCACAAATGCTAAATTCACACCAAGTTGTAACTAATTACCATAAATGACGGTAATTAAACAGGGCACATTTTCATGGGCGGCGAAACACCGTTGACTAATTTTGAACGAGCGCTCAATGTAGCAATTATTAAAGTGTTTCTCACAAGCGACAGCCGCCAGAGTTAGCCTTCGATCTGCCCTCTTATATTCTTCTCCCACTCGGCAAAACGTTCTGGGTCAGCAGGCGCGCTGAATAATGAGACTTGCTCGTTGTTTGAGCGCTATCCAGTTGTACAATATGGGACAAAACAGGTGCTGTGTTTACGCCTCGTTTTCTGCGACGACATCTCGGTTCCGTCCGTGAACAGACACAAGTGCGAACCACGCGCACAGAAAAGAAACCCAGCAATGACATGCGGAGGCACCACATGCTACTTGCTCGAAAGCTACAACGCGCCGCAACCGACTGCGCTTACGAACGCGCATCCGAAGTGCATCCGAAGCGCAAGCGACGCGTGATGCGCCGCTCGGTTAGCACGGTCCCAAACAGTGTCGCCGTCTGGTGGGCTCCGGCGGAAGGCATCACCGGCGGTGCCAGCGTCTCCCATTGGAAACGCCCGTCGGTCGGCACACTAGTAAGTATATTCTAGGCACTATACCGACAGTCAACGCTTCGGTGGTCTCAGCACTACGACGCCTCGATGCCAGCATTCGAAGGGACGCTGGCACCAAGAAGCACTACCAACGCCACCTAGGTGGCGTTCACCGTACTCAGCACAGCGGAGCGTGGCCTCCGCAATTAGCTCTGAAAATGTTTCTGAAGTTGATCGCGGAGGCTGCAATTACGACGCGCTGTACGCGCTGATTTGACTCAGTGACGATTCAGTTACGTGCTTTGTCTTGCGCGTTGTATTAGTGTGTCAGTTACGTGCTTCGTCTTTCGCGTTGTGCTAGCGTGTGCAGCGTAGTGCAGCTTCCATATGCACGACGGTTGCTCATGGTCATCGACGTTGGTAGTCGTGATGGAGGAGACGTGCCACCAGGCGTCAGCGTGGGTGCATCAACGCCTAAGGGCGCTTTAGCCACAAAACACCAATAGACATTATATATCAATGTGCAATACACATTACACTACTTCTGTGAAGACACGTTTCACTTTCGTGTTCTATACCGATTCCTATATAAGAGGGATCAACCACATTTTTTTTATATGTTCTTTCGCCGCCTCATATTTATGGTCGTGACCACACGATTTGTTTCCACCACTCTACATGCATGGCAGTGACCCTCAAAAGATTAGCAGAGCCAGTCCACTTGCATATTTCTCTTGTAAGACTGAGCATTTCTTCGTATTTCTTCTTCGCATTTATTTGTGTTAATGTAACCAGGTCGGCGTGCAACTGCAGTAAATCCTCGTTATAAGCAGTATTTTGTTTTCAGTAGAGAGGCATAAGAATGGTCATCACGATGCGAGAAGTGCACTCCAGTAGCATATGAGCTTGTAAAACAAATTCAGATATACCACACTCAATTCTGGCCGCATAACCGTATTTGGAGCAACTCCTGCAAGGAAAAGTTCAATAAAGTGCTGCACATTTTGATTATGATTGTTGAGAGAACTAATTTTAGTTGCCAGTAGTCTACCTTTAAGTTTTTTCACTAACAGTAAGAAGTTTTTTTTCCACCATTTTGTTCCTAAGCAAGCAACGTTCACATTTTCACATCAAGGATATTCATGAAGTTATTCTGCCACAGTGGGCTTTTCCTGTTTGCCTTCTGCATATTGTACTATGTGGAGTCCTCCGGTGCCACTCCACTTTGAAAGCTGGTCATTCTCTGGAATTGAACTCGTGAAAACTTGGAATAAACAAAACAAATGAAACAGTTTCATTATAACAGGGTGTACTGTATGTCGCACTTTGCATGTGGAACATTGATCTTTAACGTCATGCTGTTTTTCCTTCTTTTACAGGCTTTCCCTGTCGCAAGTTTCCTGGGACAAACATGACCTACATTAAGAACACTCTGGCCTCACTTCTCGCAAGGGACCTGAAGTGTCCAGAAGAGCTCAAGTCTGTGGACAGTTCAAGTGTTGTGCACTTGCAGCCCTCAACATTTTTTTTTTTGTTATTATGATGTTTCTAGTCACCTGAAAAGCCCAGGTTGGATGGTTCAGGCACAAGTACTGTGTTGTGATTAATAATGAATTGCACAAGTGTTGCGCTTTGTACTTTAGTACATTTTTACGTAAATCTTTAATATATTTCTACAAAAGCTAGTGTTTCTTGACTATTTTCATAGGTATCTCGGGTCATTTCATGCCAAGACTGTTCCATGACGGCACACCATTTCAAGTTTGTTTGATGAAGTAAAAGTAGGCCCAGTGAGAAATTTTACAGAAAATTAGGTTTCATACGTACACCTGGAAAGTGGAATCTGTGCTATTGTCAGAGTGGTTCTGTTTAAGGAAAACTACATATTAACATTTGTTTGTAGTAATGGTTTATTTTGCTATTTCAAAACAGTAAGAATTAAGTGTTAAAGTTTGCTTAAATTCAGAGTGCAACAACAGTTCTCGGGCAAGGCAGCGATGTGCTTTCTTTCATGTATGCATGAAATCTAATTTCTTGCAAGCAAATTCTTTCATTCTAACTTGTTTTGCGGCACTCAAAAATTTTAAAAAATTTCCTTATGCCAGTTCCATTTAAGTCTTCCAGCAGGTAACTAATGGCCACTGTGTATCAGATAAAAATCTTAAGTAGTCGGTGAATAACTCGCTTGGTATGTAATGACCTGCCCAGGAACCTAGTAATCATGGCAGAAAACGCAACTGGATCGTGCAACAGGCAATGCAGCACAATAAACTGCTCCCATGGCAAAAGTTATTGTAATTACCATGTCGTTTCAGAGGTAGATAACGTTTCGTAAAATGGGCACACCATTTAACCAATAAATAAGAGTCTCAGTGGGCTCATGCAGATTGTGGCATGATTATTAAGTTACTGGCTACCAAATAGAGAAATCAAGTACATTTTAAACGGTATTTACTGTAATGCTAGTATAATATTTATTTTCTATTTATTTAAATTTTGAGAAATGTTTTACTTTAGGGCCACGCAAACTTTACATCTCTCAGTATTCAATTTCGTTATTGTATCAAGCTGCTGGCAGTTTGTAGATTGCGTTAGGAATTTTTTGATCTCAATGCACACATGGCTGTACAGTTAACAAATGTTGGCTTCAATAAACAATTCAGCTAGAAAAAATGCTTTTTGTCCACATCAATTTTGAGCTGTTGATTTTGTGAAGGAGTATTGATTTTGTGTGTTAAGCCAATTCGAAAACTGGCTTAATGGTTCTGCTAGCAGCTCTATAACATGTTTTATAACAGGCTATACCTAAAAGTGGTTTTGATCCCTGGGTAACCCAGGTCTTCAATACAGAAATGCCTGAGTTTGCCCCTGTCCTCTAGTATGCAGGACCACATCAATATGGATGGCATCAATGGTAATGCCATGAGACTCAACGTAGCTCAGCTGTATTTATAGAAAAGTCTAGTGCAGTTTTCAACACTATTCACCAAACAGCATATTTCAGTGCGCTCTCAAGTGATTTCAATAGTGACGTTCAGCACTGCTCCAATAATATTTAAATGGTGTTGCATTATTGACTAACATTGCACGTTGGGCTTGTTGGTATAATATAATGGAGGCAAAAGGCATTGTGCATCAGAAACAGGACACAAGAGGAAGAACTCAGACAACACACACGTTTGGTGCTTAACGTGTGTGTTGTCTGTGCTCTTCCTCTTGTGTCCTGTTTCTGATATGTAGCACCTTTTGCCTCCATCAAGCAATATTGACGTTTAACGCTCATCCAATAATACTTCAATGGGGTTTCAATATTGATGTTCAACAATGCTGCAATAATATCTCAATGGGGTTTCAATATTGATATTCAATACTGCTCCAATAATATTTCAATGGGGTTTCAATATTGACATTCAACACAGTTCCAACATTATGTCAATGGGGTTTCAATATTGGCATTCAACATATTTCAACAATGTCTCAACAGGTTTTCAATATTGACATTCAACACATCTTCAACAGTTCTTCAATGGGCTTTCAATATTGGAATTGCAACATGGTTTCAACAATCCATCAATGACTTCTCAAATTGAAACGACCCAATGATGTTTCAACAAAATGTCGCGGGCCAATTTTCAACACCTCTCAACAATATCCTCAATAATGTTTCAACAAAGCCTCAATGTGCTTTCAATGCCATTTGTTGACATTGACCAATGACTTTTCAACAACTTTTCAACAATTTTTTTGTAAGGGTATATTCTTGGTCTGCGAGACAAAACCACCAACAACACCAAACACTACTACCGACTACCTGCGCTAATGAGTCTGGCGAAAGGAGGAGCAAACACGTAGCACTCACCACACAGATGTAGCCAACGCCGGCCGATCCCACCGCTGCCACCACTGTTGCGAAAGTCGACGGTCCCAGTGGCCACGAAGGTTCCATGTATGGTGCCGTGCAAGGTGCCAAGAGGAGGAGACATCCAGGGAGATTAGAAAAACTGTTTTATATACAAATGTACATTATTTTACAAGAAGGGCTCCATGATATTGAAGCCGTCTACGTGCTAACATCTTTGCATGTAGCAGCGTTTACATCTCCGAGCGTTCTCTACATGGTCGAGCGTCTCTCACAACACTCAAGTCCCGCTCTTTTATCCCTTTCGTTACCCTCTTTCACACGACGAGGGAATGCACTTTTTCTTCTTAGCCAATGACAGTCTTTGATCAGGTGGCCATATCCCACACGTGATGTGTCGTCGTTTCCCGCCGCGCTCCGCCTCCAATCTTGCTAGGTCACCCCCGAACACAGGCAGCGGTTGACACCTTGGGAACCGAACGTTGATGTCGTTCCCCCGGGATTACCAGACACTGGCACCTTTCAAGATTCGCCTCTCCATAGCTGTCAGTTCGCGGAACCAGGGAGGGTGGTGGCTGTCTCGAAAGGGCGCCAGTTGGCACGTCGTAGTCGGCGCCGGGCCTCGTCTTGGTTCGGGTGGCGTTGGTAATTCACGGAACCGCACCGAAGGGGCGACGCTGCCGTTTAGCGACGCCTGAGGTAGCTTGGAGACCAACTGCTAATCCCTCAGTCCCAAGTGACAATTCTCGGCCGCGAGAAAGGGGCGCCAGGTGGGCGCGTCTGAGTCGGCGCCGGCCTGCTTTGTCCCGAAGGACCGCCAGACACAACAGGGCATAGAAAGACGACTGGAAAACAGCAAATTAGGTTTAGATGTGCCCTACATGCGTAATGGACAAATAGTGCAACAGTAGGTCCCTGGACTAATGTACGCAGACGACATTGTGCTACTAGCGGATAATAAAAAAATCTTTCCAGATATATGCGAATATCTGTGGGAATGCAGTGACAAATCTAGGGCTTAAAGGGTCCCTGAAACGGTTCAGAAAAATTTTGTAGATGCGTAGGGTGCAGCTACAGTAAAACATTCGCGTCACAATTTAACTGAAGCGTCCCATATTAAGAGAGCTACGGACGATTACAAGTTACCCTCCTCCCTAGGCATGCATTTTCTCCTCAACTCGCTCGCCGAGTGATCGGGGCTAAGCTCCGCCTGTGCTGGCTCTACGTCATGCTGTGACGTACGTTATTGTCTATTTCCGCTTGTCTTGGAGCCAGCGCGCGAAGGCTCGCCAACCTCTCCGCTAGCCGCCCGTCCGTCGATCCCCAGCGAGAGCGATCAAGCAGCGTGCGTTGCGAGCGTTCTGTCGCAGCGCCGAGCATGTCCAGTATTCCGGTAACCACAGGCGAGCATGTTTTGAAGGATGGCCAGAGGCGTAAACTAAAACCCCTCCATACCGCTGTGATGAAGAAGCTTCGTATTCTAGTACACTGTAGCTATGGTGCTGTAGCTTCGAAAGACGTACGTGAGCGGTGTGATCGGCATGCGCGGTCCAGCCATCTGGTGGTGCAGAGCTTAACCAGCCAAAAACAGAGCTAATATTCCTGTAAGCAAGTGTAAAACATTTTAAACATGACAACGTGTTCAAGATTATGCTCCTGCCAAAAATTTGAGCCAGCAGCAATGTAGAAAAAAAAACTTGGTTACTGCTATATTAGCTGTGTGTTTGGCTGAGCTTTGTGCCGCCAGGCGGCTGCACCGTGCAAGCAGTTGATGTTTGAACCTCCGTTCATCACGTAAAACGTGGTAAAGCGGCCAGTACACTTGCGCTTGCGTTTACTTGAATACCGGACACGCTAAACGATATTGTGGCAAACCTTCGACGTGAAGAGACGGCCGCAAACGCGTAGATGCTGGCGCCGTTTGGATTGGTTTGGATACCGAAAGTCCGATGCACTCCAGCCACTCCGCTCGAGCGTCTGCTGCCATGCAGCGGGGCACGATGTTGCAGCGGCGCACGATGTCGCAGCTTGACATGTCGCTGATCGCTCCGTTTGTAGCCCACAACGCAACAAGGCTGAACCGTGGTGTTCAGGAAAAGAAAGAACAAGAATAACACTGACTTCACAGCTCTCGTCAACACGGAGCACGTTGTAACACAAGCAGACGACACTTGCTGTAGGCCGGAAGTGCCTTTTGTGTAGCGATACATGTCCTTGTGCATTCTCTTTCTGTTAATTTTTTTACAGAAACAATTAACTAACATCTAAACTATTACGAACAACATGTGTTCACCATAATGTGGAAAAATTATCGATGACGATAATCACAAAAATCAGCCACTTGGCGTGCTGCAATCGGTAGCGATGTACATTTTTAAAACCTTATAATAAATTACATGTTTTACGTGGTGCGCTTAGATGCATCAATTAATTATCAGAAAGACGTACTCTAACGACTCAGCACGTTTGAACTAAATCGTCAAAATCGTTTCAGGGTCCCTTTAAAGGGACACTAAAGAGAAACAGGAAGTTCAGCTGGAATAAAGGAGGGACCTTCAGGAATGCATGCAGTTTTTGTTGGGTGCAAAAATATGAGTTATTAGCGTAGAAATTCGCAAAGAACAAATACCTCTTCCTCAATCTCTTTCACCCCAGATTTGGCGCTGAAGCAGTGTCGTCACAGATTTCATTGCTCTCAGCGAATCAGAGGGCGCAATAATACGTCACCACTTGCGTAAATGGCCAAGGCGCTGGCTGCATCATGGCTGCATGGCCGCTGCGTTTGCGTTCGCCACGATGGATACCGTTGCTGCCGCTGAACCTTGCAACGAAGAGCTCGCCAGGGAAGCAGGACTGCATTTCAGCAATCTTCAGTGAAACGGAGCGCGAAATTATCCTATGTGCTCGAGCGGTAGGTGTTTCCGCGTGCGATGGCGATCAGCCACCGGTCGCGTCAGCGGAGAGCAGAGCCTCGTTTTCGTCGACGGTGCGTGGCGTCCGGTCCGCCAGGCGACGATGTTCCCGACAGAACAAGCGTAGAAAGTTGCGCGAGTACACGGTATGGTTTTTTTTCGTGGCTTTATTTGATGACATTCAGCACTAACCCAGCCACCAGTTTGCTGCTGCGGGGGCACCGGTAGGGGGGGGGGGTGAAGGCCGCGTTGAGGGAACAGCTGCTCGAGAAAGGACTGGCCTCTGGGGCACGCCAAGATACTTTTAGAGGGCAGGATTATATACATAATCTGAGGGCGAGACATGCAGAGAGCACACCATCGGTTTCTCTGGCTCTTTTGCCGTTTTATCATCGGCAGGGCACTGAGCCATTGCGAACGCCAGGGCTCATCGCGCGGCACCAAATGAAAGGACACAATCGGGTAAACACAGCCGCTGTCCCTTTGCAAGCGCCCTTGGGCCGTTTATACAGCCCTCAACGCTACACACATGAGGCATTTTCTGGCAGTTTCCCACGAAGTCAACATTTTTCGAGCTACGCAACACGCAACCAAGCACTATGTAGTGGCCGCGAGAGGGCCAGAACGTGCAGGCAAGGGCGAGCAGCAAGCGCAGCTCCGAAACCTTTCTAACCACCATACCGGTTGCACCTCGCGTCCCCGTGTCCTCCACTCTCCACCAATGGTGACGAGTGGAAAGGGCGAGCAGCCCCAAGGGCGGCTGAAGCAAAAGAAAAATTAAACCAGTTGACAGTTGCGATTCACGCCGTCGAGACGTCTCTCTCTCTCTCCTCCGCGCATACTCGCGTCCCAACAGTGGTGACCCGGACAAGGCTTAACGACAACCACATATCGACGCCATGCAGACTACAGCCCACGCACCAGCCATCTCCGCCGTCGACGTTAAGCTACCGCCATTTTGGACAGGCGACCCAGAACTCCGGTTCCTGCAAGTGGAATCGCAATTCGGCGCTGACGAATGACTGCCGACCAGACAAAGTACCACCACGTTGTCGGAAGCCTTCCACCTACAACAGCGAGTGAAGTACGAGATCTACTGGTCACTCCACCTGCACTGAACGCGTACACAACGCTCAAGCAACTGCTCATCAGCCGCCTCACGCCATCAGAGCATTAGCGACTGAAACGGCTGCTACACGGTGCTGAGCTCGGCGACCGGACCCCTAGCCAATTGTTGCGCCACATGCAACAGCTGCTCGGCACGACGACCACGGAAGTGGGCAGCAGGCTGCTTCGGGAGCTCTTCCTGCAACGGCTCCCCACAAACGTGCGGATGGTCCTCGCCTCGGCTGCCGACAAACAGCTTTCTCCGCTCGCCGACTTAGTAACGGCAGTGGCTTCACCATCCATCGCGGCGGTGCAAACAGACATGGGAATCCGCACACCTACCAACGAGCTGCAGGACATAAGGGAGCAGATCTACATCGCCGACACCGTAGCAGACATACGGGACGGCAGCGCGCGCGCAGAGCACCAGCGTGCCTCAGCGCAACCCCAGTAACTGCGACAGAGAATCTGTTGGTACCACAGGAAGCACGGTAACGCGGCCCGCAAATGTATTCCACCTTGTTATTACGCGGGAAACGACCGCAGCCGGCATTGAGGGCGACCAGTGTTCGGATACCTCAGAGCGCCGTCCTTCAGTGTTCTTTCTCACCGACCGTGACAGTGGCCTGCGATTCCTCGTTGACACCGGGGCTGAGGTGAGCATGGTGCCGGCTTTGTAAACAGAGCGCCGTGTCCCCAGTGCGTCTCCCCTTCTGGCGGTCAACAATACCACCATTGCCACTTACGGATATCGCTCGCTGCCGCTGGATTTAGGTTTGAAGAAAACATTCCGATGGATTTTCACTGTGGCAGAGGTGAAATTCGCTATCCTGGGTGCAGACTTCCTTCGGCACCTTGGTCTTCTCGTCGATATACATACATACATATTTTATTCCAAGTAAAATACAAAGTAGTATTCGTGCCCGGGGAAGCGTAATCGCTTGTGGGCGGGACGCGGCAGTCGCTATAGTGTCTACTCAGCCCATTTACATACACGAAAAAAGAAAGTAAAAAGAGTATTGTGCAGCATATGAACAGCATACTTGACTCAAATAACACAATAATGATGTAGGACATTATCAAAGGCAATCTAAATAAATGAAGAAATCAAATAAAACACAAGTAATAATACTCAAGAAGCGAAGTTACAGAACAAAGTAGTTGAGCACAAATATTATACACTGATAGGCAACCAAGATTTCAGAGCAGATTTCAATTGTTTTACCGAATGAAAGCACATTTCCTGAGGCAACTGATTAAAGTGAAAAGGGACGTAAAAATCCCGGCATGTCTTTACATAATGTGTATATATTTTAGGAAGTTTATAACGGTACACACTCCTTAAGACTCGTGGTTTGCTTCTAATTGTTTGAATTTACAGGAGAAGTAATTTCTGATAACCACTACTTGCATAAATAATGTAAAGAAGTAACTTCAGCCGCCCTCATATTTGAAATGGTGTCTAAGTCATCACAGTTTGTGCCATACAATATGTTTGCTGACAGCCGATGTAAAACTTCGTCAATTTGTTTAGCTCGTGAGTGCGAGCACGAACTATACACCGTAATACCGTACCGCAGGATCGATTCGCCCGTCGCTTTGAATACAGTTTTACGCAGCTGAACAGAACTACTCTGTTTAAGTCGATATAATTGGAGAGAAAGCAGTCGAAGGCGCTTAACTATGTATTCTACATGATCACACCAGGACATTTTTTTCATCTAAGTACCTTCCTAAATATTTACCAGTGGGATAGAAGGGTATCGGTGAGCATTGACACCCCGTACACGAGCTGCAGGAAGTACAATGGATTGTCTGAGCTCAACTTTCTTGTGGGGATTTCTAAAACACACTAGCTTGGTTTTCGCTTTATTTACACATAATTCGTTATTGGATAGCCAATCAAAAAGTGCCTCGACGTCAGCCTGTAATAACGTCAAAGCTGCACTGTGGGACTCATGCGATATGATCAATGCTGTATCGTCAGCGTACTGAAAAAGACGTACGTGAGTTTAGCTTCAGATCAGCCAAGTCGTACACATAGATGTTAAATAAAAATGGGCCCAATATGGAACCTTGCGGAACACCATACGCAATACGCTTGAAATCACTGAATTGGTCTTTTATCTTGACAGATTGGAGGCGCCCAGTAAAATAACCCGAAAAACACTGCTGATACAATCCTCTAAACCCAACACTTTCTAACTTTTGTAGCATGACAGCATGGTCAACAGTATCAAAAGCCTTTTCACATCTATGAATAGGCCAAGCACAATCTGATTTTTATCTATATCCTTATGGATTAGGTCACAGCAATCTTCTAGGAGGTCAACCGTTCCAAGATGCCGCCGGAAGCCATACTGAGCACCATTTAACATCGAGAACTTCTCACAAAAGACACCATACTTCTGTGAACGATTTTCTCCATTATAATACTGAGTGATGGCAGTATTGATATAGGATGATAGGTCAGCTTGTCAGACTTCTTACCAGACTTATATATTGGCCTAATAACGGATATTTTAACCCCTGTGGTATGTTACCTGTTTGTAAACAGCCATTCATAATATGCAAAAGTAGATTTTTTAGTTTGGAGTAATTATTTAATAGATCCTTCATTCTAATATTGTCGTAGCCAGGAGGCTTATCTAGCGGTAGGGTATTAATGATACTCCACAACTCGCAATCATCAAATGATGGCAGAAAAGTGGAATTTGCAAGCGTTCGTCCGTGGTACGTTACTAGACTAACAGGAGAATGCTGTTTTAGATCATCAATTGATGACACAAATATTTCGTTGAATGAATTCGCGGTAGCCAAGGGATTTTCACTTGCAAATGCCGATGATATCTGATCATCTAGATTACCTTTTTTGGGCCTTCCCATTAGTTCACTCAAGAGACCCCATGTCTTTCTCATGTTGCCATTACACTTGCTAAACTCAGCAGAAAAAAATTCTTTTTTTCTCAACCGTAACATTGCTGTAAGCTTGTTGCGTGTTACACGGTACTGTTCTTTCAGAGCAAGGTTAGAAGGCTGAGATTTACAGAGATTCCATAGTTTATCTTTTTCATAAGACAGTTGCACAATATCTAGACTGATCCACTTTTTATCCGGATTTCTAAGCTTTAGCTGAATTTTACTTCTGGAAGATGCGTAAAACTTGTCAAATTGTTCGTAGGTCAAAATGTGATTGTTTGTAATTAGAGCATCCCAGTCAAAATTCTTTATTAGGCTGTCAATGGTTCTATCATTTATTATGTTCACAGTGCGTGCTCTGATGATTATTGTGGTTTATTGGCGCAAGGGCCAGATGTGGCCAAAGAGCGCCAAGACGATGGTAATGGCTTGTTAGTGGTAGATGAATAGAGAATTATATGATCATTAGATGTGGCATGGCTGTAAAGAGGCCTAAAATCAGTCGCTGTAAAGTGCGTAAAATCTATAAGTAATAAGATTATGGCAATGAGTGATTATGAGTACTATGGACATGAACAATGCATTGCGAAAAAATGATACGAGTTACAAAAATTTAAGATACAAGAATTGGCCAGAAGCACAAGTGCCTAAACAGAGCCCTTGAAACACAAGGGCCTGGAGGCATGTGCAGTTAAAAAACTATCGCAGCAACATCCTCTAGAGAGAGGATGCGCTACGAACTTATTGGACTAATAACATGTAACACAACATCTTTCAAGAAAGCAAGGACTGCGTTGGTGCTAAAAAGTGGTTCTTTACCGAGAAACATAGCGGGATGCAGGGGGACACAATAGCGATATGCGAGAGGAAAATGTTTCTTTCTTTCTCTTTCGGCTTCCCGACACTCCAAGAGGACGTGGAGGACGGTGAGCCTGTCGCCACATCTACCACATGTTGGAGGATCATTTCCATTCAATAGAAAATTGTGAGTACCATATGTGTGTCCTATTCTGAGACGACAGAATAGGACATCAGTTCGTCGTGTTTTAGTTGTACAGGGCCAGAAACCTAACTGTGGCTTAATCAAGTGGAGCTTATTAGTTGTTTCAGCGTCCCACAGACGCTGCCAGTGGCCTCGCAGTTTCCTTCGCAAAAAAGGCTTCAGATCTGTGGAGGAAATAGCAGCGGCAGGATTAATAGCTTGCGATGTAGTTGATGTGGCCAACTGGTCTGCTAGCACATTGCCCTCGATGCCTCTATGGCCAGGCACCCAGCATATTATTACATGTCTACGAGATTGGTAAATGTTACACAAGAGTGAGTAAAGCTCGATAACAACAGGATTCTTATGCTTTTGTAAAGATGTTAGCGCTTTTACAAGACTCAACGAGTCTGTGAATATTATTGCCTTTTGTAGTTTCAATTTCTCTATATGCTTCACCGCAGACAGTACTGCGTAGGCTTCTGCGGTGAAGATGCTTGTTAGGGGGTTCAATACGTCAGTTTTAGAAAAGGAGGGGCCAACAGCGGCGTAAGATACGCCAGCATGGGACTTGGATGCGTCGGTATAGAATTCCGAGCACGAGTACTTTGATTGAAGTTCGCGGAAATGCATTGCAATTTCGAGCTCGGGAGCGTGCTTTGTGACCTCTACAAAGGATAGATCACATTCTATCACCTGCCACTCCCAGGGCGGTGAAAGCTTAGCTGGAGGCATTAGGCGATGTTCTAGAAGTGGGATATCCATCTCTTCGCTAAGTTCTCTTATACGCAATGAGAAAGGCCGCCTCATAGAGGGTCGATTATAGAAAAGCGTTGCACACTTCAAA